>NC_084690.1:3976973-4282894 GCF_028389875.1 Rhea pennata | reverse complement strand
AATGTGGAGGAATGAGAATAGGGGAAAAGTATTTGTGATTCCTCTGCGTTTACATTCACAAGCTGTTTATTAAATATCTACATCTCCAGCATGCTTTTCTGACTGGCATTATCTGCAATATGTAAACAGCAGCTGGGCAGAGATGGTGTCTTCCCTTAACCCTCTCCTTATTTCTGCTTTCGTTCAGATGTCAACCAAATGCCTTCCTTTTCAAAGAGTGATAAAAATCAGTAATGTAAGGGAGCAGAGCACCTACCAGGCTGACCATTCATGCCCTACGAATCATCTTGCAATTTCTTAGTTTGACAATTCTGCCTCATATATTTTAATACCTATTTTGAAAGAAGAAAGCAAGCCAGTTTATTCCTTTACAGCTCCCTGTAATTTCAGTTTGCTCTTTACTTATGCATGAAACTGACCTGGGTGGAAAAGGTTAGAGGCAGATGAACTTTGAATTTCACAGCTGGAAAAGGCCAACAAAATGTGCAATAATCCTAATGTTTGGGTTCCACTGAGCTGTAAACACCTTTTATATTAACTAATAAAACACCACTAATGTTGCAACTAACTCTTTCAGTTTTAAGTTTTTCTGAACTCCTGTGCAAGCTTGGAATTACCCAACATTCTTTACTTCTGGTAAATGGACTAGCAATCTGTACCCATTAAATTTTCACACATTTATATTCTTGTAGCACCCAAAATATTCTTTGGTGCTTCTTGTTCTACATGTATAAAAGCAGATAAGTACAATCTGTATGCTGAAAGCCATACATTTTGAGTTACAAACAAAGAATAAGCAGGAATAAAATATGGGACTAAGCTGGGAGTTCTTTTGGCCAGATTCCTCTATTTCCCATATTTTTATGCTTACAGACACTCATATACAAGCATTTTCAATTTCAAAGTTACACCTGACTCTTCAATGCAAATAACACCCACTAAGAATTAAAAACTTCCTTAGAAGGTCAAAAACAAACATGTAAGTCACCTAAGCAATCTTATTTTTTCCTAATCTAAATGACAAAATCTTCAGTAAGCTGTTGGAAAAGTACCAGTACTGGGAGGCTTAGCTTCAGAAGCCATACATATCAAACATAGGATGTCTCTTGGTCCTCCAGCCACAAAGTATACATAGATTGAATGGCTTGTTGAAGATCAGAAAAATAATGAATTATAAGAAAAGGTAAGAGAAGGGGAGTGAGAAGTCTCTGCAGGTTTTCTTGTTTCAAGTCAGGAACTGACCACAATAGGTTCTGTTTCTTTTGAAATGGATCTTTTCCCCCACTGAAACAACAACAAAATTACACCAGAGGATGAAAGAGGGTCTTGGCTGAACTGAGCATGCTGACATTTCTTTAGCTAATCTATTCTAAAATTATTTAGGATTCTTACACTAATCATTCAAATGTATAGGTCCTCTGAAAAGCCAAGTACAAAAAGCCTGCTCTGAACAAGACTAATACCCTCTAAGAACACTGAGTTTTATACAACCTACTTAAAATAAAATTATGTACTAAAGATACAGGATTAATTACTTTTGAGATTTTGTTTCATGAGATAGTTGTATAGATACTTTGGGCCAGATCTTCTGCTAATCTATGTCAGAATATCTCAGCTGAACTTAATATAATTACATCTGTTTACTCTGGGAGACTTCCTGAGGCGGTATTTCAAAGGCATTGAGTTCGCAATATTTGTATTTGCCTACTTAACAACACAGTTGCTCTTGATTATCTTTTGTGAATTTTATTTAAGTCATAACAAATTTGGCCCAATATTGTTTTTCTTTTTCTCTCCTGAAGATCAAACAAAAGCCTTCCGCAACTATGTGGCTCAGCACACACTGGCTGTAAGAAATAAGGGAAGGGTTTTTGCTGATTTCACTGCTCTCCAAAGCAGATTTATGTCATTTGGATTAAATGAACCAGAAGCTTTGTTTCTACTACTTGCTCTGCTTATATCAGCATCCTATGTTTTTCACGTTTCCACTCTGTTCTGAGCATCCCAGTCTCAGTGCACCAGCTTAACTAATATTTATCATCTCCAAGGTCATTCATGGGTTTGAATTTTTATGCAAATGCATAGATAAAAATACCTAATGCAAGGTTAAGACATACTCCTCCTTTCCTCTCCTTCCTACCCATCACCTCCCACAGTTACTTTATGTGTTACATTCAGCAGCAATGGGTCTGAAGAACAGCACTGCAATTCTAGCACCATGAGGTTTTTCAATGGATCATAAAGAATGCTATAAAAAAAAAGAAAAATAGCTGCCAGGAAAAGAGAGTGAGTTATGAAGGTGGTGGAGATGCAGAGATCCTCCCTCCTGTAAAAAGCCAGCTACATTGCCCTGTCTATTCAGGTTGGACATTTCAAGAATATCAAACATGCCTGAAAGAACTGAGTCTTTTTTGATTACTTACTCGTATCATCAATTCAGAGATTAGAAAGCATATATGAGTCGTTCCACACACTGCAGGATTTCTGCAAACAGATCAGAAGAGGAAAATTAGCAGTATTAAATGCTACTTCTTAAGTAGGCTGAGCCCATTCACTGCCAAGCTACTAGCAATTCAGTTCAGTGCCTGCAAGAGAGCTATCAATCACAAAAACACTTGCTTTTGTATCTGCGCTAAAATCCATATACTTCCACTCCATTTTCTACTTTATTATATTTGAAGCTATAGTTCCATATATCATCTGGATGTCTTTAATGCAGCCATCATCATTTCATGAGATGAAATTACACATATAAAATCTCTGCTCAGATTGCAAGTCTACTACGGTTATCTTACAACAGATTCACCAGGTAGGACAAAATAAAGGAGTCCCACCAGCATGAAACATCCCTTTTCCCCTTTCTCTCTCTTCTTTTTCTCCTCCTTAGCAAAGCTGGCATTGTATGCCTGCTATCTCATCATGTGGTCCAAGCATTATTCCTTCCCAGTTCAAATTTGAGATGCAGCCATTCAAAAACAACCGTCATTGTTTGGTTGTAAGTCTAGCAATATTTTACGGGGATATTATGAATCCTCAGTTTTTGGATAAAATATGCATCCTAGGTTTTATTTGATGAAGAATATATTACTAATCCTTATCACTACAGAGACAAATTTGAGAAAATTGAGCTCACCCAAACAGTCCAGAAATTTGAAAGCAAGTAAGAACTTAGCACTTAAAATAAACATCTGTTAAGTTTTTACCCCAAGACTTCAAAGTAGTAGAGCTTGATTAATATTGCAGGTCTTATTTCAACTTTAGGGCCACTACTCAAATGTAACTTCAGTTGAAATGAGCCACCTTAATAATAACTACAGATCACTGTCACAAATCACTCCCTCTCTTGTGTTTTTGAGATGAATTTGTACCAGAAAATTCCATGACACATTTTTTACATTCTTCCTGAGGTATAATCATGAGGAGGACCTTAGAAGGATTACAAGCTGCCTACACAGATCACTATTACCAGTATATTGAGAAACTGACACCTTCAAACAATACATCATTTTGGAACTGTCCACAAACAACTGCAATTTTAATTTATCATTTACTTTCTCGTGAAGAAAGAGTTTTCAAGAAAGGTAATTATGGATAAGCACAAGTAGCTGGTATTTGGGACAAAAAATTGTGCAGGTAATTAATTACCTGCATGGTCTTTCCAGATCTGATTACAATTGGAGATGCGCAAAATACTCTTTTCCTTGGAGTTTACTGAATCTTTATTTTGGAATCAGAAGGGAAGGTCTCATCTTGGTCTCATCTAAAACGTACATAGAGACACGAAAGTGTTGTTGGATTCTAACTAAAAACGTCCTTGCTTTTTGAAAATTTTTTTCTATTTTGCTTTCTTTTGTTTTCTTCCTCTACTTCTTTCTCTAACCTCCCGCTGCGGAATTTATTGCTCTTACAAATTCTTCAGTATGGTAACTTTTTCTTAATATGTACTTGCCTGTATTAAAAGAATGGAGCTGTAAGCAACATTGGAATACAAATAAAGTTACGACACAGAAAGGCAGAGACTTCAGTGTTAGTTTGAATCATTCTTAAGGATTAGATAAAGTAACAATATGACAATTCAAATGTTCCCCTTACAACAGCAAAAAAGTGGTTGTAGACATACTCTGGAGGCTTAGCTGTGGTCAAACAGATCAATAAGCCTAATGTAATATTTATGCGGACTCCATACTGTAATTATGCCAAGATCATAAGACTAATTTAATATTGTTTCTGCTGTGGGTGTTCAGAGGTGGGCAGTTAAAGAACACATGTCCCTTTCAATCAGAGCTTTCAGAAACAGGACTCAATTTACTGCTGCAAAGCATAAGCCTGTAACACAACTGCTCAGTCAAACTTCAGGGTGGTGGCTAGGAATATTTATATTGCAGTAACAAATACACTTGACTCAGTTCTTTGCACACTGTACTGAAAACATGTCATGTGCGTCTACCACAGATGAAAAGAAAGCCTTTTACCAAGTTTAACCTTAGTTTGATAGACTGGGGGATGGGTACAGAGAAAGATTATATAAGAGAGCATGTTCTCTGTGATCATTTGTGAAGGTAAGATAACAGAAAGACAGAGAAGTACTGTGAGCAGAGAGATGTGAATAAACATCATGGATAGAGAAAGGAGGAGAGATGACATGGAGATGCAGAAAGACAAATCCATAGAAAGTAATCCCAATAGTTACAGTGAGCACAGTGTAAGAAAAGAAAATCATATTATAACCTTAACCATTGCATGTTAGTGAATGCTAAGATCCCACTGCCATTAAAAATCTGATTCCTCGGAAACAAAACCTCATTGGGCAACTCTTCACGTTACTGTATCATTTGCTACAGTGCAGTATACATAATAATATACAATAACAATATATGTACAGAGAAGAGAGATGAGTGATTGTAGTGGATGGAAAAATATGGACAGATTAGCAAGATTATAGCAAGAACAATCATTTCTGCCACTTTTAATAAAGAGAATTTTTTAGGCAAAAGGAAAACAGTGGTTGCTAATTCCATCTCTGTTATCTTCAGTATGATACTCTTACCTATTTCAAAAACGCTGCAAAAAATCTACAGCATTTGAAAGTTATATGCAATGCATCTTTTAAATCTAATCAAAACGTCACTGCACTAGTAATAGGTTAAACCATTTAAAGTCTGCCCAGAGTCAATAGTAATTACAGAAATTTATCATTGTTGCCAATCATGCAGGACCAATGCAGTGTGCTTGTTATTGCTAAACTACAGATTGTCAGGACTTCATTTATTTCTATAGGACACCAACTCCTTGACAGCTCGACGTGGGACTGCTTACAAGATTAGGCAATAGGTATTCTATCTGCCAGGAAATACTTCGGTCATGTAGTTTGGTTTAGCTTTCTAAATGGGCACTGGGACCATTTTCAGATGCTGATTCTCTGTTACACAGGGGAGGATGCTGAGGTGTTCTTTTAACCGAACACAGTGCACAGAATAACCTTCGATGCATCTTCACTACACAGCAGATGTTAAATGATTGCCTCGAGTTACAGGAATTTCATTAAACGTGAGAATCACACTTCTCTCTTATCAACATGAGCTATGCCAATAAAGAGACAAGCCTCCTCAAGGGAAAATTCAACCCCTACTTGGCCAATACTTTATTCCTCTCTTGACTCTCCCTCAGGCCTTCAGACCAAATGTGGCAAGAATAGACACTGTGATACAAATCTCTGAGCTCCCATAGGGAAGGAAGGATGGAAATGGGGATGAGGGATATGGGCAAATCCACTTAAAATAAATCAGAGCACTACCACAGAATCCTTTCTTTCCTAAGTCACAATGCAATGCCCTTGAGCTTATGTTTCTGCAGCACCTTCTTTTCGAAAGCATCACACAGGGCTAAGTAACTTTATCGACTGATTTAGAAACCACATTCCTGATTCTGACCCAGAGCCAGTTTTACACTTCTATATGCTGACACGTGGTGTGAATGTCCTATGCTGAAGGCTGCAAGTAGAAACACAGGGACATGAATCCTGGAAAGCCAGAACAAAAAGAGATGGAAGATACTGGATATTTTGAAATTCTGGCTTATACTGAAAAATGGGATGATCCAGGCAATTCAAAAGGAACAACTGCCTCTTTCTACTCCTATGTTAACTGTTTGGGAGTGGAACGTTTCAAAATTGATCTTCTATATGAATATTTCCATTGAAATAATGTAAACATAAAGACTTTTTTCAGCATGAGATCATCTAGCGCTTGACATGTTTCATTAGGATATTTCTGATGCAAAAGCAACTTTAAAATCAAACTGAATTTTGTGATTTTTTTTTCAATTTATTAACAATTTTCAGTATTCAGATAAAGAAGTGGAAACAAAATTATGCAATTTTAAGACTGAGCAGGTGGGAATCATAGCTCCCTGTACAGCTGAAAACACACTTTCATGTTGTTAAGATTCATGGACTAACAAACTCTAACGCTGAAAGGCAGCAACTGAACTGACATGTGGAGTAACAAAGTTCATAAAAGCTTGACTTATTTTTGTTTCTAGCTCAAGACTGAAGTATGAGCTAAAGTGTTTTTTTTTTTTTTTTAAGGTACTAAGCCTTCATATAAAAACTTCAAATGCTGGACCTTGTCGCTGTATAAAACTTTATCCCTGGGGGATGAACTTCCAGTTTTTTTTTTTTTTTTTTTAATAAATGTAAAGCACTTTATAAGTAGTTTTTAATCACTTATCTTCCTTTGTAATTAGATGCAAGGATTCTAACATTATGGTTTCTGTGACAGTGTAACACCCAAGGCAATCCTCCTCTCTCCCCTCTGTTTATAAGAGTTTTGTCTGACTATTCCAGGTAAGGGCGGTGGGCCTTCTAGGGTCCTGCTGCAATTAGCTGTAAATAGCTGTGAATAAGGCACACTGAGGAACATGCATAATGACTAACCTTCCAGAGGCTCATAAAATATTCAGTAGCTTAGTATTGCTTCAGGTAGTTATATTAATCTAATGTGTGCATCTGTGTGTGTGTGTGTGTGTGTGCGCACGTGCGTGCATATATGCACACAAATGACAGCAATGGGAGAAAGAACTGAACTAAAAGAGTATTTTTAACAATTTATGCAACTATTTCTTTCCAATCTTCAAAACATGTTTGTAAGAGTATGATCTATAGGATGTATTTTTACTGCTTTTTTTCATCTTCCAGTTTACCAAAGCCTAAATGCGTTGTGCAACTAATGAATGTAAAACAATGTTGGATCTGAGAAAGCCTTAAAGAATACATGTAAAGCAGGCATTCCACGTGAAGTTTTCATGTTAAGGATATCCCCTTCAATTGTGCACGAGTACTAGTAAACTGGCCCAAAGGAGAGCAGTAATTCTTGTAAAACACATATATAATGTTGTAACACTAGTAATTATATTTTTTTATACAAAAACCACAATGCAGAAAAAAGCACTTGTCTCATCTTGTCCTGCCTTCTCTTATACTCTGCTTATTTTTGTGTTATCTGAATACCTTTCATGTATTCAGAAACCATATTAAGAAATGAAGTAACACAATTGTTAGTATCTCTCATAGAAGGTTCATCCTTTGCTTTAGTCTCTGCCCTGAAGGAAAACTATGTTTCCAGAACAGAAATTTATTCTGTCAATCTATTTCTATACCTATCCATTAACATAACCTTAGTCATGAACGTTGGAATTGGCACTGGAGTTGATTGTTTGGTTTACAACAAGCTCTCTCCAGCTTTGCTTTAAACTCATGAAGAAAAATTCAAGAGTTTTGAGATTTCTAACATGAGAGAATAAGAGTAACATTCAAGAAATAAGAGTGATGTCTTTGAAAAAAAGGAACCAGTAAGGAAGAAATTATAAAAATAATTATGGGAAAGATACAAAGGAATTAGTACAAATGGAATGTCCTGGAGATCCAAGGTGAAAGCACGAGTGCTGCTTAAAGCTTTGTTGAAATACAGAGGTAATAATTTGAGGCTGTGATAACTAATATATCAGAGCCTAAAAACTTATTGTGTATGAATTATTTTAATCAATACATGAGAAAAACTGTACATGAACAGAAGAGGGATTTTTATTTGCGAGTATTGCATGCATTTAGGATACTGATTTAGCTCGAAGTCTTTCTTTTCTGAACGAAATTCCTCTAAAGAGGCATCACTTTTGTTCTTGTTTGGTCCCTGCTTCTCCTATGGAACAGACGGGCATGATTAATCCAAACAAGAGGGATTAATTGAACAACCTTCTGTGTCCTGCAAGCAGTTCAGGGAATTGGCAAACTATTATCTGCTCAGATCCTCTATTTCATCACATGAATCATCCTGCCTTGAGCATCACTCTATATAAAGGGAAAATGGAGAGGCTGCAAGTGTCTCTCCTTTTTATTTAAGTACTTCTCAAAATATGTATCCACTTTATTATTTTTCCCTTTCCAGTCCAATTAGTCCATGTTCTCATAGCCGATTTTTCGTTGTAATTCACTTATTTTTAATTGGTGTGGAGTTCTGAGCTGCATCAGTTTTGCAGAAATTAAATATCTGAAGAGCAATTGAACTGTTTTCTTTATGCCTCTATAATTTCCCTTTATTCAGAAAAAAAAGGGCTTCCTGCCACAGATCAGTGGATGCTTGATGCCTCAAAATTGCTGTAACAAAACCAGAAGTCATTTCTTATCCATGGATTATTCCAAGGGGTTAAACACCGCAAGGGTTCCAACACTCTGACTGTGAATCATTACCGAATTGTGTATGTGTGTGGGTGCATATTTGTGCATAGTCACTAAAGGACAAGAGCTTTCTGCATTTAAAGCTGGTTATTTTTTTGTTTCTAGTCTATGATGCCTGGGTGAGAATTCAATAGTCAAGTTCTAGTAATGATCTCTCCTACAAAGACTGTTTAATTTCAGCTTTACCCTGATATATGTGATATCTGAAGTTTGTATCTCTCCTCTTTGCAATTCTACTATTACTAAAATTTACTGTTTGAGTTTTTGAGGGTCAGTCCAAAAAGTCTTGATCCAATGGCATCAGCTGGAACCATTCTGCTTTGGTGGTATTACATCAGGCAGTTAATCATATTCTTCCTGGTGACCAGAAATCCTATTTACCCTTCTGGATTCTTATTCCTCAGTAGGTGAGGGTACAGTCAATAGTGTTATCTACAAAGTGCATATTGTGTACATTAATCCAACTACCCATGCTGCAAAAGGACCCACTGCTTTGGCGTGAACAAAGAAGTATACCATGGGTACAATTTTTTGGATTGCCAGCTCTATGCAATAGATCACAGGGGATTTTCTGTAGCTAGCTTGAAAATGCTACTGAACACGAGGCAAGAGTCCATTACTGGCAGAAGAAAAGGCCTGTCAGAAAACCCCAGGCAGCAAGGATATAGCTAAGATCAGTACAAGAGAGAGTTTCTGCAATCCATCAAGAGAACTGTGTGCAGGTGACCCACGAATCACCTCACACCATTGTACTTTGCAGCAGGCAGTCCTTGTTGGAATTGCCCCTCTGGGCGATGAAAGCACTCTATGTGACACCTGCAAATTTGCCCTTTACTGCTGCAAACCCAAGCTGTTAAATATCATGCTCTTTTGGCTGTGATTTACTCTATTTACAGCCCTCTTTCCACCCAACCTTTCCCTATCACAAGGGATCAATTCTGGACGTACAACAAAAGGCAACAATGGTTTTAATAAAAAACAGAAGGGCAGAAAAGATTGATTTAGCCAATGAAGACAGACTGTAGCAATGGAGGAACGCAGGAAAAGAAAGCAGGGGGACTAGAAAGGATAGTAACAATAAAAAAAACACATCCATGGTTATACCAACCCATAGGCACATTTCTAGTAGAAGAAAACCACTGTGTTTTCTTAATATCCCTTGTTTCTTTTGTATCCAACAGCTCTTCTTATTTAAAGATGGGTACATAAAAATGTTCATGAGATTCTTCCACTTGACAGAAACAAACTCAAGGAAGAAATACGGTCCTGTAAGACCTGTAAGTCTGGATTTAGAAAAGCTAATCTCTCTTGTGTCCTTAGGCAAATCTTATTTAACTTCTGTGTTACTCTGCTTTAGGTGAAATGGAGACAGAAAACAATTCCAGACTTGGGAAATGCTGTCAGAATAAGGTCCACTTAAAACTGTGAATTTCTTTAGGTTACACGTTAATGAGGAGCACGTAGGAAGCATAAAAAAAAAAGAGTGCTTTGCTCAGACACCTGACACTTTTCTTTGGCTTTTCATATGTGATGTCTGTTTCTTGTAAACAGAAATATGTTTATTAATTCCACATATTTAATGTCTTCTGTGGACTGTATGTAAGTAGAAAAGGAATTTCATTCTGATGAACATAACTCTCTGTGAAGTATTTGGCAACTTCTGTGAAAGAGAGTAACTGTGCTAAATATGAAGAAAGTTGTCCTGTGGAAGCCACAGCCTTGCAGACAGAAGACAATGATCCTCTGTAAAGTGAATGTCAACTTCATCCAAAAGAAAAGGTCCCTAGCAAGCGTTTTTTTACTGTGTGAAAATGGGTAAATCACCTAGATTAGTACAATGTAGTCAGATTCAGACCATCCAAGTTCCTAAATTGTGCTTAGACTGAATACATTCAAATTAGAAAGACAACAAAAGGAGTTGTGAAAACTTGTTTTGGAAGAGCAGCTCTTAATAAAGCTTCCTGACTAATCAAGCACAGCATAGAGTGACTGTATGCTTTGTATATAAGCATGAATGAAATTTTTCTGCTGTTAGGGATGTGATTTTCCTGACTTAAATGAGATCTACACAGCTAAAATCCCATGAGGGTATTTTGAAAACACAACCATTGAAATCTTTAACAAGTAGAAAAACATGGTTCATCTGAAGTTATAGCCATTACCACTGCACAATACCTTAAACATTTACAAACCAATTTCTCTTAGACTCAGCTTTACAATTCAGCTTTTATAGTGATCCAATAAATATAAAATGTATATTTACATGAAATCCACCACCAGAATCCCATTGGTAGAACATTACAATGCTAATACAGTCGGTAGGAGGCAGCAGCAAACCAGATGACCACACTGTCTCCCAGAAAATTATTTGACTTTTATTGTGCTCCTGAATTAAATTATTACATGATCTATAGACTACTGAGCCCTGTGACAATTCAGGATAAAAAAGCATTGCTCTATATCTTTTATTTAAATATTGTCTTCTACTGTCTTCTATTTTATCTATTGTCTTCTTACAAAACACTTTGCACATTAGGAGTAAAGAAGACTGTAATTCTTAGCTATAGTACCCTGACTAAATAAATATTGGGCTACCACCATCACCGTGGAAGACAGAGTCCACAGCACTTGCTCATTTTCAAGGCATATGTTTCTAACAGAGGGAGACTGACTTTTGAATTAGGTTGAATTGGATACTGCAGGTGATAATATATCTAGGAAATGATTTTCATTCCTAGAACTGTTGACTCCCAATCATAGCAGAGTATCATGCAACCAGTGCTCTATTTTAATACCTAATAGAGATGTAACATCCAGTGGAACTGTACAGTGGCACACCATCTACAGTGAAGCTCAGACCACTGCTTCTTCCTCCTTACACAAGGAATGAAGAACCCAGAAATTCTAACACCTAGTTTCAGGCTATCTTCAGGCTTTGATAAAAGGTATTAGTAATTTACCTTTCTGGCTAAGCTAGTAGAAACACAGAAATCCTCACAGGTTTGTCTAAATGCATTCAAGCACTTATGTATGCAGGGAACTGAATGAATCCTCAATTAATTATCTCAATTTATAACATGACTTTAAGGTGATGAGAAAAACTTAAATATTGTTCTTCATTTCAGAAAGTGGGTACATCGCAAGCCTAAAGCTACTGTAGATTACTTGATAGAAATCACCTGTGAAATGAAGCTTCATTTCAGTAGCTAGTTGCTCAGAAGGCCAGCAATAACATGCAAGTGGAAATAAAGGTTGTTTTTATTTTGCCATGCCTATCAGGTAGCTCATCAGTATCGCACTATATGATGTCTTGCACCAGCATTAAGCCTCCTTGCCACTTGTAATCACGTGCAAAAAAAAAAACATGTTCTCAAGCCAAGTAAGCCATTAATAGCTGGAGTCAGAGATGTCATCTCAATGCGCATGTCTGGCTTTGCCTAAAATCAGCACTAGGAACTGTAGAGAAGGATGTAAGTCAGGCTTGGATTTTGCCAGCATTCATGCGAAACAAATGTGTTGCTCTGAAATCTTAACAGTAATGTACTTTTTAAAATATCCCATAGCAAAACTTTCAAGAAAAATTAAATCAGCTACTACAAAGCTCCATTTGGCAGGAGTATGTTCATATCTTTGAAAGAGTATTATACTCCATGGAAGAGAAACTTGTAATACCTTCCAAAAGAAAGTATCATTGTTCCTTCTCCACACCTCCCATACAAATGCACAAATTCATCAAAAGATACGTTTTTGTAAAACAATTTTAAGGGGTTCTCAGAGCCAGTGTCTGAATAAATAAAAATAGGTCTGTTTGAATTTTTGCGCAAATGCAGAAAGGTTTATGTTATGATTTTCAGCAACTAGCACTTAAATTTTTATGCTGTATATTCTTGTAGATTTATATTTCTTCTGAAAAACAAGGTGGAGCACTGATTTGTCAGGCATTAGAGATGACATTCATTTTTGTTGCAGAGAGCAAGTAAAGCCAAAATGAGCCTTTAGAACAGAGTTTGCTTTCTTAGGAAAGATGGAGTTCATCCAATACGAAGTACAGGTTCCTCAGATCAAGGATATAGGATGCGTACTGTGAATAAAACATCAATATTACTACCTTCAAGGCTCTGTAAAAATATTAATTACCATCATTGGAAGGGCAAAAATAACCGTGGCAAGAATCGGAAAGAAAACATTTCAAAGAAGCTACACTGACCTACACAAAGATTTGGCTCCGATTTTCCTGTACAAAGCCAACAGTTTATCATGAATGGAATGGTAACTTGGAAAAGCATGGGTTCCTTCAGTTCCATGACAAAATTCCACCTTCTAGCTCAGTTATCTGTTGAAAATTTTTATGCAAAAAATGAACCAAATATAAGGCACAGTAGCTTATGTATTAGAGTGGTGTCTAGTCCTGCAAATAGCAACACAACATTCTTCCTGTCCATCTTTATGTTGAGGGTCTCTCCTCTGATTTGAACCAGTGCCAATCTACATTAGTTTCAGTTGTACCATATCACACAGTATAAGAAGATAATGTGGCCTCATCTCTCTCAAGTATACATCAGTATGATCTAGAAAATAATTTTCTATTAAAATATAATACATTGTAATGTCATGAATTGTACAATATAAAGAAACAGACTGGGAATGCAATCATAAAGTGAAATTTAGAATTAATGTTATAATCAGAGAATATAAATGAAGCATGATTCAGTCAGTAAGGAATCATTATTTTGGGTAGATATTGTATAACTATCTACATCTCTCTATTACTCAGTTACAAAGTACAAACTCTGAAGGACTCAAAGCCTTTTTAGAAAACCAATTTGTTTAAAGCAAGGTGGAAAAAGCTGAAAAAAAACCCTTGCTATTCAAAGCATGAATGCCCCCTCAACCTAGTACTTCTATTGAATTTATACACTGCTCTTACGAATACATGTCAGTCACTCTGGCATGCTGCTAGGTTAAGGGTTCTCCCATCTATTGATCTCAGTACAATAAGGAATAATCAGAGCCACTGAAATTTGATTTTTATGTGATGGAAATATGCTGAATCACAGCCTATTGTTATAACCATGTGTTTCAGAAACATTTATAAAAGAGGGGTGAGGGCAGGACTAAATCAAATTATATTCAATGCACGTAGGATAAATGTCTTTAGAAGATCCTGAAGGGTCATCAAAAACAACCCTCTATGGAAAAAAGGAGCCCTAAAGTAAAAATCCAGAGCAGTGGAAGAACCTGAAAGACAGAAAATGTTATGGAAAGCCTGAATTCCAATTAAATAAAATTTCTTAGAACATTCACAGATTTATACACATGTATGAGAAAGATAAATTATATATTAGCTCAAGATACATAGTTATATATGGTGGGGTTTTTTTCCACAAAGTTGCAACATTTTAAGTCCAATTCTAGAAAGGGATTGTGAGCTCAATTCTAGAAAGGGGTTGGGAGCTCAATTCTCACTGCAGTAAATAAAAGCAGAAGGTGTTTGGCAATTTGCAGATTCAGGCCAAAAGAGAGAGAGAGAAATTGATGGTAATGCCTGATATAAAAAACCTATTGGCCAAAGTTTGAGATAGCAACTTATGGAGGAAAAGGCATTGCATAATTAGGAAGGCAGTTTTCAACACAAAATAAACACAATTAAACTATGAAAGCATTTTATACCCTAACATGGTATGTGCTACATATATGCCAATCAATCATGCATTTATTGAATTACATATAATTCAAACAGACGAGTTTTAGAAGAGAGTTTTCATTGATACTGGGACCACATGATATCTATACAAATCCATCACTACAAATTTTCAGAAGCTGAATAAAGACCAGTGAAAAAGTAGAGGATAGGTGGTATCACCATAGTAGGGAGGTGATGAATTGCTAGGGTACAAAATATATTTAATGATGAAGCCACAGAAATTAGCAGGTGGATAACCAACTATACAGACGTGTGTATGAATATATCTGTACATATTCATGTATATGTGTACACATATAGGAGAGATGCACTTTCACAGGAGGGGGAAATGTGAAGGCTTATGTATATGCAGAATTAGCTATAAGTATAAACCAAAACCAACTTATTTCAAAAGTGTCAAAAATATACCAATGTGAAAAAAGAGTTAAGAGTTAAGCTGTGTACCAGTACTGAATGGGTCTTGATTTTACATGATGAGTACGTCTTTCTTTTCCGTTAACAGCAGGATTTAAATATTCAGGAAGTTTTAAAAATGTGTTCTCCCTTTCTAAGAAGGTAAAAGGATGAATCTTCATTACTTACCAATAGTTCCTCTCTCTTTCCCCAAGCTGGGTTAGGGTGCATGAACACTTCAAGAGTCTCAAACAAATTGAAACTTCAAAACCAAAAATATTAATGCTGGAATTCTCTGGTATAACAACTGTTTGCCTGCAACTCTAAAAGATAATTGAAAAGTAAAGAAATAACCATAAAATATAATTTAAGCTAGAATGAAAAATTTAGATTTTAAAAGTTGATGGCAATCATTTTAAATTAAGCAATGAACTCAGCAGCACCAACAAATGTCAAAAATAATGCTGATTTTCCTTTGGGCCAGTAATGACTAGCAAATCCAACCAGCTACAGCAGAATTTTAAAAAAATTCTGGGTGACAAAGCAAAAAAAGGTTATTATTATTGGGGTATCACTATGGCATTATGTAAATTAAATTCTATTAATTAGCTGCTATATTTCACCCTAGGGATGGTATAATTTCAGAAACTGTTAACAAGAAAACTAATTAATGTCAAGTTAGAAGATAGCTTCTGTGGTCTGGATACCTGCCTGACAAGAGGCTAGATTTGGGTCTCCTAAGTCGTTTCACAGAGGTCACATTCTCTTTTGGGTGTTAACAGTCCAGCGGTAAAGAAAAACAGATCAAGGCCTGGTTGTCATACAGGTCCAGGTCCAGCACTGTTACTTACCTCCCGTTAAAAAACAGCCTTCAACTCCTAGCGCGATTTAAAGAGCATGCATTTTGCACGGCAGTAACTCTCTCCAGTTGCGCCTCTCTGCCAGGCTGCTCCGTGGATCACAGTATTCAAGAAAGGCGTGAAAGAAATGCAGACATTTTAGTCTCTTGTAAAATGACTATGAAATCAAGCCTTTTATTTGGTATCAGTCAGACAATAGCTTGGAAGCTGAATGTGAATATGGCTTGGAGTAAAGACAAATTCCAATTTCCCTTTAGACTTGATTAAGAGAATAGTAAATGTAACATAGAGCAGGCTGCAGCGTAGATCACCCCTCTCCTGCACACTTCAAGGAGTGGTCTGAAAAGAAATCTACACGTTAGTCAAATAGATGAACGCAGCCTCTGCAGCTTTATACTACTATATTCTGGTACCAAGAAAAATATGAACAATGAATCAATCACTTCATCCCCTCTTTTTATCCTCCACACAGAAAACCTTTGGCACTCTGCACTGCTGGGGTCTCTCTAGTGAGCTCTGAGCCTGCGGCACTGCTGAGGTTGTCTCAGGCCCCTTCTTCCAGTCAGCCAAGCCCAAGAGTCACCCAACTAAAAACCACCAAACTAAAGCTGAGAGAAAAAAAATAACCGATTTCTACCCCTCACTTCTGCTCCTGCCCCCGCCTGGAGGAGGCGAGCACAGCTCAGGACAGGGACCTGGGGCGCATGTGCACCACAGGGAAGGGAGAAGCGGCCGCCGCAGAAGCTTCTGGAAGCAGAACTCCTGAGGAGAGGCTGCAGCCGCACACCCACTCTGAGGGCGGGAAAGCTCTAGCCCCCGCCATTGGCTGGGGCAGGGCGGAGGGCAGGGTGCTTCGGCCTCCCATTGGCTGAGGCAGGTGGAGGGGCGGGGCGTGCTGAATGGGGCAGCGATGCTGCGCACAGGGGCGCTTGCTGTGAGGCAGGTGCTCGCGGATCAGGAAATACGCGGTCATCATCTTTTCCAGGCTCCCTCAGAGTCCTGAGGCGGATCATTACACAGCTGCAGAGAAAAGTGCAGAGCGCAGCCTTTATCTTCTGTTTCTGTTCCTTAATTAAAACGTTTTAATGCTGAGAACTTCATGCGCAATACTTGTTAGGATCCATTTAACCGCCTTTATGCATAATGTACTGTTCCCTGAAGTCTGTTTAAAGTCCACTGTTAACTTTTAAAAAACTGTCAGGGGTTTTCTTTAATCGCTGCTGTATTTTCTAGCCTTACTTTGTGAGAGATGTGAACATCCTGCCCAGCACCAGGGGTGGTAGCTGGGCCTGCCCACGCTCAGCCCTGTACTTAGGAGGAGATGAAACAACCGGCTGAGCTGGGTGCCAAGCAGAGCCCATCAAGAAAACTGCTGTAGCTTCAAAGGGCTTTGCAGAAAGAAATCCCATGTATCGATTTGTTCAGCAAAACAGGGCTTTCAGAATAGAGAGCTGCAAGGTTCCTGATCAATTTTCAAAGGGACAAGCGAACAGACCAGCTTTGAAGACCTCTGTGGAAAGCTGGGAATTCCAGTAGCCCAAGCCTCAGCCGGACTTGCAAAATTTCCTTCTGGTTTTATTCTTTTGGGGAAGCTCTTGTTTTCTTTGTGGAAATAGCAGTCCTTAAACCGTTTTAAAATGTATTAATAATAAATACCAATGAAAATAAAAAAATACATTTCATTATTTGTTTGTGTTCTAGGCAAAAAAGCCACAAAAAGTTACTTATCCTTGCCTATCTATGGAATATTTAGGACATGAGTGGCCGTTGCCTAGATGCTGAAAACAGGTATTTCAGTTTTCATCCTGCAGGAGATCTGTTTCAGGATGAAGGTTCACCTTCCAGCATAATGGTACCGCCATTATATGGAGGGAGATGGGAAATCTGTACCACTCCTTTTCACTGATACTAGAATTCTAATCTTAGTCTTAATTTTGCCAGTATGCCTACTCATACAGCTCTACCAGGGGGAAAGCAAGAGAATTTTCTCAAAAAAAAAAGATGTATGAGTGTGAAAGAAAGGCATCACATTAGAAATGCTTATTTAGCATTAAAATTCATATCTATTCAGAGGCCAGAACACATCTCTTCTTGCACCTATACTGCAGTGGTCATGTCAGGTTCATTCCTTGAACCAAGCCCTTTGCACAGCATTGAACTTAACTTTAAATTGCCAGACAGTAGTAAATACATTTTTTAAATTTTGTTTTCAAACAATACCTTGTGCATATTCTCTTTCTTCAGAGCATACAAACTAATGTCCTTAGCATACTACGTGCCTCAGGAGAAAACATACGTGTTCTGTACTCTTAAGAAATGACTGGAAACACTTAATTCAATTGTCTCTACTATAACTGTTTTCCTTTAAAAATTAACTTGGCTAGAATATGCAGTAAGTAGATGTAAATTATTTAATTCCCATCTTACTCTCTGCTTTCTAAAATTCATACTATTCTCCTCCCTCCCAACACCTCCTTAAAAAAACAAAAACAACCAAAAAAATGAAGTAGGTATCAGGACTGTTAATAATTGATGAAGCATTTGTAAACCCTTAGCAAATGAACAGTCAAGTGACACATGAATAAAACATTTGAAAAAAAGTCTCACTGACAGCTAACAGTATTCTGAAGCAGAGTGTAAAATACACAGGTATTATTTTAAAGCAATGTGTGCAAGATGAAAAATAAGGTTGGGGAGAGAGATGGACCTCTGCTTGTGTGACTGTGTTGGGTGGGGAAGGTTGTGTGCAAGGGTGCTTCACTAGTTACTTGAAAAACCTTCCTGCAGTTTTCAGTACAGCTGGAATAACAGCTCCTTGTATAGTTTCTGCACTGTTCAGTTTCTTAATAGTTACTGCAAGATTAACAAATTCCCTAGCCTTCATGTTATATTGATACAAAGGCTCTTTCATTGGCATTACTTACTAGTCACAATTTACTGAAGTAATATTATGATGCTAGTACTATTTCATTATTATTTCACCATAATATTTTTGCATTGCCATACACATATGAACCTGTAAGTCTGCTGCTTCTTGCCATGGAACAGTAAATGCAAAAGAGACAATGAAAATGATGCATGCATGAAACACAGAATGCAGTGACTAATAAAAAGGTTTAGAAGTCACATGACCTGGATCTCTCTTAAATGGTACCCTATAAATTACTGACCTTGCTCCTTTGTAGAGTACCTTTCTCATTCCTTCCATCAAACAAACAGGACATTTCACTGCATCAGACAGACTCTAAACAAAAAGATAAGAAGACACATCAGCTCTCAAACAATGGCATTAAGATTTCATCATACTGTCAATGAGAAAAGATTTAATTAACTTGCTTTACCTGTCTTAGCTTGCACTAGACAAACAGAAGAGGGATTTAAGTGAAGAATATTAAATGTGGAGCTTTAAAAAGAAATTACTGCATAATGTCAGCCACGTTAGTTGCTATGGATGGGATTGAATCAAAGATCCATCTCTGAAAGCCTCCATTCTTGACTTCAGAGAAATTATATATGTTGAAATGCACATTTAAGGCAGAAAAACAATGGCTTTATAGTGGGAAGAAACATCACATCAGAAGTGTGATGATATATTACCAAATATAAAGGCATTTTTGGTTGAAGGGTTTTTTCTTTTTTTTTTAATGGACAATAATGACATTTAAATGTAGCCTGTAGAGTATGAGAAAAAAGTGTTTTTTGTGAGATCCACATTCACACATTTCTATCTGTTGGGAAGCTCTGCAGCCTTGCAGTGAATAATTATCATTGCTGTTTTCTCTAAAAGGTCATCAGAAACTCACAAGGTGGTGCTTCTATTACACACCAGTTACACTCCTTTCTCTTTGTGTTTCCATTTGCAAGTTATAGATTTCCTATACATTTCAATTACAGTCTTCCCCCCACCTTAGTTAAATATGTTGCTGGGGTAACAAAGGTATAACTGAGTGATAGCAGAAATAATTACTTATTTGATAACTAGTGTCTTTTAGTGGGGGCACTAGATTTGATTTTTATAGGTCAAGCATTGCAAAGGAATGTTGTGATGTAGAGAGAAAAGGGGAAGAATTGGCTGAGTTGTCTTGCAGTTTTGATCACGAGTCAGAAACCATGTTTAGCTGTCAAAGATACTGTTAGGGAAGTTATCACAAAGGAATAGAAGGGTAGGAGAAGAAAAAAATCTCCCATGCTCAGGGATGTTTGTACATTTTAAGTGACAGTTTGAAATGTTATACAGAAAATGTTTGACTGAATTTAGCATTATTATATTTTTATTTCACTTCAAATACAAAAAAGATGGTGAGGAGAATGTCCTGATGAGCCTGTCACTGGATCAAGAACTTAAAAGACAGTTATAGAGTGGGTAATAAACATACATAAGTCTGCTTTTTAAAGTATTTAAATATTTTTTTTGTGCAGAATTGATTGTTAATACTGAGTTGGGGGAAGGGTTTATGCACCATTAAACAAGGAGATCATGACAATTTTTTTTTAAACTGGGTAGACTGAAGTCGGATTCCCAGCTTTGCTAAACTAATTGATTTAGGTAGACAGTTGATAGCTGATCCCTATTAATAGGAAAGAAGTAAGATTGCAGAATCTTAATCAGTTCTTAATCAGTAATCAGTTCTTTTTTCATATTCTTTATTGTAGTTAGAGGTCTTTCTGACCTTAACTGTATTGCATATCTTACAAAACATAAATAAAATGACAGGCAATGTTAATACCTTGTACTATGATACTTTTTAGTTGTGTGATGGCAGCACAAGGAGGTCATTTTCAATGGTAATTCCTACGTGCTATTGAAATAAAAATGAATGCTACAATATTCAAAAAAATGCTTTACAAAAGAAGTATATTTTAAGTTAAATTAACACATAGTAGTACTACAACTTCCTAGAGTATCTTTAAAACACTTCATGGTTAGGTTTTCAAACTAATTACTAATTTTAGGATTTTAGCAAGCCTGTATAGCAGTAAGCCTCCCAACACATGGTTGACATTGGAAAGAGAATTTCTCTCAGTGTGTTGTTTATCAACCAAAGCACATGGTATACTCTTTGCTCTTCATTTTATTTTTTTTTTTAGTTCTGTATTCACAGATACTGAGTGCTACTGTTTTTCAGATCAGCTATTTAGTTCAAATGAGGAGTGTGCTTTTGAAGTACATGGCTTGATCATCCCTATTTCCTGTGCTTTGGTTGACATGTGGAGTGGTCTCAATGTATGAACTGGCTCAGTAGCAAAAACTTTCTCTTGTACCTGAGAAGACTGGTGATAAGATGTAGTTTATAGATTTAGAAAGGCTAGAATAGATCAATATGATCCAGACAGCCTGACTTCTGTAAAATAAGCCAAAGAATGTTGTAAGATAGTTTCTCTGTAAATCAGATAACTTTTTGATGAACTGCCTGTTAGAGAGACATACGGTTTCTGTTTAAAGAGTTCATGTGCCAAATTAACTATACCATCTCTACGTAAATTATTCAAGTTACTCATTATTTTCACTGTTAAGAACATGACAACTGATCCCACAGATTATTTCTGTGGGATAGCAAGTTAGTAGCAAGTCTTTTATCCCTGTAAATTATTCCTGTAAATATCCCTGTAAAAAGTTAATTTGGCCCTATCTGCCAGATTTGTTATTTCCAGTCAGGTAAATCTTGTGTGTGCTCCTGTTGATGCCACTGTTGCATTTACACTTCATGTAACTGAGCAAACTACAGTGCAAACCTGACTTTGTCTCCAAAGAACATTTACTAATACAATATTCTACAATTAGCAGGTGTCCTGTTACATATTTGGAAGAGAAAGTAACCAGGTATAAACCCTTGGCTCCATCAGTATTTCTGATGTCTGTCTGTTTAATTGTTATTGACTGTAGAAAGTACTTTTTGATTGAGGCGTGAGGTGAAGTAAATTAAAGTAAAGGTGAAGTTGATTAAAGTAAATGAACTTTTCTGTAGTCTGAGTCAATTGGGAAGGCATAGAGAATAAACTGCAAGAACATTTACCTCACCCATGAATAGAATTCCTCTTTGGAAACTCTCTGACCTACTTCTTCCACTAAAAGATTGTGAGATAAGCCCACATTTCTACTATTTAATACTAAAAACAATTGAGCTGCTGCGAATTTTGACAGAATGAAAATCAGCTTTGTTTCCTCAATGTTTTGAAACAGAACAGAAGGAAATTAGAACAAAAACAGATTTAACTTCTAATCCCTCAAGTAAGGAGCTTTTGCCATGTAATTTTTTATCACAACTGCCTATTTTGTTCTGGGGAAATAACAGTAGGAAAACAAAGAAATCCCTATCAGCAACACACTTGATTTTATGTATCTGTTGGGACTTAGTGCCATGTTCAACTCTGTTTGTGATCAAAGAAGTGCAAGGATGCAGGCACCTGCCACAATTCATTGGTGAATTTGAAACATTCAGGACACGGAGAATGTTGCTCCCTGTTTCAATGCACTTAAGATGTATGACCACATCATTTCCATTACAGCTGCACATAAGCCTTATTAATTTAAGCTTTTTGTAAAACAAAAAATAGCATTGCTTGGATCAAAAGTAGCACAAAATACTCATTTTTTTTTTTTAACAGCACCATCTGAATATCCTAGCCCAGGGCTTTATTGCAGTGCATATTGCATAAACTCGTAATAAAAGCTTACGTCTAACAGACAAAACAGACTGATAGAATAAAGAAACGCATCTTCCCTCTCACATTATGTGAGGTATATAGGATAAAGGATGTAATTCAACATGCACAAAAATACGTTATTTATTTTACACATGTGCCTAAACCTGTGTGTCTAGCTGTCAGTGTGCATCTGGAATTGGCCAAGCCCTCAGATTAATTCTGTGGCCGAGCCAGAGGCTTCTGGGGACATAGGGTCCTTCTCACTTTCCAAGACTTCATCAGGAAAGGCATTGAAGCTCATTCTTTAAACATTTAATTAAGCCTCATCAGTCTAGAGCTGTGCCCAATATGCTCAATACGCACTCCTCACGGGTTTTTCTTAATTCCTATGAAACTATTTGCTAAAAGAGTGACTTAAATTAGGATTTTCAGTACTCTCTATTTCATTTTTGTCAGGGAAAAACTCTCTTCAACAGCACCTGTTTGCCTACTGATTACACATTGGATTGTACCGCAGAATCTATAGTACACATGTAGGAATGGGAAAAATACATCTTTATGATCAAATCTGCTTGCTACACTAACTTAAGTTAAAACAATAATTCAGGCAATTAGATTATTCCATATAATTAATCAAAATCTTACATTCCTGTTGTGTTGTCAAACAGTATTTGCTGAATGTACGTCAAGACAGTAAGTTCGGTTTAGATTCTAAGTTCCTCAGTTCAGGCAGTATCTTTTTTATGCATCCCCCACAGTGGCTTAATAGATAAAAATATAACAATGACCACCAAAGCTAACTGTCAGTAAAGACTTGAATAACCCTTTTCAGGTAAGCTAAGGACTGATTTTGTGCTAAAATTTTATCAGAGTTCTCCTTCAAAATTATAATGCATGAAGCTTTGGAAGAAGGACTTACTTGAACCAGTTCTGAATTCTTTAAGAAATACTTGGCCACCATATAAAAACATTATTATGATAGCAGATGCATTTGCTATCACTATAATGCTGTACAAATTTCATTGACACCAAGCGGAATGGATTTTTTAAATACTCTTGCAGCAATAAAGATTTAATAGTACCTCAAATGTCAGTTAAATCCTGCCTAAAGTAGGGCCGTTCTTGACTGTCGTAGCCTGCACACTTCCTCCTTGCAGATATGGGGTATAAGGAGTTAGGGGAAAGTGCACCTGGAGCAGGTTGTTCTCCTGTGCCACTGTGGACAAAATGGTCCAGAAGTGTTCCTGCAAACTGCCATCTTCTGGAATTCTCTACCGGTTCTTCTTTGTTGTGCCAAGATGGAAACAACTGAAATTAAGAGAAGAAGGAGAGAAACAAGGAAAAAGTTACCCTTCCTTCTCACTCTTGTGGCTCATTAACCACTGCTCTTTTTCCTAGGCAAGTAATTGCTGTACTTATGTAAAAAAAACCCACCCTCTGCATTTCCTTAAACATTTGTCACCCTGTTCTGTCACATTCAATACACTTCTCTCATTTGTTTTGTTTCTTCCAAGCAGTGGTCTGTTAAAATACACTTTATTATTTTATTATATCTTCCAGGTTCTTCTCTTCCTATTTTTAAAAATTATTTTAATGTATAAAGTTTATTGCTTTTTCACAGCTCTATTGCTTTTTCCCATCTGTCTGTTTTGTTGAAATTGGTTTGGAACATAGATTTTTTTACTAAGTAGATCTCTATGAAGTGGAAATCTTCAAACCTCTTAACTGCTTATTTCATAAAATTTGTGGGATGCAAAATCAGACTGATTTCTCTGATGAGAGAAAAAAGGGGCAAATAATCCTTATTTTATAAGTGATGATGGCTGGTGGGAAACAGTCTCTTGAGTTTCACATTTAAATTAGTGAGAATCAAAACCACTTCGTTTCCCTAATAGATTACAGTCCTCCTTGATCAGGCTCCTGTATTTACATTCAATAACATATCCTCCTTCCAGAGGCTCTGTGGAGATTTTTTTTATGGGAACATCAATAGTTTCTACCTCTCTCTGGACTCATTTAGTCTGTTTACAAAACACCATCAAATGTCAGTATCTCATCTGTAATTCATTTCCTGACATTTAATTATTGTTCTGTAAATCACTTATTTTAAGAAAATAAAAAGTGTAACAAGATATTTTAAATAGTGGTGAGATTATGATTATTTTCCACTTAGACTTATGGAACTCACTGATGCTATTTAAGAAAAACTGAAAAGACAACACTAAAAATATGTCTCTTAAATGTTAGCTTCTTTTAAGAATGGAGAATTTAGGAAAAGGCTCAGAAGTTTATCTATATAGACTGTATTAATCATACATTATATTTTATAATGTCTTTCAAGCAAGAGGATCTTAATGCACTAGAAGATGAAGGCATGAATTTACCAGTCTTTGCTCCTTATGCACTTCTTATGCTTTTGTAATACAAGTAGCACATGAGTGACAAACAAGATGATTTCAGATATACTGAAGTCCCTAAAAAGATGGGCAAACTCTGTTTTCTTTACTGCTTTCTGGAACCAGAAATGGAGAATTTTATTTTGCCCCTCACTTCGTGCTTATTTTGCATAGGGAAAAAGAGAATGAAGCATTACAAATAGAATGACATCCTGAACTGAAAATAATGAGAAATTAAAGAATATCTAACAAACAGTAACTGTTATTGTTGGTACCATTAACTAGTGTGAAAATTGCGATGGAATTTTCAGTGAGGGAAAAATTAGTTAGATGAAATTCATTTTTTTCTTATAATAGTTCAGAAATTCTCACTAGAAAGTTAATAATTAGCATGTGTAGATTCATTTTAAAGTATATTACTGTTTTTCTCAATTTTGTATACTTACATGTTTCTGGCTTCTTTCTAATTGTAAATATGCAGATTAGGCAAGGATGAAAGGGTCCTGATGATTCAACAGGAATAATTTCTACTCCTGAGAAATTTGGTAATAAGGATGGATAAGGAAATTACTACTCAATTTTTATTATTGATCTTGAAAGGCCAGAGGACATCCAAAGCTGAAAAGCTTACCTGCTCATCCTACAGCCTCAGGATATCACCTCATGCTGTGAATAAACAGAAGAACCACCAGAGTGAGGGATAGAATGGCACGAAGATCGCTTTTGAAAAGCATAGTCCAACATAAAGCATTGAGTATTTTCTTCCCCTTTTTGTCCTTTCTGCATTCATCAACGGCTGTAGACTGATTATAAAGAACTAGCCTTTAGGGCATAATTATACAGAAAAAATCAAACATTAGGAAAAATAGTTTGCAGGGTTTTTTTATTTGACTATCATTAAGTGAAGTGAGAGTGAAAGATGTAAATAACTTGACTAATTTATAATCACTATGAAAATTCACTGCTGTCAGGAAAATTCCTTTGAGAGTGTGTTTCAGTATGATGTCAAATTATATTTTCAGTCCAATACTAGGCTTTTCAATTATTCCTGTAGAACAGAGAAATAAATATGCAAACCATGCCATTGCGTCAATATAACCGCAAACATCCGTCGGGAGTAAATCTGTCCTCACCTAGCATAAGTTGAATACTCCAGATACAAATAAAGTTCAATCACTGCTCCGAGTTTTTTCCTCAAAATATTTCATTTATAATGATATTTGCTCTTCTGTAATACTTTTCATCTAAGATCTTTTTTTCATCTGAGATCTTAAAGTGCTTTGCAGGCATTAGTTAATTAAGCGTCAAACTGCACCTGGGAATCAGAAAAGCCTTTATAATCATTTCATGGAGCAGCTAAATGGTTTGTACGAAGTCACACAAAATTATTCCAACCATGACTCCATGGTCATTAACACTGAACGTGTACTTTTTTGGATGAACCCAATAGCATTATTTTTATTTGCATCAGTTGTGACTGATTTTCAAAACACCAGAGTAAATAATAAGGAGTTTATGCAAGCTTTGTGCTTTTTAGGATGTCTGTCTGCTACCTACAGGATGAAAACTACAGCTAATGCAACGTGAAGTACTTCGGGAATAGAAGGAAGTGCATTCTCTCAGCAGCAGAAAGTTTCTTCAATCCACAACTATGAGAACTGCAAATAAAGGGTCTAATTTTATTTTATTTTACTGAATGTTAAAAGGCTAGGAGTCAAAAAGGAGCAATATAATGATTGGGATGGATCCAAAGCCCCTGAAGTCCGTGCAAACACAGCTGTTACCTTGATTTTAAAAGATACGGTGCACAAAAATTCTGGATTCACAAATGGGCACCTCAGGGCATTAAAACTTGTTAAAAGAAAAGGTTACTGTAATTTACATCCCTAGCCTGTCTTCGAACAAGTGCAGAGAAGACAGTTTTGTGTTGACTTTGGAACTAATTGTCTACCTGTCCCTTGTGCCTTCAAAATCACCGTTTTGTATACTTGATATTCTGAGATATCTCAGATGATACAATCAAATTCATCGTTTCAAATTTTCAATCTGAAATTGGATCTTTTTTCCCAGTCTCAAGCTCTCTGTTTCGACAAAAGCAAAAATTGAGAAAAGGAGTGAAACTATCACTCTGGCAAAGCAGAGTAATAAAGCCTAAAGCAAAGCATTTGGCTTCATCCCCTTCACAGGTAATAGTTAAACAAAGATGCCCTACCTGACATAACCTGATCTAAATTTGAGCACCAGTGACAGTGCTCATGTCATTCCACATGGCAATGGAAATCGTGTACTGCGTTTACTGAAAAATAGACCTGCAAGAAAATTTAAATTAAGCTAAAATATGAGTCTTGTATATTTTACGCTATAAAAATTTTCCATATTTTAGCAGAGGTCAGTTATTTCCTCTGCAAGTCAGTAAGTCTGTTCTCCAGAACTTTACAATGTGACTCCAAATAAACTAACCACTTCCAAGTCATCTGCTGGAATTAATGCAACATGTTGTACATGCAAATCTGGCTTTCAAAGGTTTACATTCACTTTAATCATCAGTGCTAAAAAGCCCTTTCATCTGGCAGCAAGTTAGTTATAAAAGCTATATGTTAATATTGTCTTACTGCAGATCAATGGTTTTATTACCTTTGATTCAAATATTACTCATTTGATGGCAAAACCTAGATACACAAATCTAGAACTTTCAGCATGGTAAATTTAGGTAAAGATTTAAATAGAAATGTTTGATCTTTTAATCTGTTGACCTAGTTAAAGTACAAAAAAACCCCTGACTTTAGTTCACTATTACAAAATAATTTAAAAGAGCCCTCTGCAAATGTTTGTGATTTTTTTCCCCAATTTCAGCACTGAAGGAGGATAAGCGCTTCTGCGGTCTGGATACCTGCCCAATAGAGGCTAGTTTTGGGTCTCCTAAGTCGTTTCACAGAGGTCACATTCTCTTTTGGGTGTTAACAGTCCAGCGGTAAAGAAAAACAGATCAAGGCCTGGTTGTCATACAGGTCCAGGTCCAGGTCCAGGTCCAGCACTGTTACTTACCTCCCGTTAAAAAACAGCCTTCAACTCCTAGCGCGATTTAAAGAGCATGCATTTTGCACGGCGATGACTCTCTCTCCAGTTGTGTCTCTCTGCCAGGCTGCTCCGTGGATCACAATATTCAAGAAAGGGGTGAAAATCGATCCCAGCAGCCACCAAAGAGAACAGGTACACTAAATCAGCAACCTGAAGGGCAGGGAATTCGGAGCACTGCCACTCACCGAAGAATACTGACCTCCAGTGCTGATGATTAGCTAGTAACTCCTTCCTCTTAGTCCTTTCTTCACTAAGAGCCACACAAATACACTACGCCATCAGCACCTCATCTCAAATTTGGCTGCATTTCTAGTCAGTAATAAAACTGCAGAGAGGGAGAGAAAAACATGACAGACATCCTGAGCCAAGCAGCAGGAACTCAAACTGCAGCTTTAGTATTGACAGTCTATCCAGACGCCTCTCTTCTGTCGCTAATGCAGAGCACGCTCCAGGCAGGCCAACTACTCCAGCTCCTACTGAAAGGAGTAGGCCAAACTCTGCAGGCCACACAGAGTGCGCTTCGTTAAACTCTGTGCGTGTCCTCTGAAAGAAATATTCCTTGTATTTCTTGGGATTATTTTGTGTAATTATGTTTAAGGTGCTTTCTTTCTTTTGTCCTTTCATTCAGGTCCTTTATCGCTGTATTTTGGCTGTCATCATCCCCTCTCTACCTGCTCCCGCTCACATATTTCTACCTTTTCTCTCCTTCTCCTCACTTTTCTGCAAGTTTCCTCTAGTCTTTTCACCCCGCAATGTCCCGGTATGGAGACGGCTCTGTTTCTCACTCCTTGCTCCGGGGCTCAAGGTTCCACGCGGCGCCTGGCGGATTCTCCCGGGTCTCAGCACAGAGCAGAGCTTGGCATGGTCTGGCTCTTCACAGCTCCGACAAGCCCTATTACCGTTTGTGACTCAACTCTGCAGCAGTAATATGGACGTGATCTTATTTCTATCCTACCTCAAGTGAATTATTTATTACAGCCAATAGTGATGAGGACATTCTTGTATATATACATATATATACCTATTGTGTGTTCCCCTGTCCAATGATTCATCTTTTTCACACCTCAATTTTAATTCTTCTATATCCCACTGTTCACACATTATATCTGAATGAAACATACTCATTTCAAGGCACATCTGATGCTGTTTGTGCTTAATTCTTTTTTCTAAGGGAGGGAGGGCAAGGCTAGAAGAATAATGAAATCTTTTATTGCTACTTTCTTGTAATGCAACTTTAATGAGTTTTTTTGCTCAACAGCGCAGTAACAAGCTGTGGACTGTGCAGCTCCTGATCTCACTGTGGGAGCTTTTCTCTTTGATGTGACTGTTAATAACACCTTGAGTTGGTGACAATTTAAGTGTTAAGGCTCTGTAGCGCTCTGTTTGCATGCTCGTCTGATGAAAGGTAGCCGCCTTGCAGTGATAAAGGCAAACCACCCTATTTAGGACACTCTAATTACTGTATGAAGGATATGGCCTTGTAAACCAAATACCCCCCACCTTCCTTTTTAAATTACGACTTTGTTCTTAACAAGATGGAGATGGAATTGCACACTCTAGATCAAGGCAGAGAAAACGACTGCTTTAGTGCCATTGACCATGCTTTTAGTAAAACATGATCATGGGAATATTTTGTCTTTTGCAGTAAGTAAAATAAACAGAGGATTACGTTGTTCTACTTTGTTTAGGGAAGCCTATATCCATTGCATGGGTTTCAGCTCACTTTCATAATCGTCATCTCTCAAACGGCAGCCTGAAATGGCGATTATATTTTGGACAGTAATAAAAGTTGCCCCTTCTCTTTTCAGACTATTTATGCTATGCACTACTTTGAACCCCTCCTCTTCTGAATTCAGATTTCCATGCAGATTTCCCCCTGGTAACTCTGGCCTCATGTGAATACTGTGTTAGGCACGGTATAAACATTAGCTGAAAAAACTATCCTCGAGCTGAAGAGCTGACAGAGTAAATACAGGATGAAAGACCGTAGCTGGATGCAGCACATAATTGAGGGTAATACAAGATCAGAATCAGAGACTTGTATTTATAAGCAATGGTCTTAATATACAGGTGATAACAAAACGGAATGAAAACATTCTGAATGCATCGTGTGAGAGGGAATTTGTAGGTGAGTGTGAAGGTGAAAACGTGATCTGAAAGCATATTGGCTTGGCAGACTTTTATAGTCAGCTCTCTCCACACAGAAGTGTTAAGGGAGAAAAAATGAAGGTATTATTAAGAAAATATTATAGCATAAATAAAGGATAATAAAAGGTGTTATAGGTACGTGTTGGTGGCCCAAGAAATCATATGCACTCAATCCTCCTTTTGATTCCAGTCTTATTTCTAGTTCTCACAGGTAAAAAGAGTGGCTAGCACTCTTGTTTTGCTAGGTCTTCCCACCTTCTTTTTTTTTCACTTTGCCTCACTTAAAAAAATCTTTGTTTTCCTTGATTTCCCCTTTTAGGAATTTGCAATATCCAAGATGCCTTACAATTAGAAGTGATCTGTTGTAATTCCTCTAGTTTATTTGGGGCAGGGTTAGCTCAGCTGGTTAGAGCACGGTGCTGCTAATGCCAGGCTCGTGGGTTCAATCCCCGTATGGGCTACGCTGAGGGTTGGACTAGGTGATCTCCAGAGGTCCCTTCCAAACTTACCATTCTATGATTCTATGATTAATCTGAATCATGACTGGACTGGCTCCACTCTCCCAGAAGGAATCTGGTACAAAGCCCTTCCCAAAGTTTTTTCAGGGAACTTGGGGCAGAAGATCATGGTTCATTAAATATCCCTGTAGAGTATCCCACCACTCTCCCTTACTTCCTGCCTTGGAACAGTTCAATGCAAACACAACTACTTCAGCTACTAAAGGAGGATTATTTACTGCTCAAACCCCATAAAAGTGTGCCTGGACACCATGGTGATGAATGTAATAGAAATGAGAAATTATTGTTGTTACTATAATATTCCTCTGCTATCAAGCATGCTATTCTTTTCCAACATCTGCACCCCAGAATAAACAAGGTTTTGGATAACATAAGCTTTTGCTCTTGCGCATACAGTATAATTACAACTCTCAACAATCTGTTTTCTGGATCATATTTTTCCCTGGTATTTAAAATTTATTTAAGAGACACCAGAAATGCTTTAAAAATCAACTCAGAAAATTCTTGAGAGTCTGAATTATGGTATGTATATCAGTCTGTCTGTCTGAATTACGGTATGATACAGCATGTATCTGTTTGGGCTAACATTTACCAAAAGACAGAAGTTAAAGATGATCTGAAAGGCTTTCATTTTTTCAAGAAATCTGAATACAGAGCTTTTTTCTTTTGCAAATATGACTCTTAAAAGAAGGTAGAAACTTGTTTGCTTTATTTGGGTTAGATAAAATTAGAGTCACCAGCTATTCCTGGAGAACTATAAATCAGCTTTGGACTCAACTGTTTCTGCAGAAAGGCTCAGATAGTTTACCATAGTAAATATCTTCCTGCAACATGTGACTTCAGATTCTAAGTAGCATTCTAAAATGCTTGCAGACTCACATACTTAAAATTCTTTACCTTGGAAAAGGTAGATTCAGGTCTGTCCTGTAAATCTCTGTTTTATAGGCTACCCTATAAATGCATAGAGATTTTGACTGCCATTTCCCAGGAGTCTGTTATGACAGCTGTCATTTTACATTTGTTACGTTTCCAAACATATTCCTCCTCCCCTCGCAAAGGGAAAGGATTTCCAGAAAACATTAGCAGAAGCTTCTTTTCCTTCAAATCTTTCCGTAAAACTTTCTTCTATCAAGGTGCTTGCAAAAAGTTTAGTAATTGGTCAGACTGATAAAAAGGCAAAAATATCTGACCTTACAGCTTTGCAAAATCCATGTTTCACATGTCTTGGAGAGTGTTTGGACTGTTCTGTTACCCCAGCATTAGGTATGCTTTACACCCCTACAGTGGGTGGAAAGATCTATTAATGCGCACATTGAAGACTATACTAGAAGAGGACTCCTAGCAAAGTGTGAATACGCAGTTGCAGTTGAATGACTAAGTAATGGGACCTATCCCTGCTTTTTGTCACGCTACAAAAACAAAGTTGCGTAAGTGGTTTGGAGGCTGAAGCTCTAGACAAGAATCTTCTCTCACTTGCTTTGCTGTATGCCAGATTTCAGAGAAGAGCTTTAGATTTACCATTTTATTATTGCTACAGAAACCATCTTGTCTTTATCCATGGATTAGGCAGCCAACGGACTACCACACTGCAAACCTTCCTTCCACCCTCTCGCTGCTGGGATCAGAGAGAAGCACACGCCATGCACAGAAAGCAAAGCTGCCAAGGTTACATTCTGCTCTTCAAGAGGAAATGTTTTATCTAAAATTGAATCCATGATTCTGGATTATTAGCAGATATGATACAGCTTTTGCACAAAAGTACATTCTCATTTGTTAACTGCAAAGGAGAATGAGTATCAGACGCATACAGAGCAAGTAGGGAGGAGGAAAGAAGGGAAACAAAATCAGGCAGAGGCCTGCCGTAAGATTAATTTAGAAAATAAAAAATGCAGAAATAAAGAAAAATTCTACACACTATTTTAATAAAATGTAAAAGAAAAAAGCTGGAAATCAAAAGGTCTGAATCTTGATTTTCCCTTCAGTTTACAATAATAAAGCTGATGACATTTGGGACACATCAATTGTAAACAGTTGTGTGAAAAATCTCTTTATTTGTACAGAAGATGTAGAAGACTGCTGCAAAATGTGCCAGTGTCCAAACCTTTTGAGCCGCATGGCAAAAATTAATTTTATTGAGTTTTGTTACTTAGGCCTTTTGGCTGGAATTGGCATTTCCATGGAATCCACATGTTGCCATATCAGTTCTAATTAAACCTTTTTTGGGAGGAAAACATCCATCTTTCTTGTTTGGGAAATGCTGTATTTGTCTTTCTGTCCTTCTATTTATGCACGCATGGAAGGCGTGAATGACACACAAATACCAAGTCTGACAATATTAGTCCAGCCACACCATGTCATTTCCAAATAAAAAGACATCTGAGCTGAGGCAGGGGACACAAAAGCTTGCAGTTTTGCTCTTTCGTTGTAATAAGACTCTGCTCCTTGGGCTGGAAATCTCACAGATTTACTGGAGGTGCCTTTCACATTTCACAGACCCAGGCAAACAAGTCTGAAAGAACGTAGCTGGTGAGGAAGTAAGTACTGTATCTACTTCCCTTCCGACCAGAGGATTTCTTTATAAACCTACAAAGGGATTTATAGTAACATATTTTATTTCTTGGTGAGATCATTTATGTAGGAATATATTCTGAAAGACACAGAAAACAGCTCAGAACATGCTAGACTTGGGTAACCTGAACAATACACGTGCATCTAGTAAGCCAAGGAAATTCAAATGAGATCAAGAACACAAAGCAGAAAGAAAATCGAAACAGAATCATGCTGTTAAGAAAACGATAATTAAAAGCAAGATATATTTTAGTTGGTAAATTTGAATAGCTTTTATTCCCCTGAGATTTTTTCTATTCTTCCTTTATAAGTGTGTGTGTGTGATGTACCTGCTGGGTCAGGATTATGAGGGGGCAACTGATGACTCCTCTGCTTCCTCCTCATTTTTGCACTTCTAGTTGTGAATAATAAAACACTACAGAAAGCATTAATGGTGTTTCAGTATTCATGAAGTTTTGTTTTTTCTCCTTCTCTTTTCATAATGATTAACATCAATATTCTGCAAATTCACTTAAAGATTAGAGTATTTTACCAATATTAACTAAAATCTGATATGGTCTATGGATGATGGCTAAAACTATTTAAATATCCACATAATTTAGGAACCTAAATGCCATAGGAAGTCAGTGAGAATTACCTCCTGCTTTGTCATCTGAACTTTTCTGTTTTAGTTTAAACAGAATATACAAAGTGCTGATATAACTGGCTCCATTCTTATATCCTTCTTTCATCATTTTGGCTTGTGGCAAGTCTGAATAGCTTTTTCCACCTGTATTAACTGCTGTTCTGTTGGTACTATTTTGTTTTTTAATTTCAGACTTTTCATATATCTGACAATGATTTCCATCAATATGTCTTCTAAGTGAGTTTTGCTCACATCCCATCCCACTGCCACTGTGATGAGAATGACAGCCTTTGACTTTTCAGAAATACTGTAACTGTGCTTTTTTTTAATGCCTCACTCTATCCTATCATCTTCCCTAAAAGGCACATTTAATCTCCATTGCATGTTTCATGCCTAGTTTAGTGTAGATACTAGAATGACATTCATTAGCCCTTGATCAGAAATTACTTGGCTCCTTCATGTTTTGCTGGGCAACAGTCAATCTGATATCAAGAAATGTGTCTATCTCACACATCCATGTACAGAGCTTTGGGGGAAAAAAAAAAAAAAAAAAACGCCTAAAGGGTGGCACGATGGTACATTGCCTGAGGCTCAGAAAAGCTGTATTCTTCTCTCAGTCCTTGTCTGAAGGTGAATATCTAGCCTGGAATATTTAGTCACCAGAAGCAGCCACAAAGTCTCACATTCGTTTCTCAGTGAAGAAACAGCTAAGTCTTCAGAGCAGTGACCCTGAACTGAAACTGTACCCTAATTTTAGCAGGTTGCTGTTAATCCTACAGATTATATTTTGAGTCTCCAGATGTTTCCAGCAACAGCTTTTTAAACACGTTTTTCATTAAAATATATTTCTGGCATCATGAAATTGCACAAAATGTTCTATTTTCCTTCAGAAAGGAAACAGCATTTCATGTCTCTAGAGCTGCAGAGAAAATCCTGAAAACCCGACCGAGATGTAACCTTCAAAGCTAAGATGCTGGAAGACAATACAAAATCAAAATCCTTCTATTACTGCTATTAAAAAAAAAAAAAAAACAAACAAACTTTAAAACACTTAGATAATGACATGGTATTTTTGAGATCTGGCTCACAACTGCCTGTGGTTAGCAAAGCAGTATAAGCCCTGGACGCTAAGGCAGAGAGTCCAGATTGAGTCAGAGTGACAAAAGAGGCTTTGCCCTCAAAACACGCTGCCAAATCCTCAGCCTTCATCAGCCACATTTTTCACCCAAACAGTCTCTTCTGAGCTAAACCTATTAAAAAAACAAAGAAACAAACCTCAAACTACTCAGTTTTCCTGTTGATCCCTGCTGTAGATGCTGCTAAATGAAACTAGAAACTGTCGTAGCTCAAGATAAGAAAGGTAATGTGGTTTAAAATGTTTTTTCTTTCATAGCCTCTCTAAACTGGGTCTTCATCGTGTTTTTTTTTCCTGATTCTGCTGCTTGGAAAATCTCAGTCATAAGCAACAAACTGTTGCGAACTCTCTCAGGGAGAGATGGGGATACAATTTTCTTCTCTTCTTGTGACGCTGTACTATAATAACAATAATATTCATTCCTTTGTAGCATAATTACAATAAACTGCTGCATTCTGTCAGTTAGTCAAATGCAGGAGACTTTTATTGCCTCATGTACAACAAACCCTCTGAGATTACAGCTTAAAGCGCACACACATCTTTGCTTTTATCCTCTTAATCAGAAGGAAAATATAAAGGTGTACCAGCAACCGATCCAGACGTAGCTATGCTCATACAGATAAATTGCAGACACTGGACTTGCATTACAAATGCTAGTTTCAGCAGAATGCACTGCATGAAACGGATTAATTATGTAAAGGGATTCCCTTTACATGGGAATTGGGAATATGGAATGGAAAATAAGTTGCATAAGTGTCCAGTCATGTGATATAACCACTCAATTATCCCTCATTAGCTATCTTTCTTATCATGCGCGTATTGCAAGTATATTTTTCTAGGTGCTCTCTGAAGCCTGTGTTTCACACAGCCAAATAAATAAGAAAGAAAAAGCAGATACTTGATTTTTCTCCGATACAAATGAACACAAACCAGGAGTAACCCTAATTAAATCAGTGGAGTTACACAATCCTAAAATCTAGAGAAAAAAATACAACAGTTTTGATTCTAAAGTACCAGAGCCAAACAAAATTGATGGTAACAGGCACTGGGGCGAAACTTTTCAGTTATAGAACAGCAACGTAACTGTGCTTTGATTCAATAGCTGTAGCATGACAGAGATGTGGGAAGAAAAAAAACCCTGTATGACAATGTAAGTTGTATTAACAAATATACCATTAGAAAGTAGTCAGATACTCAGTGATTGCCGCCAAAGTATAAGTTTATGTGAGATACACTGGTGTTAGTAATAGGTTAATAAGGCCTAATAGACTTCTGGATTTCCCTGGTCTTCAGCTTTTAGTTAGTGCTCTGTCTTGAGGCTAAGTGAAAATCTCATTGGTGCATCTGGCCATGTATCAGCCTCAAAGATTTTAAAAAGCAGAACCAAGAGGCAATCAAGCACACTGATATCCTTTCCATCAGCAGTGCTGGCAGAGCTGCGTTTTTAGCATTGCATTTTGGATTTGCTCTGTGGAAACAGGGCAGCTCACTGCTGACAACTAGACTTGGCACTGATGTTCCTTCCCACCTCGCACATCCCTAAGCCATTCCCATGATCAGTCATATAGGAGAGAAATAGTCTTCACAGGCTTCCTTCTCCTCAGGGGAAAAGATGGCCTTTTCAGTAACACCCTGCATGATTTAGGTTCAACTTTTGGTTTTAACATTAACCTCCTGCCTAACTGTGGGTCACTTAATCTAAAAATATGCATGTACTTAAAGAAGTTGCTTGGCGTCTTGAGTTCTTTTTCGAAGTTGTCTAAGCAGTTTAAATTCCATGTTACCAGGATGATTTTTGAGAAATCTCTTAGCTACGTACCTATAAGCACATAAAACATTTTGGAAAATCTGACCTTCTTTGTATCAGTTCCTCCTATGCAGAGTGAAGAGACGCAAATTTCCTTAACCTCTGTAGGGATATTGTGATAACTATAAATATACAAGAACTGCTCAAATCCTGCAGTCATAGAGGTGCTATTACTACTGGATGGAGACAGAACATGAAAAAGCTATCTGCAGATAAAATACGCAGATAATGACTCAGAGCAAAGTATATAATTGAGTCATCTGATTATTGAAACACAAAATAAAACAGACTATATGCTATTAAATATATCAGGTGCAGAGAACATTTGTGAAATTAAAGCCACAAGCTCAGTGCTCAAGAACCCTGCTGTGTGCTGCTGGCAACGGACACGTGGGATCCAGCGCGGTACACGACAGAGTCCAGTCCCGAGCTCCATCCCTGGTCTTTGTCAGGGTAAGGAACGAGGCGCATTCAGTGCATCTCCTCCCCGACACCACCCACGCTGTCCCTCTACAGATGTGCAGTCTCCACAGATTTTACACTAATTCTGTCTTTACAGAACACAGCCCTGCATGTGGAACAGGAAAAGCTGGTCACTGCCGAAAAATAAAAAAAGAAAGGTGGGGGAGGAAGGGAGAGAAAAAGAAAAGGGTAATAAATCTGTAAATTTATAGTGCAATTTTGTCCTAGTTACAAGAGTGTATAACTATGACAAGAAAGGCTGCTTTCAACAAACAAATTTATCACCACTAGTTTCTCTTCTATTGCTTTCAATAAGAAATGCCAAAATAAGTATGATTTAAAAATGCTATCAGCTGACTGGAATACTCAATAGATTCGGTGCATTACAATAAAATTGGTCTCTGAGTGTTGGACTAAAAAGAACAAAAAGAAGATTGGTTATGGACCTAAATCTGCTACTTGATTCTCCGCAGTTATGCCTCAGTATTTACTGTAAACTAGTGGAAGACTGTCTTTGGATCCTAATTTGCATATTCATAAGGTTGTCATACAGCTTGAAAGGATTTTTTTTTCTACTTTAACACTTTAAATATTAGGGTTTTTTAGTGCACAGTTTATGCAAATCCCACTTCGAGCAATATGGCTTTCACTGATGTTGAGTTTATAATTCTGCTGCAGTCTGGCCTGTTGATTTAGGGAAAGACAGTGCCTTGGGTAAAATCACTCTGTTGGAAAATTCAGCAGCAGGCACACAGATCGAGCCCTGTAAGGAAGATGTAAACACAGTGCAAGAGACAGATGACTTGGCTCCATGCAGAAGTTCCAGGCTCCCTGACACAGTATCTGTTTCTAAAAGTAATCTGAATATGCTCTGGTGGTTCTTTGAGTCTTCTCCCATCTACCGTTTGTGGTGTTTGCACCTTGTGTGATTGCAGCGAAAGACTTGCATCGAATCTCTGAACCTCAAAGTGTGGAATAGATAATGTTCCTTGGAGGAAGAGCAAAGCTAAGTGAAGTAGGTGAGCGAAAGTTAACCGAAGAAACCTGAGCAACACCTTCTGCTTGGGTTCCATGTCCAGAGAAATGCCAAATAGAGATGCAAACTGCACTATATTACCAGTTACATCAATCTGCCATCAGGATGCCCTTAAACAAGATGCTTTTTTCTCTCTCTCTCTTCTGGAAAGGTTTGAATTATTTATGGAGATTTAGCAAAGAGAAGCAGGATGCACCTGGTGGTCAGCGTTGTGAGATAACAAACCTTCGCTTTACTCCCAGCTCCTCCACTGACGTGCAGAGTGATGTCAAGCATGTCATCCCCTCCCTAGGCCTCCTCCTGCCCTCTGTCACTACTGTTTATTTCAGTGGCAAAGTCTCTGGAGCATAGACTGTTTCTTCACTGTTTGCCGTACAGTGCACAGTATAATCATCATAATTCATCATTTCAAAGACAGTGAAACTGCATTTGCTAAAAGGAAAACCTGAGATCTTGAAGAACATGATTTGACAGTAACGCAAGTCTGCTGGAGAGCAAGAAGCAGAACTGGCCAAGGTGAATGCAGCAACCCCCTGCCAGGGCTCCGTGCAGGATTTGATTTGGGACGTTCAGTACTAATGTCATGGGTTTCTGCTTGTTGAGTTAAAGGGATTAGTCTATTAAGAGATTGCAGCAGTAAACTCTAATTCTATATATTTCATGACTAATAAATCCATGTTCACTGTAATATTGCAGTGTTACATGTTGATTAATCACCTTTTTTCTCTGAAATCCTGTATAAGGAAGAGAAGGAATGCTCCCACTTTACACAAAGAAAAATTTGCATTGTTCTATGTTTCTTAGCTAGCAATATCCCTTCCCAAAAAGGGAGAGATAGGATATACGTGGATTTACAGCGACAGAGGCACCATCCAATATCGTATCTTTCTGAAAAATAGGACAGAAGGCAGTACTTGACTTTTCAGTCACTGTAAACAGTTTGGGCAAACATAATCTTGATACAATTGATGTTACCGTCTAATGAGACTGATGCCGCAATCCAGCTGCCTCTCCTTCCTTATTACGTGGGACCACAGAGATAACCAGACATCTGGATCACATACACATCACATCTCTGTTTTCCAGACCATATTCAAGAGCATACAACTGACAATAGCTTTCCTCTAGTGCAATGAGAAACCAGATGGCTTCAAAAGACCCAGTTTGCCTCCGAGGTGGCATACGGAATATAAATTAATAATAGATTAATAGATCTTTCCCCACTTAAAAATTTCATCTGTTTGTTAGCAGAGCTGTTTGTGCCAGGGAAGTGCTACAAAATAATAGTAACATTCAAACCACCACGTCATCTCTTCAGAGACATCCTTCACAGGCCCTTGAGCAGATCACATCAGGAGGAGCCTGAAGACACAAGAGGAATCACAAAGGCTGGGGCTCTTTTGTTCTTTTCTCTTTCTTTATTTATTTCCCCTCCCCGCCCCTTCTTCTAAGCAGTAACCATTTGGAAACCAGAGAGGTAGAGGGTAGAGAGGAGGAACAGATGTTATAAAGCAGGAAAAGTTGTTAGCTTTCAACTTAACTGCAAGCAACAAGGTGCAACGTGGAAAATAATTTGTCTGAGGAGTGTACATGCTAGTGTGCATAGTGGTTTAAAGTTTACCTACCACCATCCTAGTGATCCACAGTGAACAGTGGCTAATAATGTTTGCCAGAGCCTGCTTTAGAGAGCATGTCTATGGGCTCCAAGTCACTTTTATTGAAACTTATAGGGGGAGCAAATACATGAAGTTGAACAATTTGAACTGGATTGATTTTTCCAGTGTTATTAAACAGCATGTTTTCCCTCCATCAGAATTACTATTCTTCTGCTTTTGTCAGTTGAAACACTGTGTGCATTTTCCTGAGCCTTCCTCTTCTGCAGGATCTTGCCTCCTTATTATGAGCTTGGATAAACAGCTTTAATTCAGTGTCAGCCTCATCTACTGAATTAAACTAGCCCCAGAAAAATCCTATTACTGTTGTGAGGGATGGTGAATAAATGTGTATCTTGACTGATCATGTATTAATCCTGGTATCCACTTAGGGCCTGAAAGGAAATGTCTGTTCAGTTGCCTAGCAATATCATTGAATGCGAGTCTCAGCATTTTGAAAAAAGAGTCAATTGCTAAATAAACCCCCAGAACGTCATTTTCATGCTTTTTTTTTCACCTCAAGCTTTATGTTCTCTAAATATGATACAAATAAGTAGCAGATATGAGATTATGAAATGAGATAATGGGGAGAGCTCATATTTTATATGCTGAATGTCTCAGTCATCAGATGCGGAGCTCATACCTACTGAAGCAGATCAGGAAAGGAAAGCAAGGAAAGAAAGGAGCAAGGTTGCTGAAGTTTAGTAAAGAATGGCATATTATCTCATAAAATGTCAGATACTGCTGCTCCTCTTTCAAGTCCATTTTCTATAGCAGACCCATGGCTATTTGCAACCAACTGAGAAGTTGGCCCAGCAGGTCTGAAGCTCTGGGTTCGATTCCTGTCTTTGTGCTAAATTATCACAGTGACGTGGCACAACCTGCTCAAAGGCATGTGAGTCTTTTCCACCAAAAATATTCTCCTTCCTAAAAAGCTGCAGATAAAGAAATAATAATTAGAAGTGTTTCTTGATATGTATTATATTTAAAAATTGTTTGTTCACAGAACTTCCCCCAGGAGAGGATTTGACTTTGGCCCAGAGAGCACATCTGGCAAGTGAGCACTGTGCAAATGGTGCCTTGTGGGCAGTTGCTAGGAAGAAGCAATAATTCCATTTTCTGTTGAGAACTGAGTGTGTGCTGTTAAATGTCAAGTGTTTTCGTTAACAGCTGGAGAGATAAAGCCACAGAAATTCTTGTTTATCACCCTGCAGCCTCTTATCCTGTATTGGGATGTAATTTGGTTCAGTCATGTGGCTCAGAATATTAATCGTATCTTTAGATTAGATTAGGCCATTTTATGATACCTTTTTGTGCAGCAAATCTGGGAGGAAACCCTTGAGATCTATTCTTTAAGGTTATTCTATTTGTTGTGTGTCACTCTGCTCTAGAGAGCTTTCTCAGGATGCACCCAAAATCTGAACAATATCAAAATACATGTAAAGGGCACTCACAATGTCCTCCTCCATGGCCTTTTGGAAAATCAAGCTGTTCCATAAGCAGAGATTTCTACAGTAACCAGTGCTGTGAAATCCTTTGGGAGACAGGTTATCACTGATCTAATTGCTATAGAAGCTATTCATCTTTTCTGATCATTGTTTGTAGCAGAGAAAAGACTGACAGGCAGATGTCCTGTTACCTTTCAGCTACAAACTCTTTCATATCAGTCAGTTTTTCCCTTCATTAGTACCAGGATGTAGTTTGAAAGACTATAAGAAAGAAATTAAAGGAAAAAAATAAGAAAATGTTACTGAATGTTGCATTCCTTTACTATCTTTGGATTCAGACTTCTAAATGCATTAGATACTAGATTTTTTTTAATTATTTTTTTTTTATATGGATAATCCCGCCACTGGAGAACATTCTTTCTCTTCTAATTATCATTTTGTTCAGTGTCCCATTGATCCCATTCCCAGCTCTTCACTTTCAGAGCATTTTTGATCCAGTTGCAACCCTCAAGTAGCATCTCTTTCCTCTGGAACAAATCCTTACAGCACTCTTAAAAAAAGCAAAAAACAAAACAAAACAAAACAAAACAACAAACAAACAAAAAAAAACAAGTGTCCAGAAAAGGGAAGAACTGCCAAAGTTTAAAGTCATGGAATTACGAAAACTGCAAAGGAGCTTTAAATTTGGAAAATCTTGTATGTGTATTTTGCTTATTTAAAAAAATGTTCAGAGTTTTTGGATTATGGTCTAATGGTAGGTATGTGGAGTAACATTAGGAGGCCTTTTCTCTCTCAGACAAATGCATACCTACTCTTGACTAAAAGAGCTGAAAAGTTTCCAATGGAAAATAAGGCATCACTTTTTTAACTCTATGGATAATTAATATTGAAATAGTTGGTACATCCATCATCACTAGACATCTTATGACTGAGATCAGATCCCTTCTTAAACCATAAGTTAAACTCAGATATAGCAAGGTGAAATTCTCTATTTTGCATTAAACAGAATAGCTAACAAGGTGTTTGTAACAAGCTATCTTAAAATCCATGAATTTAAAATCTCTGAATGCTTTTACATCCTTAGATTTCCAAAGGATGCTGTACTGCAGTTTCCTTTCCTGTTGTATTAGCAAATAAAAATCTCTGATTCCTCTAAATAGATCTCTGGACAGACTGACACTAGTAATAACTTTGAGTAAAATACTCTGCTAATTCTAAATATACACATTCTTCACAAAGTATTAGTGATCACAAATAGCACAGAATAACTCCACTGTTTCTTGTTTCTCTTTATGATGAAATTTGTTTCATATTTGCCTTTCATTTTGTGCATATATGCACAAAACACAGTTTAACACCAGGCGTTTAAGAGCGGGAATCTGCACAGACCCTAGATCCTAGCCAGCAAATCACTGATTGAGCTGTGCTGGAAATGCTTTATTACAGAAATCAAAATGAAGAACAAAATGTTAAATCCTGATACTTAAGATCACTCTTCTTTCTTTTATGCCTTGAGACAATAAGGTAAAAGGCCTGCCTGGAGGGAAAGGAAAGAGATGGGAATACAGCTCTATTTTATCCAGAGACTTTAATCAGTGCCATCTTTCTTCTTTCCTTTTTTTTGTATAACCAGTTATTCATGAGAGAGAATAACCACGATTTCAATATTTCTGTAAGAAGTAAAAGCACTGTATAATCCCTCAGCTCTATACTGCAGTGAATAAACAGGCCTTAATCTCAGCTCAAATTCAGTAATGTTCTTTTGGGGGGAGAAGGATTTTCTATATAGCTTTCCAACTGCAAGTGACAAGTCTCGAAGTTGAAATATTGCAGTTTGCTAATGTGAACTCTCACTGGAGCAGATGAGCTAAGGCTCAATTTTTCCTCCACCCACACTGTCCCTTATATGCACTCAGTGTGCAACTTCCAAGTGATTGCAGTGAAAGACTGTCATCTTCTATTCCCAGTGGAGGAATTTCTTCTGCAACTTACGTCATGATTAGTTATCGCTACTTATGTTGTAATAATACTTAGGAGAGACATAAGGTTTGTAGCACCATTTGCTTTTGGAGCTTTGACCAAGATTGAACAAATACTCCAGTCTTGCAATTAACGCTGTAATAGGTATGGTGTGTGCCTGTGGTTAGCCAAAATAGTTTTTAAGACAAGTAATGGGCAAAAGAAGCGTTATTAACTCCATTTTATAGATGCAGAATTGAGGCATATAACTCTTCTCTTCTGTAGCCCTTCAAGGCTCGTGCAATTATTCCTTGCAGCTAAGTTTCTCCTGTGGCTTGGTAACTTAAGAGCAAAATTCATCTATGTGCGTATTGCTTTCCCAAAGTATCGTGATCCTGAGAGAGATGCAAGTGAGGTAAACTAGCAGTGTACTGGCAACTGTATGGGGTAAAATTCACCTTTGAGGAGCATATTCCCTAAGTACAGATTCAGTAAGATTTGTGGGTGGAATTTTCTGAATGACTTCCTAGACATTAGCATTCTCAGTGCTGCTTCAGAAAAGAAAAGAAAAAAAAATATTTTCCAGCTCTTGGAAAGGCAGCTAATGTATTTGCTGCTTAAAAAATATCTCACTAACGCATTATGAATTCCATAAATATAATATGAAAGGTGCATATGTAGTGAAAATTCGTAGTGTAAGTTGCATTTATCATGCCACATTAGCAGATTTTTGCCAATAAAATAGTTTCAGTCACCAAAATGCAAGCCTCCTTTTTAATTAAAAAAAGTGACTAATGATTTTGGACAGAAGATGAGAATCTTATTTCACTGCAAATGCTTCAAAACAATTCCATTAATGGCTTCAGCTTAGCCCCCAAATAGCTGGATTCCAGCATTGGGAGGACTCTTGGATAGGGGATACAGAGTCCTGCCAAGGCAGGGCAGCCTGTAGAGAGGTGGCAAAAAGCAGAGACAATTCCAGGGCTATATTAATGTAGACACGTATAATCACACCTCCATGTATACAGAGGAAAAAAAGAGGAATAATCGCTTTTATACTGTAGGAAGAAGGACAAACTGAACCCCAGGCCTTTGACAGACGTCTCGAACGCATTTCTGCACTTGGATAAAGAACCTTTGGATTCAGTGGATGTTCTGTAGATCATGGACAGATTTCCAACTGTATTCCCTTTCAGTGTCCTAGTCATCAAACTAAATAAAGAGGATAATGGTATTGACCTACAGTCTATCTTGACCTCATTAAAGCCTATAGAAAAGCTGCTATAACTTAAATAAGCATTTAGTTATTCCCCAAGCTCTGCAAAGCTGCATTTATTAACCCACTGACCCAGAAAGTGCTTTGAGATCCTTGCATGAGTGCTGCTGCAGAAGGGAAGGGCCCTGTGCTCTTATTCAGGAACCTATTTCTCATCCCATCTCATTTCCTTCTCCCCACAATAGAAATCTACACATCTATGTTTTAATTGGCTTTTCTTTTACATATAAAAATAGGTCCTAAAGAAAAAAGTACTGATAAGGTTGCCCTAGCTAAAAATAAAATCTCAAATGTTGAAGTGGCAATAGCCCTCCTATTAGTAGGATCTTATGCAGTCTTTTCCCTTCCAATAAGTTACTGTTCTTATTACACAAACTTCAGCGGAAAAAAAAAACCCTAAAACATAACGAGGCATTTATTTCTTCTTCTTCTGCTCTGATTGCTGTTGCTCAGAGCTACCTGGGCAGGAAACATCTGCTTTTACCCCATTAAAGAGCAAAGATTGCTAGGTTTTAGTTAAACCTGGTATCCTATGGTTATTTACTAGGACTTGAGAAAAAAAAAAGAAGTTGGAACCTAATTACATAGCAGATGCTGAGAGTGGTATTTGTTCACCAAAACCACACAGGTCATTCATTAAAATCTCAGTTTTAATTAGCAGACACCTGTTTTGTGTTTGATTTTACACTGATACGTACAGTCTGCAATTTGCTTTCTTCAGTACAAGCAATTAGATAGCCCTGACAGTAACAGTTAATCTAATTAGAACAGGGGTGCCTTGGGAGTCAGACTTTTACTTCAAGAAATTACACACACACACACACACACACACACACACACACACACACACACACATGCTCACAGCTCCAGCCCATCATGACTGATGTGGTGGTTATTGGGGGGGAAAGAATATTTCCCCTTCTGAATGACACAGAGGAATTTCTGCTGTTTCTCATATTTTCTGTTTTAAAGAAAAATCTTTCTAAAAAACAAAGAATTTGTGCCATTGGTGCTTTAGCCGCTTTCAAACATGACCTCTAATCCAGAGCTCGCTTTAAGAGTGATGCATTGCAACAGGCTCATTCAATACCAGCCATCCACTTTCAGCACTTCTCTTCTTGTTGCCCTGACTTATTCTTCACTGGCCTCCCTCAACCCTTTCAGGTCCTTAATGGAGAATTGAAAAGCAGCTCTTCTTTCTTTATGGTCCTCACTAGCAAAGAGGGAAGTCTGAAAGGTTTGCAGGAATCATTTTATAAGGTCTCCTCTATACAGGAATTAGACTAACTGCTGTCATTCTGCACTGACTTGTGTGAAATGATCCCATATTAACATTTGCTCAGAAGCCTGATCCTTCAGTTTGGAATTGGTGTTACTATAGTTTTTATTTATTGATATATGTAACCAAGAGAATTTGAGGTTACAGTTACTGGAGATAACTATATTCTTTGATTCAGACATATTAAATTGAATACCATGTCTTTATGAGTTTCTAGAAGTTGAGAGGTTTCTTTAACTTGCTTGCAGTCTAATCATATAAAAAAGACAATCAAGCTATAGTACAAGCTACATTTTAATATGAAGGGCAGAACACAGAATACCTGTCAGAACCTAAATGGCTTCTTGTTTTCAAGCTTTTACAAAATGAAGTACTTGAAAATTGCATTTAGTCAAACACTGAGCAATGAAAATGTACTTTGACTACAAAGCTGAGCTGAACTATATTTTTTGTGTATGCAGATTAGATATTATGAAGAATTATTGCTTGAAAAATATATATTTGAAGCTTGGGTTCTACATAACAATCAAAAATTGCACATTGTTTCCAAAAGTGTCACATTTTCAATAAACATTTTAGCACCCAGCGTACAATCCCTTGTGCTGAACTTTTTTCACAGTCTCTTACTCAATACTTGCCTCGTCCTTTAAAACAAGGCTAAAACAATTCTCTAACTCAAAGTGATGATTTGACAGTAAACAAGCCGGTGGTGAGGAAGTACTGTTGTAATGAGGGTCATATCAGAAGGCAAGTGATACAAGTGATACCTGCAATAAGATTGTTATAATGTAGGACTATTTTCTTCTGAAAACATTCCATGCTTTACATTGGTGCTATTGCTTTTTCCCCCTCCCTTTTTTCTTTTGTTAAGCACTATAGGTTGGCTTCCCCATCTATCATAAAAACCAGTGCAAAAGGAAAAAAAAACTCACTGGGGTGAGTGTAGAAATGTTGAAATAAAAGAATAAACTAATTAAGCTTAACTGTGCCATCCTGGATAGGCTGAATACAATAATTAATTAATCCAGCCCTCTGCTTGTCCTGGAGGGGAATGATGTTCCTAAATTCACAGGGTGGAATCTGTTTAAGGAGATACGGGGCAGATTCAGTCCCCTTTGACTGCAGGGAGATGCAAGTCTCAGCGGGAGAGCATCTAGGAACATTGAAAACTCATTATAATCTGAAAGCAGGGCATATTGCCGAAAAGCAGGGACAGTGTGCGTGGGTGCCTGGGGGGCTACTCTGCAAAGCATGCCACCGTATCAACCCAGAGCGAGATCTGGGAGTTAGGAAAGCATATTTCTGCACCGTGTGGAAGTGCAAACCTGGGAAATATTCAAGTTACATTTCAGAGTGATTTCCTGCTATAGTTTACCCCAGTCAAGTGTATCCAGCCTGTTAAATTGTTTTAAAGTTTTAAAGTGAAATCATAGGAAATAACACAGAACAATCTGATGGAGAAGATGCTGAATAAGTGACATGTCACTGGAAAGCACTTCTTAAAGGACTTGTATTTCTTTCTGCTTAATTTTTAATATCAGCCCGATACAGCAGACACTGTGCCAACATTTCTTTTGACTTTCTTCGTTGCAGTTCTTTGACTCAGACATGCTTTGGGATAAAACTCCCTGTGTTGGATTTTCATACCTTGGGCTTAATTCAGACCAGGCCTGAAGCTACTCTGCTGTTCTATCATCTATCCATTACCCTCATTGCCTCAGGAGGTGATGGACTATAAGGGTGCTTTAAAGCCAGCTTTGACCAAACCCTTAAAATTCATTTAGCTTGTTACTGGCATAGCTGAGAATCAAGGCCCAAGGTTCTTACTTTAAACCTTGAATTCTTTTCTTTAAGGTATTTTAGATTGAAAACAAAATGCAAAATAAAGTTTGTATGAGCTTGAGGAACAGTTTTCCACCTGCACTAGCATCTTTGTATCTTAAAATCTTTTTAATCAGCCAAAGACCTTACTTCGAATTAATGGGGACAGGAGTAAAAGTTACCACAGGATCCTACACTATTAGATACTATCCGATAGTATCTAGTCTACTAGATAGATACTAGTAGACTAGATAGTCTAAATTTAACCACTCAAGGGATTCACTATTTGGTCAGGAAGAAGAAATAGTTCTAAGTTTTATAGAGTAATTGGGGAAAAAACAACCCAAAAGTGTCTCTTCTGAGAATCACAAAAAAGTTGGGCTTCTTTCAGTGAATCTTTTCCAGAAATACTTCCAAAAATCTGAGCTGGTCAAAACAAACACATAAAATACCACTCTTTCCTACAGACTTCTCCTTTACCCTTTCTGAGGAGGTTAAAAAAAAAAAAAAAAAAGAAAGAAAGAAAGAAAAAAAGAAAGGCTTCCCAGGTAGCTACGGAGGGAGAAATGCTCTCCTTCAGGTGGGTTTCCATCGCTCCGTCAGAGCAGAGCTGCATCTGGGCCACCAGAATTCCCCCTCCTCACAATTACAGTATACCATATATTGTCTTAAGCAGCTCTAACAGAGCTTCTATTGTCTTCTAATAAGGTTTAATATCAGAGTATCAGCAGTAACCTCTATGACCACATATGGGCCACCTATGACGGGTTTATTATCCATTCTTTTGAAACTGATAAATTAGTTCAGACTCAGGGCTGGCTTTTTAGCTGCCATCAAGAAAGAAAGGGAAGGGAACAGAAGAGAAGGAAAGAATAGAAAAAGGGGCTTACACAGGAGATATTTAAAGCTCTATAGAAAGTTCAGATAGACACCATTGTGTTGCAGTCATCTTGGCTCTACCAAACTTTGGAAATTTTCAAAGCAAATAAATTCAGAAACTCCTACTTGGTTTTAAATATTTGCATCAAACCTTGGAGAGTATAAAATGTGCAACATGTAAAGCCTTTGAGCAAAACTCTTGGGATCAAATTCTTATTTGTGGCTGATTTGCATCAACTGGGAAGAATTTCAGGCATTGATGCTGATGTTTGTCAGGCTCAGAGCAGATTCTGATCATCTGTTATAGGTCCAAGAAACAGTGCTGCTTGCAGACAGACAGTAGATTAAAAAGGCCGTTAGTGAAAAGATATTTAAAAGTAGTGATAAATAGAGTTTCTGAACTATCTTTAAGCCTCACAGTCCCACTAAAGGCAGCAGAATTATTCAAATGCTGATTTTCTTAGTTGCTGAACTATATAATTGGACTGAAACCTACTGGATGAGCATCTATATGGACATCTGAGAGAATACAGAGGAAAATAATTAGTAATGGAAGCAGTTTCTTTTTAGCAGTCTTCAGCATATATGTTTATGAATTATCCTTCCCTTGGCATAAATGATGAGAGTACATGGTTAATCATACTAATAACAATTAATAAGTTGGCACTTTTATGGTGGCATGAAGGAACATTTATTGCAGACTATATATACTTGTAGAGAGCAATATACCATAGTGAGTCTCCAGCATAATTTCCTTACTCCTCCTTAGTGGTCCATTTTCAAGGGAACAGCCTAACCTCACCCTGCAGAGACAGGGCAGGGTGGGTCACATTACCAAATTAATGCCACTGAGTGTACGAAAGCCACATACATTGCTTTTTGCAGACAACACAAAACCTTTGCTTTCTTTGCAGAAATAACCTTACTGTATCTATGATCTGTATAGTTTGTATGGGGTAAATGCCTAGGTGATGAAACTCAATACAGGGGTAGACTGGAGACGAGAAGGCATCTTCTAACAAAGAACATATTTGCCTGCTGGGGCGCCATAATCAGCTAGTCTTTTTTAATACAATGAAAGAGAAATCAAAAACTACCCTCAGGTTAAATCAATCCATCTGAACTCAAAGCAGGGAACACATCTCTACACAAACCTGATAGAATGAAATAGTCTATGGACATAACCCTAATTAATTTAGTGTATTTGAATTCCTGTACTCCAGTCTCTATTGTATAAACTGCAGCAGCTGCAGCGGTATTGCAATGAGGGTGAAGTTGTGCCAAACATGATGTGTATTTCAGTTTGCAAATATTTGCGACTTCTGCGTGGGAAGGTTGACATAGCATTGCAATCAATTAAACAAACAAGCTACAAGGGTGCTATTGACTGGGAGCACAACGCTCCAGCAAATCTGGTCATTGAAGTGAACGGGTGCAAAAAAATTATTTTCTTTCTTCTTTTTCTTTTGCCATTAAAGAACCCATCACCATGTTCTATTTCAGGATATAATATCAAAAGTCTTGGTTTATTTATGACAAAATCCAGCTTGCATGGCAAGTGGTAAAGAAATAAGAGGACATGCTGATTTAGAAATTACTCAAGCAGCTCCGGGAGTTGGTGGGGCCAGCTGGAGATAAGCTATGGTGAGGACATGCCAAAATTTCCTTGTGTTCCAGGTTCAATATCTGTATGACTAAATACTGAATAAGTTTCACTCAAAATATCCAAATAGTGTTCAAGATGTGCTGCATTTGCCCATCACAATTTCCAGGCTGACTGTGATGCCCAAAGACATCCAAGGAAACCAGTGAAGAAGGGAGAGACAATAGTTTCCTTTTGATTAGCATCAAATTTTTTAAAGTTGGTTCACTCTTCAAAATGAGGAAGAGAAATGATACTGTAAGTCAGAAGAAAATCTTCAAGGCTGTACTCGGAGTGGGAATTCTGCTTGAATAAGAATTGCCTGAAAACTGGCCAAGCCCATAGGCTGCTAGCAGCACGTGCAAGCAGCGGCTGGCAGGGAAGCCTCTCTGGCCACCCCTGACTCTTGCTCTCGTGACACCTGTCCTTGCCATTTTTGGGGCCGATTACGGAAGGAGCTGTCACTGCCCCACTGTCCGTCTGAGTCAAACTCTGGGCACCGCGGAGAGGAGCTGCTGTTACACCTAATATTCCTCAGCTGCCTGGCACAGCCTACCAAGGGGCACAGCGCCTGACGACAGGCGCACGCGTCACTGCTTCGCTTGTGGGTTTGCAGACAGCCCCAGGCCCGTGGTATGTTTAAGGCTTGTAAACAGTCTCCGCTGACACGTGAATATGCTGCTTGTTTGAAACGCTCGCAGGGACAGTTCCCGGCTGCTGCTGGAGCTCGCCACCGAACCGGAGAGGAGGGAGAGGGGCGAGGAGGAAACAAACTGGCATAACGACTTCAGCAAGCGCCAGTAAAACAGCGCTGCAAGGGCTGCTTCACCGGCTGCCCAAGAGACCCCCTGGGGAATCCGTGGGCCGAGGTGTTTACTGGGAATGAAAAGCACATACGAAAATTAGGGCTGTCTTGAGACTGTGGGAATGACTGCGGTGGAAGTGCCACTGCTGTGGGGGAACGGCTGCTATAGGGCTGGCTACTGCCAAAAGCACAAAATATTGGCAGTCCTAAGGGTTATGAGCCAAATCTTGGCTCTACTGAAACCAGCTGGAGCTCCTCCACCGCCCCTGTGAGATGCAAACATTTCTTCAGTCCACTTTAATGCCTTCGTGTTTGTAGCTGCTACCTGGGGGAACAGCCCAACAGACACAAGGGGCTGAAAAACACAAAGACGCAAGAAAAGAGCCCCAGCGCATGAGCCCAGCATTGCTTTGAGAATTTGCCGGCTGGTGAGCTTGGATTTCCTCTCCACAGAGCTACTGGGTCAGGGAACATGCAGTCCGACTTCTGTAACTGCTGAAACGACTGGAGGAATCACCTTTCCAGACTCCCTCCGAAAATGGAGATTCCTAGGAATGATTTCATTTTAAACTTTTACTTTGCTGATACTACTTTTACTCCACCAGAAAACAGACAAATCCTCACAAGAGAAATCAAATTAGATTGATTCTCCAAAAGCCATTCCCATCTTGATCAGAACCCATTGAAGTCAAGGAAGCAAGGCTGGGAAATCCTCCAGTCAGCCAGCAATAGCGCAGGAACCGAGGGCGCTGCAGCCGCAGCATTTATTTAGTAAATGCCCTCTACTCCATGTAAATATCCTCCTGTTTTGCTCTCTCATGCCTAAAAGGGCTCTCATAACACAGGGTTATGACAAAAACATGTTTGGTATCTTCACCCTCCAGCTGGAAAATTTAACACACAGTAAATGGTCACTCTGCACATGAACTGCATCATGTTTTAATCCCAGTCTGAAATCAAATTCTTTAAGCACAACTCCCTTAGGGCAGGAAACTAACTCTGAATACATTTCTTCTGACGACCATGTCAACCTGTCTTAAAAAAAAATCTCCTGTTTAGAATGCATAATGCAAGCATCTCATCTTCTAAACAAGAGAGTAGGACACATTCTCTGCCAGGATGAAAAGAAAACGAAAAAAAATCTGAATAAGAAAGTCTGAAAGTGCTGGTAAGGTAAATGCAATGTCAAACTGGCAAGTACTTCTCTAATAAGATTCATGTAAATACAAATATAAACATACTTTGCTGCACAAATCACATAAATGCAGATACACAGCACGAAAAGGAATGACAAAACACGATGGAAAATGATGAATATATCTTACTTTCTGCCTTGGCTTCTGGTACGGAATATAGGTAGCATTCTAACCTAATTTATTAATTATCCTTAACAAATCACGTTGGTGCTGAGCAAAAGTTTTGAAATTTAAGTTTGCTAATGTATCAAGCTCTTATGACAAGTAAACAAAATATTGTCCTGTTTTTAAATGCCCAGAATTCTTATTCTCTTTGGTGGATTTTATAACCATGTTAAATCAGACTCTTTTCCAGTTAGTTGCTAGCCCTGTGCCTGAAGGCTGGATCAACACTACCTGTGTGAGTGCTGACAGAGCACTGGCCTGTTCTTAAAGATCTGCAGTGATAGAAATTACACCACCTCTGCAGATAATCTATTCCAGCATTTTATGTCTTAACTACAGAAGATGCTTCCAGATGCCTAATCACGAAACTTCCTTACTGCAATTTTAGCACAGTTTCTTATTATATCCACTACTAATATAGCTGAGGAAAAAAAAAAAAAAAAGAAAAAAAAAAAGAAATTGCTGACCTTGAGTCCCAAAGGCATTTGTAGCATAGCTCGAAAGTTACCTGAATATCCTGAGTTACAGTCCTACCTTGAACATGAAAATACCTTTTCCTTTGGAAAACAGGAAGTGCATAAATACAGAAGAATGGAGTACTAGCACTAGGGAACTTCATAAAACACAGAAGATCCTTTCAAGAAGAATACCACCTTACTACTTGCCAGCACAGAAAAGGAGTAACAACTGTATAGGTACTCAATGCATTTGAAATCTTTGTGCCTGTACTCTTCAGTTAAATCTTAGAGCATCCATATGAAATAGGCAAATACCATGTAAAAATTTACATGTGCAAATTTGAGACACAAGAGTAGTGACATATCTAAACCCACTGAGATGATCAGTGGGCAGAGCTAGGAACAGAAACTGCATGTCTTACTCTGAAATTCTGAGTCTAACGACTAATGGGAATAAAATTAATAAAGTAATGGAAAATTTCGATTTCACCTGAGAAACCTGGCTACTTTTCATTCAGAAGGTTTGCTTTTGTGGTTCTGTTTAAAATTCTATGGCCAAATTTAGCTGTAGTATAAGACCACTGATTTCAATGGGCTTACAGCTGGGATAAAGATGCTAACACTTCCTTACACTCCCCCTGTAATTTTTCCTCCATCAGGTGAAACGCTGCTTGCCAGACAGGATACAGAATTGTTTTAGCTGGTGTCCTTGTGACATTTCGTTAAGCTGATCTTTTAAAGCTTAGCATTAGAGGTACTGGAGTCTTGCTGGAAGAACTTAATTGCATCCTATTTTCCCTGACTGAAGATGCATTTGAAGAGTCAACTTGCATTTTGATTTTCTTTAGTTTAAGGTCTCTGAACCACACAGAATTTTAAATTCTTCCATCTGCTTCACTCACTCTTCACTTTTAGACTGCTTGATCTTACCATTCATATCTATTGATGCCTCTATCCTTCACACAGGTGGAGAAATGATAAAAAGGATAAACAAAAAGGTATTAAAAAGGACAATTTTTCTCTTTGCTGTGAGCAGAAACTATTGCTCCTTCCTTTAAAATATCAGAATAACATAATATTCTAAATAATTATCTCCAGATAATACACTGCTCGTTCCTTCATATTATTCCAAATAATGGTAGCATACAGAAAGATGAAAATATTTCCAACTACATACAGAGAAAGTCTGAATAATCATCCATCTGGAAACCTCATTATAACTGTTGTAAACCTAGTTTCTGTTTTGAGATTTGCCACTTCGGGGTAGTGAAGGTGAAGTGGAATTACTGATCTTAGAGCAATAGAAACGTTCACCTAATATGAATAATATATTTGGGGGGGGGAGGGTTGTTTTTGAATTTCTCATCTTTGCCTGAGGAATCTAAAAAATAAATTGTTAATTCTGAGCAATTGGATTTGGCTTTCTTTGGAACAAAAAGTCCTGAGGGCCTCTTTTCACTTACGCTGTATGAGGGGCAGTTCTGATAAAGCTGACATAGTTTCACAGGTGGAAAATGAGAGGATGTAACAGGAGAAGCAGGCGCCTTGTTTATTGTTTTATAACCTCTGCTCTCTGGAATCCAATTCCCTAGTCCTGTCTGTGAACAATAAAAGTGTTATTTAAATGCAAGGTTTTCTGGCTGAGATCTGCACTTTCGACACAGGTATTTACTCACAAACATATTAATATATTGTAGCCACAGACAGATATTCGTCAGTGCGTGCAGTAGGAAGTGCCTGTGCATTCCATGTTGTAATAGTGAAATCAATACTTCAACGTGAATCTTTACATGCTTTTTCTGTAGAAAATAACACTTTGAAGGATTTTTGCTCTCTCAGTTTCCAATCAGGACTAATTATTAATACATTGCTATTTGGAAGAGGATGGGCTTAGTGGAAACTCAGTGCTTACAGAAAGGAGCGGGGTTTGGGTTGTTCTGTTTTTAAGTTACTCAGATTGAGTGGGTCTGCTGGTCAGCTATGCTGGTGTTAATATGACCAGCCTTGTTTCTGTGTTCAGTGACAGACACAGTGCCAACCTTCAAGAGATAAGTCTTTCAACTACCCTTCAGTGACGCCTACGGTTCCAGTCCCTCAGCTCCTTTGGGCTCTGACAATATAACGAAACTTACCCAGTTACCCCAGAAATTCTCCATAGCTCTGCCAATGCACCTCAGTCAAAGACAGAGCACACGTTTGCACTGCACGTCAGAGAAGAACTGGCTCAAACATAGCACACACAAAAAAACACCTCTTAACCAACTAGCTTGTCCAGCAATGGCAATGAATGTATTTTGATTTGGACTCCTACACGCTCTACAAACCTGCACAGAATCTTTGAAGCCCATCCAGCAAACGTCTACCACCCAGCACAGCCCCCCAAAAAAGCCAGCTTATACAGTCCTGCATAAAAAAAGAAGGTCACAGTTTTTAGTGGCAGGACAGATAGATTTATCTGTCTTACCCTGCTTCTGTGTTGGTCCTGGGCAAAATATCTCAGTCATGCCCTAGAGGAGCCCCTGCATCACTTTCTCTCCTTCACCGTGCTGCAATTTAAACATCTATCTATGTATCTATAAACTTCTAAAGGTTTCTGCAAGTTATTCTTCCTGAAGGTGAACTGGTGCCTGTGGCTATTTTGGAATTAGAAAAGCAAAGGGCAAACCTAGTTATTTTGTGCAAAAAAGCTGCACTCACACACAGTACACAGGGTAAGGGAAGAACACTCATCAAGATTATAAATCCTGGACTCCTATGGCTGGATTCTGCTTCTAAACAAATCCAGCAGAGGTCATTTGACTTTTACAGTGAGAACAGTGTCAGAATTAGCCCCTTATTTATTTAGATTTTTTTGACTGTGTCCAAGTTCCAAAATTAACTCTACTTTGTGCACATTCTTAAAAGAAACGATTGCATTTAGCAGCCTCAGATGACACACACATGTTTAAGTTACACGAGTAACTTCCGAATAGTAAAATCCCAAGAATTCTAAATACCTATAGCTAATGCTGTACTCTGTCTGTGAAGAAATAGCACAGAGTAAGTTGAAATGTTGGGACCAGCCATGCAGAGAAATTTTTCCTCAGAAACACGTAGTTCCTGTGTGGGTCTTCTAAGCACGTGGTAGACCTGCTCATTCCAGGTGCCTGAGAAGAACCAAGTTTGATCTGAATGGCTGTGCAGCGATCAGTAGAAATAATGATTGCACCTTTTTTGCAACTAACCTGTGTATTGGCCTGAAGCATTTTGGCCAGTAGAGACAGCAATGCGATCTGTCATAGAGATTTCCTTGAGGTGGCATGGAGATGGTGCCACTGGACAGATTTAGTCCAGATGAGACCAGAGATAGAGAGAGTGAGAAGGGGAACAAATATTCCTATACAGGGAGAGGCACAAACCCCAGGGGTCAGGTAGGCTTAGCTCTCTTTCAAACAGTTGGGGGTAACTGCATGTTTGGAAGCATGTAGCAGCTTTCTTGTTCACATGCCTGCAATGCATCCAGTTATTCCCATAGCATAAAGCCCTACTACATCACCTCTTCCACTTCAATATCTAAGTTAGACTGCCAATAGCATTTAAAAGATACCTTGATACTGAAGTATTCAAGCTGTGAGACAAGCTCTGCATCTAGGTATGTAGAAAAGATTCATTCTAAAAGGCTGTACAAATGGGCAAGGACGAAAGAGGAGCTGACTATTTTAAGAGTGTGTATGCTTATGTTCTCGTCTCTGGGACTGAAAGCAGAGCATATAGCTTTGCTGAGTCAAATCTAGACTCACAATAAAACTGAGCCTGTTTAAAAATAACAGAAACAAAATGTTCTTATAGTCTGCTAGTCTGTGTACTTGATCCAAAGTGCAGTATGAGGAGGCTCCCAGCCACAAGCCATAGAAAATAGTACTCTAAATACTTCTCAGTGCAGATCTACATAGCCTGATGCTTACTTTGGGCATACTTTCAGCTTTATATTATTTTAATTAATCCTTTATGATCTGCAATGAGAGATAAGCCAAAGAGTAGAGTACCTGCTATCTTGTTTCCAGCCATAACTATGCAGCAAACAATCTGTCTACTCGAACAAGACAAAGGGGGCTCAAAATCACATTAATGCTACCCTATATATTTAAAGTTACGCAGCAGTACGGGTCTGGTTCCTTGTGAAAAGGACAGTGCTTCTCTGGTTCATCTGCCCTGTGTAACGTGTTCTGGATTGCTTGGTTTGTGGATGTCCTGAATAACCTGAGTTTGAAACTTCGTAAAGGTATGCTTTCACTGGAGGGTGACCTACACTGCTCCTTTTGAGATATGTACAATGCTATTTCACAAAACTTAAAAAATATTTTCTTAAGTAGACCTTAAATGGACTCTTCTGAGGTGAAAGTCAACTGCAAGACAGGTCTACAAAGATTATATTTATCTTGTCAGATGTTTCTGAGAAAACCTCAAGCAGTGAGATTTTCCTCTTCATTCCAGAAAGGAGGTCTCAGTGGTTAAGGATCTCTGGAGATTTGCTTTTAACTAAGGTCACAGAAAGAAAACATTTGTGAGAGCCTGTAGAGAGGTTACTAGTAACACAACAATAAATAAAAAAAATTATTGGAAAGTGAAGATGAGGTACAAGCTGAGGAAATTCTCAGTGTGTAAAGCTGATAATCAGGCACAGACTGTTTACAAGAACTGCTTGTTCAATGTCATTTGGGCAGTTTTCTAAGGAAAAGCAAAAGAGAAGAACTATTAACCTGATAAAATTATCAGTGTAACTTATGTAGCTCATAGTTCTTCAATAATTTGTGCAAAATAATTTGAAAAGCACAGATGAAACATGTTAGGTTCCAATTACTGTTACTTGTAGAAATCCCACAAAACACAAGTAGACTCAGCTTCTAGGACCTTAACTGACCTTAATGTTCTAGCTGGGATGGGCCATCAGTGGAGTTATACTGGCTACAGCAAACTCAAGGACAAGCACTTTAAAATAAAAAAAGCAGATCCTCAAAATACAGAAGAGAAAGTCATTTTAAGGAAGGCTAATTTTTATAACAATGCAAGGTTCATAATTGTGTCATAATATTATGGTCAAATTGTAAAATAACTCCAGGTTTTCCAGGTTGAATGAAGCTAAGTGAAGTACTTGTTCCTATTTTTTGCATACATTTATATACTAAGTAGTGTTAACATTGCTTTTTAGGACTTATTGCACAGTAACAAAGAAAATATTTCATGCACAAGCTGGATTTGATGGTGCGTTTATATTCCAGGAAGAAGCTGGATTACCACAAGTGCACTTAAACTTGCTTTTAAAAGAACCTAATACATGTTTAACATCTACATGGGCTGTAAATTACCAGAACACTTTTAAGTGAAAAGTAAGGGATTAATCAGACATTCTTCTTTGCTTCAAGGTAAACACGTGCTTCTTTAAAGTCTGAGTTCTCATTTGTGTGATAACTCTACTCTGGATTCGGTTTTTCCCTACTTTCTTCACTTATATTATAATTTAGGTATTTCCAGGAGCTGTTCCTCTACCTGGGTATAGAAAACAAGCAAGCTCCAAAGCCTATAGCAGTTGTAAAACAAAAAGCAGTGCAGCTGTATTAGCCCCTGGTGAAACATCCATTACTGAATGCAAACTTCCTTCATTCATTGGCATTCCAATCTGTAAAAATTACCCGGATAAAACGGTGAGGGGGAATGAAGTCGAGGGAGAAAAAAAAAAAAACAAAACAAAACAGCCTATTAATGGACTCTCGATTTGTAGCCTTGCTTATTTTCTGTGGATAAGTAACAGTGAAAGGAACCATGTTGTTACTTGCCTGAGAAAATCGGCCATTAATTTCAATAGAACTTGATCTCTTTGCATGCAAAATTTCTGACCATCTCAGCAGTCATTTTCTCCTATTTATACGGAACACAAAGTAACATGTGCGCTATAAAATGCATCAGTTCATTAGTGATGTATTTCCATGCCTCATGATGGGCATTCCCACAAATTTTCCCCATGCTGGGTCCCAACAAGTAAGCCTTACATCATACCCAAGGGTCTCTACCCAACAGAGAGATATATATATGTATGTGTGTGTTTGTGTGTATATATATATAGCATCATCCAGTTTTCCACTTGAATGGCTTCATTTTACCAATCAGCTCTAGCAGATGTGGTAGGCCTACAAATTTTATCTCTGCTGATATTTTACTGTATGTTCCTAGTGCTATACAAGGATATTAAGATTTATGAGAGGGGAAGTTTACCAGATGCTTTGTTCCCCTTTGCATTGCCAGAGGTCCCACTAGGTAACTACAAGTCAAGCACAAACTGCATAAGGAGATAGATCACTGCTGATGGCATGTATTTCTCGATGCAGGAAACATCTGGTGAGTTTTGCCACTGTGAATCACAAGGCTGATCCATCAGGTTCTCTGGCTGGCCCCTGGCAGTGGCCCATACCTACTGGCCAACATCTAACCTGAATAATTTTACTCTTCCAGTTAGGGTACCCCTTTTCTTGTAGTCTTGACCATCTTATTCACTTACTGTTCACTTCCTGGCCCACATTATTGAATATGCAACAAATTTGTTTATCCAGAGTCAGGAGTCACAGGTATGACAGAAATATGTTTGAGTCTAGGTGATGTTTTTACATTCAGATGAAGTAATAATAACTTTAAAAATGCTGTGCTTTATTTCTTCCAAAACCAGTATTTCATCTCTGTTCTTTTATCAGTGATTATGCATAGTAATTATTTTTGCATGAAATATAGTGTATGGTTTCAGAGTCAAATAAATATCCCCTGCAAACCATGAGCAGATGCTACAGCTGGTGATATAGAGAAAACCGAAGGGAATTCCTGATTAATTACAAATTGAGCTGCTCTGGTCAGCTACAAGTATCCAGTGAAAATCGCATACGATTTAAATAACCCTCAGCATGTCTTTCAAAATGCTGGGGGCAGCAGGTCCTAAATCACTCTGAGCCAGGGTTTCTAGAAAGCAGTTTCCAGCTGCCATTGCAGCTCGGTTTAGTTCCTCACCTGGAGTAGGAGCAAGTAAAACACTTAAATCGTTCTTACAGATAAATTGTAACTGTTTTCTTAGGATGCAACAAGAGAATCTGCATTGATCTGCATATCTTCCTATACTCTTGTTGACCATAAACACCTTCAAATCTAGGATCGCAGAACGGACAACGATCAGTGTTCAGTTCTACCTGCTGTTCTGTCACCCAGCCACGCAGCTGCTGACGGGGGGGGCCTGCAACACCCAACTCCTTCCTTCCGCAAGGAGCAGCTCCACGCAAACTGCCTAATCCACTCGCAAAAACCACTACTGAGAAAGAGCACATAGTCTTATTAAGTGATTTATAGCCTCTATTGTCATAATTTCTGAGTAACTGCAAAAGAATTACATGTCTGCAAAACACACTGTAACAGGAAAAATTTGTTAATCGAGGCTTCCAATAGTGCTATTTGTCCTATAGAAGTATTTAATCAAGGGAAGAAACTAGAAGTCAGAGAGACCAGGATGAGAGCTGGGAAATACAGCAACGGTTACATTTTAAGCGCACACATATATGTAGCCATAGCCTAACATTTAAAAGGAGAGTGAGCACACTTTAGAGTATCATAATTTAAATCTACAAAGCAGCTGGATTAATTTCATTTAGATATTCTTTACTTCTGTTTTTGTATATGTGCGCCCAAAAACATCCTTATTCCTTCTTTAAAAATGAGAAGATAAACACAAACAAACAGAACTACTGCAGGAGAAATTCTATAGCTTTGAAACTTCAGGGAATACAGGAACATACTCAGTCCAGCGTAAGCTGTACAGCACCAGGTGAGCTGCACAAGCAGCTTAAAATAGGGTTTGCCTGTACTTTCCTCGCCCTCTTCTTTTTCCCAGAGATGGTGTTTTCCCATCCTCTGGAACGCGAGCGTGTGAAGAGCTGAACACAGCCCGTGCTCTGGGCGTTTGCCATCGGTAAGCTTTTCTCCGCAGAGTTGTACCAGTGAATCTGGATACTGACCTGCGGCATCTCTTGCTATTGCAGTCCAAACTCGTCACCTCCACCCGGGAATCCTCCCTCTGCTCCTCCGGATCCCTGCTCTCCACCGAGCTCAGTAGTGCGCTCGCCTTGCAGCACCCTGCCGCCCCAGCTCAGCTCCTCTCCCCAGGGCTCCGCTAATGCACCCTGGTCTGATCAGCAGCACTGTCAGGCTGATCCTCGATGCCCACAGAGTTTTGCCACTCCACAGCAAGTTCTGACTTGCACTATCCTATGCCTAATTGTCCCAAGCTCTCCTCAGATCTGCAAATTACCTTTAAATGGTGGATACAAAGAATGTATATACCGTAACTATGATATGAATGCACAAATCAGAATATTGCTGATAAGCCTGGAAAATTAAATGTGACCATTTGATTCACAATATAGATTTGTTTTCACAATCTGACATGAAAGATTTGGGAACTAGAAGAGATAAAAAGTTTTATAGCATCTGTTCATGTGATGGTTGATCTAGCCTACATAAAACAAACAAATTAAGTGAGCCCTCTAAAAGCTCACTTTCACACAACACACTTCAGTTGCTCTTGATGTTTGGCGGCTACTTGTGCCCAAGGATGAATGAAAGCTTACTGAGAAGCTAGAAATAGTACTACTATTAAAACTTTCTTGGAATACAGGAACCCAGGCAGTGCAGGGAAACTGAAAGTCAGAGAAATTTTTAACAGGGTTAAGGGAACACTTTTTGCACAAACTCTACTTTCATTTCAGGAACTCACTGCTGGAAGATATCACAGTAGCCAGTCCCTCCATAGCCCCCTAAGCAGATCTGACCTATCAACATTATAGGTCATTTATTATAGGTCATTTATCAATGACCCAGAACTAAGAGTTACAATAAAAATAAAAAATGTGTAACAGCTATGTACCACTCTTTTGCATAGCACAAATAACTCTAAAGATAGACAGGGAAAACTTTCTCATGTGATCATACTACTCTGTTGTTCTTTATCAAAAAATTTTGTACTTTCCTCTGAAGAAGCTCATCCTAGTAAGTGTTGGACACTGAATACTGGTCTAGCTGGAACACAGGTCTGATTCAAAATGAGTGTTCCTGTGGGTCCTATCCTTTCATTTTCTTCTTTTCTTCAGTGAGAGACACTTGGAGTGGTAGAGGTCAGCACATAAAGTACGTTTCTAAGTAGTTTAATTTACCGAGCTCTCTCTCATTTTATGGGGGAAGAAATGAATCTAATCTCAGTAACAGCTTTGCAAATCCTTATGATGCAACAGAAAAAGCACAAATTTCCAATTTATTTCTTCAACTACTTGTGAGAAAGCGACTTCCTTTCTCTGTTTGGACTGAGTGTTAAAATGCAGCCAAATGCACTTCAAAATATCTCTAGCTCTAATGATTTCAGGTAATACAGAGACAGAAGAATATGATTAATGGCAGGGAATTGTTTGGCCACTTCCACATCTATTAATCAAAGGCCATACAGGGGGAGGTCAGGTAAATGGAAAGCTAGATATCTGCAATTCTCAAGTAGAAATTTAACACATGGTAGTGTAAAAGTTAAATAATGTATTGAGGTATAATTGTGAAACAATATTAGGGAGATCTGAGATTCAGTGATGTGCTTCCAAGTCACACAGCCAAGTGACAGATGCAGCAAAAGCAGCTTAGAGCTGTCTATGTTGTTCATCAGTTTGGGAAGCTGGGTGAACCTAAGTGGCCCAGGCAGAAAATTAAAGCTAGTAAGAGCTGCTGAGCATCCGCGGAAGCCTTCTCTGCTCCCGGAGAGCCGACGGACAGCTTTGAGGCTAGTGCCAGCAATTACATAGGCACTTCTACCCTTTTAGCTCACTGGAGGGGATTTTGCAGAGAAGACTCTGAATGTACTAATATCACATCAATTCTGGGGGCTAAGCGGTGACTGTGGCCACTATCTATCATAGCACTATCTGAGAGGGAAGGATGCTTTCCTCAGTATAGAGTTTTGTTGACTTTTCCTATTAGAATGAATTGTACGGCCTTTTAAAACTCAGGGCCAGCTGGGAACAGAATCCTTCATTTTCTCAAAAGAAGGCAACTTATTTGGAGATGCATTTGTGTACAAGATGTGGAAAAAAAAGAAAAAGAAAGAAAAAGAAAAAACCTGAAGTATTTAACATGAACATACGCTGAAATTTGAAGGTTGTAGACATGCTTTACCAACAAAAATCAACTCACCTATGAAAGATTAAACAAACCCTCGTGTTCTTTGGCACACCTTTGATTCTCCATTAGCTGCAATAACTTAAAGTAATATTGAATTTGGTACTGTGTCTGAATCAGTTACTACGCTCCTATCGGGAAACCCCAGCAACTTTCTACACTGAGCCCTAAATGCAGATACCTCTTCCCCCTGGTTATTATAATCACCTGCTGTGGCAACACTCTTCCCTCCATGCTAACACCCCTGGCAGAGTCCAAGCTAGTTGGGATAGTGTAAGGCCACTTCAACAGAGAGAAACTGCCTGGCACTTCCTTTCCCAGACAACTGCTGCTAATAGCTATGACCTAGCTGCTTTTAAGCAATACAAAAACCATGAGCTTGCCCCAAGAATAAAAGTTTTTTCCCTCAAAAAGCAAAGTCATTGTCTTGGATTAAGGCCACTTTTATTCCTATCTGGAATACTCACACGCAGAGATGCACGCATGCCTCTCCCAGCTGACTCCCCCATACTGACTGCCGCTGAAAGCTCGGAGCAGGCCACCCGTTAGTTTGTAGGAAGAGGGAGGTTATCTGTTTTCTGTGACATTTAAAGGCAAAAGATCAATGAACACTTCAGACCATCTGCTACTCTTAATCCTGGCTCACAAGTGAAAAAGCAGGTCCTGTATACAGACCCCTCACTTTTACAATCGTAGCAGATTTTGAGGATTTCAGTACAGTAAGCACTGAGTGTAAGGAAAGAAAGACACCAGCCAAACACAGCGTTTCTAAAATTGCAGGGGGGCTTTTAAAAAACCTTTCGATCCACTGTTCTGCTTCATAATTCCATCCTTTGAAAATAAAAATACACAAGGAAGGGTAAGGGGAATAGGTGGTTTTAAGAAGTGATGGCTCAGCAGTAAGCAGATTGACACCCTGCTGACAGCAACAAAGACTGTGTTACTGACCTCTAAAATGCGTGACAAAGATGCTGGGAGGGGGGCATTATTCATAATTCAAGTATTTTTTCTGCAGTTTATAAAACAACTGCTTAGAAGCTTGGAAATTAAATCTCTCTCTTTTCTCAGGCTTGATTACATGCTGATGAAGTCAGTTAAAGTTTTGCCACTGCCTTCGGTTGGAAGAGGATCAGCTCCTTTGCTTGTTTCAAGGGCTTTGAATACTCAGGTTGCTTTTTCCCCGGGGTGGCTGCCACACTGCACTACTTAGAAAGAATGACATTAAAGCTTTTGTACCAGGGATAGCAGAAACAGCAAATTCAATATTTTTCTGAATCACCAACAGGACTAAAACTAAAAATGGGATTATACTAGAGCAGAGCAATCAGATCCATGAGCTCCAGTTTATTTTTGTGTTCAAAGCTCTCTTATTCACACTGTATGGAATTTTTGCCATGCATTCTTAATTAGAGTCCGCATTGCACAACCTGCATCAAGGAAACCAAGATACAAAATCCCAGGTCTCCTCATTCTCCTCAGCACAAAGAACAGCAAAGTACCTCTCTACCCTGACGCTGCACAGTACAACACAAAATGAGGGCCACGTATTTTTTCTAATGTAATTCCATTAAAGAATATCCCTTCTTCATTCACAGGTCACGGAGTTAAAACATGGTAAAGGAGAACATGTACTTGTGCGGCTTGGGGATTTTTCACTGCTGATATGCGCAACGCTGTGTGAGCAAGACTGGCATATTCTGAACTGCAGTAGACAAGGAGCAGACACAGTTTGAGCCACCTTACATCTCAGCACAGACTGCTAAACGAGAACAGCTGAATTTGGAAGTGCAGAAATAAGCAGGTCTACTTCTGCACTCGCTACCAGCTCTCTCAAGAAACTGGGATAAGAGTCGGGGGGTATTAACTGTTCTCTTTACTGCTTGTGCAGAACAGTCAAGTCAGCACAAAAATGATGGTAGAAGAGACATACTAATACTGATTTAAAGCCACAATAGGCTACAACCCATTTCAAGAGCAAGGAGGAAACTTATAACCAGTATTAGCTCAGAGAAGTGCTTCTGAGTCTCAACTTCTCAGTAAACTTGGAGGTACAGCTTTTAGACCGCTACTTGCACTTTTTCCTGTTGCCTTTTATGTATGAGATAGAGAGGAAACACGTCCTTGTATTTCCTTTCTTTTATGGGCACCTTACACTCTAAGTGTCACTCAACTCACAACTCTGACTCCTGCATGGAGTAATAAGAAAAGAAACATGCTCTGTCCACCTCGGTTAGTGTTTCCCTGCCTGACATGGCATGCAGTTACAATAGGCAATGGAGAAGCTAACATCAAAGCAGGTCAGCTGAGAAGCACTGGGGAGAGCAGTTGATCCAGTTAGCTGGGGCAAAATAATGGATATTTATTCAGGAACATAAAGTTGGAAATAACTTTATAGGTCATCAAGGTCCAGCTCTTAGAAGTACAGGTAGCTATTCAATTGATACTGGAGCTCATGACTACTTCAGCAAGATCCAAAAGACTTATATGCAATATATATCACAAGCATCTATCATTTCTCAATACTGCACTACAGATGTACTTTGCACCCATGTACAAGTATATCCGATGCACCCATGGCATCGGGTGGAGTTGCCTGAGCAAGAGCAGCCTCCTCCCCCCCACGCAGAAACAGAGAAAAATGACACATTCCGACCAGCTTCATCTCACTGTTTCAAGAGAAACCCCATCCCATCATTGCTATTTCCTCCACAAAAAAAGGAATAAGAAAATCTATGCTGCTCATTCCAGCTCTGTGTTAGCTAACCTGGCAAGATTAGAAGGCATTTCCTGCAAAATCAGCCTTCATTTTAGATGCAGAAAAATCCCTGGACAGAAAAAAGCTTACGTTCCATGAGGAATTATTCCAGAAAGCAACTGGATTGTATGCCAGAGCCTATGACATGTGCAGAGCTCCTTTATGAAATGACAGCCCTTGTTTTGTGAAGGAGCTAATAGCTTTGACAAGAATCATGATTTCTATTCAAGGGGCTCTAGCAGCCCAAGTAATGAGTCTGTAATTCACTCGCCAGGACTGTCATATTTACAAAACGCATTCATTAGAAGCTTCATCGGGCCAAATGTTTAATAAATTCAATAATCTCCCCACTAAATGCATTAGTGCTGTTCAGCTATGATCTTGATAAATTGTAGTAGTTGCCCTCAAGCAATTAGTACCAGGACAATTGTTCAGACTGAGCTGGAACTAAGCACTAGCACTGGGTAATTGGTTTACTCTAATGAGAGAAAGAATCACCAAAGAGAATGTAGGCAATAAAAGCTGAAAAATACAATTTAAGGTGCAGTGACAAAAATAAACTGACTTTACAAAATTGGCATTCTCCAGCGCACAAGACGACAGTTCCCAGTTATTTTGGTTTAGAGGTCTCATGAGAGAAAACTACATTCCAGCAACGTGCAATGGGACGTGAGTTTTTATCTCTACTTTCCTATGAAGAACAGGATTTTTCTTCTGCCTTTCTATGAATAGTAGTTGAAACAAGTTATCTAACTTTCATTGTTAGCTTCATTAAATAATGGGTCAAGCCAAAAAACCAGATATTCTGTGGCTAAGAACTATCAAGCAAATGAGATGCCATAAACAAATGGAAGTTGCACGCCGACTAACCCAAATGAGCCCCGGGAAGAATCGGTGCATTGCTAGACGGTCAAAGATGTGGTCAGCGAAACCAAAATTTCACATCTCTCACAAAATACGCAGAGGCAAGAAAAAAGAGTCTTTGCTTCCATTCAGGTCTCACTTCTCTTTCTCTTTACATGTTGTCTAAGTAGGTGCAAACCAGCTCAGAGTTCTCTCACGGAAATACCAGAACTTTATACCTGCTTGGCCAGAGAGGAACAACCCCAGATTTGTTCTATGCTGTCTAGCAATAAAGAAGCCAGAAGACACAGCAAAGAGAAGGTTATTATACGCACAGACGTGTGCTTCTGCCCAGCACATATAATTTAATTATGTATCTGATTAAATCGGAAAACAGAGAAATCTTTGGATATGCAGCACCCTGTACTCTGTACCTGAACTTGAGTTCAGCACTCACCTCACTGCCAAATATAACATAGCAATTAGTTCCAGCAAAACTATATTTGCTTATAGAACTAATTAGGGATCAAGAGAGTGGCTCACTTCTGATAATTACATGGTTGTGTCCCATCTATTAGCCACTGTTAAATTGTTGTTATATTAATGTAAAGCTTATAATCATGGCTGTTCTAAATTGAATAAATGTTCTTGCCAATTCTCCAATGCAATCAATTTGCATAAAAGCCTCTGGAACCAAAATTAAAGTGATATACATCTTTGCAAGGGTTTCATTTAAAACAAAGCTAAATAATAGGGAAATTACATATATTCTTTTCATTTCACTTCTTATGTTTACTAGCGTTAATAGCCAAACAATCATTACAGTGTGCCTAAAACTGACTTGTTCAGAACTGTTAAACCAATAGCTCATTTACCATGTACAGTAACTCATTATTCAAGACATCAGTATTTTAAACAGCCTGTTCCCAAGTCAAGAGAGATTCCAGACGATGGTGCAGGGGTCAGAGGGAATTCTAATCCCTCACAGTCATCTGCCTGTAAATCACACTTATCGGTTTGATTTAGGCATTTGCACTCTGGTACAAAGCACTGATGCAGAGAAGTGCGACTAGGTCTTTCCTGCTAGAGAGAAAAGATGCATTCCACCAATTCATAAACCTTCCCAAATCAAACTTAAACTAGCTACGCTATGTTTCTTCAAACAAAAAAAAAAGTTTATGAATGTGTACGTGAATGTGTTATCAACTATAATAGTTGATAACAGGGAACTGTGGCAATGGTTTACCAAGCAAACATTGCATGATTTGGTCTCCACCTCCTCTCTGATCGTGTTTCATCTGCCTGTTAAACAGCAGAGCTACTTAGTTGAGCACAACGCTGAGCTTGGGCTAAAGACTAGTAGTGCTTCTCATTCCTACTACTCTGCTAATTCAGAGGAGCTATTTTAATACTCCCGACTGATGACAAAAGTTAGTTACAGAACGGAGCACTCTTTGCTGATGCTTATACTTCGTTTATAGACGGACGCAGCTAAAAGCAATCGATTTAAACATTTTAGTATTTCTCAAAGCTTCCATAGACGTGTAAACACGTTATGACTACATGCTTGTACACTAAGCATGTACCTTCTGGCACAGAATTACAGTCACTGAAACAACTGACTTTTCCTGGGAAAAACAGGTGTGGACAGGTGGCACTTTTATTATTCTGTCCTTTACTGCTATTAGCCCTTTATCACTGTCTTCTACGTATGTGCCAATGTGTCTACCCCAAATGAGAAAAAATAAAATCCTGGAACTGAAAATTTTATGGTAAATCACCCGTGGTTTCTTCCTTCTGCATTTTCAATTAAAAAATGCCTTTCAGCATCACTTAGCTGGGGGTGGGGGGGGAGGGATAGCCTGCAAAGAGGATGGCCAGATACCTCAGCGGTAAAGTTGGTCCACAATTTTAGGACAGAGTTTATTCCAGCTGAGCACCTGAATTTCAGGACACCTCAGCAATATCTTTATCTAGTGTTGTCTCCACGAAGGAGCTGAGGTGCGCAGCTGCACGCGACAAGCTGAAAATTACACAGCGAGACAGTAGCTGGGCATGTGGACCGGTGTCCACCGCAGAGGGACGTCAGGCTGCAACCAGCAGACTGACAGTCGCCTTTTGAACACCACAGCAGTGAAGAGAAGTTAATGCACCTCAGTGAAAATAACTTTGCTCAAAATCATAGTCTGACGTGGAGTTCAAGGGGAGATGGCTGTGTGCTACACCTGGATACAAAGGTACAAGTATTAACCGGTATATTAACTGACATATGTATATTCATGGATCACCAGCTGGAAGATATTGCAGTATGTATCATTTGACTTGTTTCATAATTTGAATTTCTGCAGTCTGCCGAACTAGAGTTTTGTGTGCATTACCAGTGGTTAAGTATTTTGCTTAATGACAAATCAAGAAGTAGAATTTCATAGTAGGTTCCACAACAAGTTACGAGGGACTTTCCTTTTCAGAGTCCCTAAGTGTTAACCAATAAAACTTATTTTACGATTGGCTTGAGGTTTGATTTAACAAGTTATATTGGATTCAATGTCTGTTGAGCTTTGGGACTTGCAGGGTGAATTATTGCTTCCTTTCCTAAATTAATCATTGCTGAAATTACTGTATTTTGGAATTGATAGATTACAGTTCAAGAACATTGCCTTCATCTTCCTCATCCTTCTGTCCTCTCTTTTCCTTCATGCTCAGATACTACTCCTCTATAGGTGAAAACATAAAATACATTTACACTACATGTAGAGAGCAGATAAACGTGTGTGGGTGCACTCAGTGTGCAATGTACTACAAGCCTTCCCTCTATGCTATTTGCACTCTAACTTTTGAACCAGAGAAAGATCCCAGTGCCTACCCTCCACTCTAAAGAGATTTCATGAGTAGCCATTTAACGTTATCAATCACTTCTGTTAGTAAATAATGCAGAGAGGAGCAGAAGGCATGGCAGAGACTGAATCTTCTCTCCAGTTGCTGTAAATCAGGAGTGAAGTCTATGGAATTACACTGGTGAAAGAATGGCCTAGGTGAGTGTAATCATTTTTATTTACATTGCCTCTCAATGTCCCCCCCAAACCACCTTTACAGCATATCTTTGCATCTGGAGCTCTAGCAGCCCCACTTTGCTCTGCACAGAGGAGATATTACAGGGCACGGGCCTAATCATAGCTCATGTAGGACTGGTTAGCAATGTAGAGTTAGATTTTTGCATATATTCCACATGTGTAATGAAGGAAACAAACCCCTTGATATAACTCCTGACCTCCAGCTTCTCAGACACACACAAAACCTAATTTATCTTAATGTCAGCACATGTGACAAAAGGTACACTAAATTGATGATGGTGACCCTCCGTGTCAAACAGAAAAAATGTATTCCATGGGACCATGCATTGTATTTAGAGCCAATTATAATCCCATCCCATCTCTTGGTTTCCCAGACCTAATGGAAAATAGGCAGAACACGATGACCAGCAGGAGCAGAGCATCCATTATCTCCTAAGCACTCATCCCTCAAGACAATGCTGCACAGCATATACGCCAGAAGCTGTTTGATTCTTGGAGAGAACTGCACAATTCAATTTTTTTTTCTGGTGAGTAACTACAGAACGCCATAATCTGGTATCTTGAGAAAGTTAATCTCCTAATGAGAATAGTGTGCTAATGTGTTTTAACTCTATTATTATTCTTTACACTGCTACTGAATTCCCCTCTGACTTTCAGGAAGTCCAGTGAAGATGAGATCCTAATTCTCAGTTTCCACAGTGGATATCAGACTTTCGAAAATGTTTGGAAACGTCAGATTCCCCAGAGTTCAGTATCTCAGGTGTACTCACAGCATAACGAGACTCTCTGAAAATTCTGAACTTTTTACTGCTTAAATTAGAGCAGAATTCTTTTGAAAATCATGTCTGTACAATCAGTTTGGTTTTCAGTTTAAACATTTTACATGAGGTATTACCCTTTGCTGAGTACTTCTATATCTTCAGAATAAAAGATTTTTGAAATGCAAATAACTGCTTGTGCTATGTTGTTTCAACCAAAGAAATTCAGGCAGACCCATGAGACTGAGTTCTTTGTATTACTTGGTTAATTTTTTCCATGGTGAGAATTTTACCAAGTCTGCATCGCCAGCAATTTCTTTCCCCATGAGAAGATGGGAATGAATCCCTTAAGCCAACAAAATAGGTTCCAATCTGCTGCAGGACTTAATAAAATGGTTAGTACCAAAGCTGGCTAGCTATTCCCCCCAAGGTGGTGCTTTCATAAAATGCCCTTTCTGCCATTCCAACTACACAAGCATTCCCTTTGTGAACAACACTAGCTACAGGCATTAAGATGCTGGGTGACATTTATAACTTTTTTCCCTGTCTAGCACAGTTCAAGGAGAGAAGTTGACTTGAGAGAGAGGGCAAACAGATCCAAGTTTAATGTCTTTCTTGAATTTCCTTGTATTTATTGCCTTCCCATTCCACAAGGGAATGGTCAGTGAACAATTTATAGTATCATGCTGATAGAAGTAAGTTTGTACTTATGTAATAAAAAGCTTGGAGCCCCGGCAGTTCTAATAAACTGAGAATTAACACTGGAGCAGAATAAAGATGAGAGGGAGAAGAGAGTCATTAAATCAGTTACACCAAGGTCTGGCTGAGATGCGCTGAAGTCAATAATATCATAAAGTTTTATACTAACTGTAGTATGGCAAAATGTTATCTGAGGCATGTGACAACAGAAGAATTTAGATCTGATATACTCACCAATAATGGGAGAAAGATAAATTTTGCTATGATCTAGAACATAGAAGAGGGTTGCAAGGAGCATCCTCTTCTACCAGTGCCAGCCTAGGCCAAAGGAGCCTGAAGGACAGACCCAAAACACGAGAAGATACTTCCAAGGGATCGTCTCCCTATATAAGGAAAAGGGTCACCGGATGGAAAAGATTGAAAAGCACTCATTTAGGGCGATGCCTTAGCTGTCCTCACAGTGACTGGAAAGAACTTTTAAGTGTGAAAGATAGAAAATGAATTAAGTATGTTGTGTCCACAGAAGACTGCAGAAATAAAAACTCACATGACAATTACAGAAGTGCTATGTATATTGAAAAAGATTAATTTAGAAACAAGCATATTTAACCCTGCTTTTGCATATGCTCAGAGAGAAAACACTTGCGCATTAGTCAAAAAAGTAAGTATGAACACCACCAAAAGTTCTTAAGAAAATAAAGGTCTGAATAACTGAAAATGAGAAAACTCCTTTGAAGCCTGTTGCTATATGCAGCTATTTGTTACCACTTTCTTTTCAACATCCAGGATTTTGTGCTAGATCATTTACTGCCCCTGCCCATCCAACCACAGGATCACAGCAAGGTCACAGCCACTTTGCACAGGGAAACGCAGAGGGTTAAAGAGTGCCATAGGTTAGCTCACTTCCACTTTGTTCCAAATAAAGATGGGCTTGACAGTAATTACAAGTCATTTCCTAGTGTTTCCGTATGTGACTGAGACACAAGCACAGCCCAGCCTCCTACCCAGTTACTGTCTTGAGCTATCCGGAGAGAAGATGCTGAAGGGCAGAATTTAGCTGGTTGATACCAGGCTCTCAGGACTGACAAAGTTGGCAGCAGAGATTGAAAACTCCAGAACGAGGAAGGTGGTCACAAACTCTGCTCTTCTGGCACAGTGAAGACACAGCTCTTCTATGCAGAGAGAAAACTTCCCCTGGCACCCACAAACTTTGAAGTGAACTCTCACAGGAAACAGGGAGCAGCACAAATCTCAGCGCCTTCCACTACAAAAGCAAGGTGCGTTTTTGTCCTGCCTTCTCTAGCACACATGCATAAATAGCAAATTAAATAAATTACAAAATTCACATCCTCCAAACAGAACAGTCCACAGTATACACAAGTCTCCAGCACGGGAGGAGATGGGAAAGAACAAATGAAGCCTGATGGCCACTGGTCACATCACAGTGCACTACTGGAAAGTAATTAGCTATGGCAGTTTAAAAAAAAAAAAAAAAAAAAAAGCTGTTGGAGAATGGTACAGAATAGGAGATGTGGTGGAGATATAACAGGGTAAGAGACAAGGTTAAAATAACAGGTGAAGCACAAGGTATAGTTTATGGTCTGCTCATGGACCTGTATGCCAACAGAATTTTTTTTAGATTTTATCTACGCTGATAAAGCAATCATCTTCATCAATCCTATTAATTTCACATCATCTATGAAGTTTGTAGAGAAATGCCCTAAGAATCTGAATGTATGACTGCCTGAATTAAAGCATGATGCCTTTCATATCAAGGGAGGTGGCCCACAGGACTTTAGGCATTAAGGATAACAAGCTTTCTGTGGAATTTGAAGTAGTAAAAGCAAGACAACTGATGACAACTATTTTCTTAGCAAGTATATCTAAAGCAGCATTAACAAGGTGAAAGACACTGGAAAATAGAAAGTAAGATCTTGACAAGGGACTAGAAACCTGATATAAATTATGCAGTTGATAATATTCTACCTAGGCTTGCCCAGGTATTTGAAAGAGGGAAAAAATTGGTATTAAAACAATTACAAAAAGGAAGCAAGACTTTAGAATACATTTTACTCTTCTATATTCCAAGCAAGTTATAAATTAAAATTACCACAGTGCAAAAAGTGTATTGAATCGCACTGATGCAGAAAACCATACAATGACAGAAGAATACAGAAGAGAAGCAGAGATCCCCAACCCCCTCATTTTTGAGGTATAATCTAGTCCAGCTGCCTGCCAGAGTTCGCAATCCCAAGAGCAGAGCTGGCAGGATGGACCCGTGCCCTCACCAGTCAGCACAGTATCTCACCTTCCAGCAGAGGAAGGTGAGTTGTGTCCTAGAGCTCCTGCACAGAGAAAGGCAGGTCTGTCTTAAACGGATGCATTCAAATTAACCAGTGCTTTTTCAGAGCTCTCCATCTGCAGCATTGCAAAGTCTTGGCAGAAAAAAGACCTGGTCTTGCCACCTTTTGGTACTGTTTGGGCCACTCAGTAACCAGATTCTTTCTCAGCTTGCACGGGTGCAAGCGAGAGCAACTGCTGAACTCCACCACACTTCATGTGTGAGACTGCAGTCAAGATCAAGCTCTTGTAAGTGGGCTCAGCTAGACTCATCAGTTCCCCAGTGGTGGTGTTTAACTATAATCACCTTGACCTAAAGCTTTCCACTGATTTTATGTCCTCGTTATTTAAATGAAAACTCTTTTGCACTTACGGCTGAATAAACCACAGTGATTTTGTGGTAGATTTCACATTTTAATTAACTGGCATTTCCCCCCACCTCTTCACTTTCTTCAACACCCTTGATTTAGATTAGCCCTGGGATTTCATCTTCTGTTCCTAAAAAAGCAATCCTAACATTTTCTCTGGGTGCTAGGAATTTTGAAAGTGAAGGTGGATTCTCATTCCTCCTATCTCAGTTACTGCAAATAAGTGTCAAATTATACAGCTCCTTATTAAATACCATAAATAAATGTATGAAGTGGGATAGAATTTCAAATTGGTACCCCATCCAGTCTGGCAAGTTAGAATCAAAGCCTTTCCTCCTAAATCTTGCTGTGTTATCTTGGTTTTTATTTCACTGGTTTATGGATTATTATGATTTAGAATGACAGCATTTCACCAGTGCCACAGGGTCTCCCACAGTCTGTCACTGGCAGTAGCTTATTAGTTGATGAACTGAAATGAATCCTTAAAAAAAAAAAAAACTCAAACTCATATTATCACACCCTGTTCTTCAGGGTACCTATTTCTTCTATAGGTTGCACAGTTCAGTCTTAACCTGCAAGTGCTCCAAGACAGCTTGGTTTAATTCTTGCAGAATGGAGAGGCAATTTTCCGCAGTTACAAATAAAGCTACAGGTTGACTTCTCTCGACTTCAAATTCCTGCATGTCTGAGCAAATCCACGAGGAAAAGTTTTCTAGACTTGCTGGGAGTGACTATTCAACTTTCTGTGTCTACGTTCCAAAATCTGGCCTTAAATACCCAAGAAAAATCTAAGCCCTTAAATCACTGTTTCTTTTCTGCACCTGTGTAACTGATGTACCTGCTGTTCTTCAGTTTGATCTGTCAGCTTGAGCCAAAATGGCACTGCACACATGCAAAATCAGATACAATATTATCCCAGTCTTGACTAGGATGTCCATGCATTACTGCAGTAGGACTAACATTGATAGTAATAGTTATTATATTGCCATGGATATAGCAATAAGTAAAATGGTTCTTCAATACTATCTCATTCACTGAGGTGTTAAAAGCAAAACAGATAATTGTTTTAATGAAATAGTTTGTTTCTTCCTTACAAATATCACACACAAGAAAGTATGAAAAGGAAAAAAAAAAGAGCTCAGCATGCTTTATTTTTATATACGTTAGAAAATTATAGCACAACTAATAAAATGAGGGTGTCCTACACAAGCTCCAATATTGTGTAAATCATGAATAAAACATCAGGCAAAAATGAGAAACTGCAATGGAATCAAACCTATATGGAAATAAATAAAACATAACAGCAGAGCAGCAATCATGTTAGCTCTGTTGATAAAATCTGTATTTGTGTTTGCAAGGGGAGGAGGGAGAAGACTTCTCCAGTAAATGTCTGTAAAAGCATTAATAATAATAACAAGACCTATGTGGCAACCCAAGAAAAGGGGTAATTAACAAATAAGCATCCAGTTCACCAAAGCCATGGTGGAGAAAGCAGCAAGAAGGAAAACAAAATGAAACAATAACTTTGAAAAAAAATGTCACAAATGAATCTTCAGGATGCACAGGTATAAACACCCTGCTGTTGCAGAGCAAATCTGAATTGCATATTGCTATCTTGCAATCTCTCTCTCGCTCTCTCTCTTATTTTAATTTCATAGGTGAAAGCATTCTGTCTGAGGAAAGCAGAAAGGATTTTGAGACATGAGCTGGGTGCAACCTCCGTTCTCAGTCTTGGATAAGCAGGGGGCCAGATCCCTATTTTACTTCCCCCAGAGACTAGTATATACAGGAGAGTCCTACTGGGACCTCTGTCAGGCTGCTGCAGGACCGAAGGTCCCTATTTGGGTAAAGCCTTTACTTCTCTTCTGGCTTGAAAAAAAGGTTTTATGTTTCCAACATTGTACTGGAATTTGCCACCGACTCTTATGGAAATGGTTTAGTCTCACTGTTCCTCACCTCCCAGCTCAGTGGAGTTGGGCACGACGAGACGATGACAGCACCTCGCTCCCGCTGTTCGGCTGCGGTGTCCATCTCAGCCAGCGCGTCTGGGCAGAGGCCGCCCGGTACCGCGCGCGCAGTGTCGGGAAAGCGCTCTCCTGGCTAGAGCTCCAGGCAGCTTAACAGCGCCCATCACCCCGGGAGCTACGGGAGGGACTGATCTCCAGCCTCCAGACAGAGCTCTGTTTACTTTACTTTACTGCTTGCTTTGATTCCTGGTTATAAATATTGTTGCCTGGTAAAAACCATTGCTGTTTACTGCTACATCTCATTTCTGCTGATCCAAGTTATAGATAGTTTCTGTCCTTCCCCCAGGCTTGAAGAAATATTCCAGCATTGTTAATTAGCAATAACAATATTTCTTACTCTCCATCTCCTTTGTTTTGTATAACACATTGTTTTTAGTATTCCAATTGTTAGATGCCTTTGGTACACCCCATAAATCTCTCTTCCCATCTCCTCCCACCTGCTGTTCTATACCTTCTCCTAGTTAGATGATATCTTTATTTTCTCAAACCACCACAGGAAGATTTCTCAGAATCCACTTCTTTAAAACCTTACAAAAAAAGCAGTGTCACTCACCTACCCTGATACAGAGGATGTCTTTAAAAGCTACTGAATCACATTTCTTCACAATTCAGTTTAAGCTCTTACGGTTGTGATTCAGGGAACTTCTTTCCAACATTACCTACAACTCCAGCTCAAGCCAACAGGAGGTGCAAACTTCAGCACTCTTACATGACTGTTGCAAGGAGAAGATGGTCCCTCCCCCAACAACTGACAAATAAATTAAAGATATGATTCCTTAAAGCGCTCCTTTGACAGTTTGAAGAACAGATGAGAGAAAGAAGCATTGCTCTACGCAAGCAGAAATACGCATCAGCATCCAAAGCCTGCATCCCTTTGATAAATGGTGTACTTCTTTAGTAGGCTAATCGTCAGGGAGTAGTTTCAAGGCAATCTATTTCAATGGTTGTAAACGATAGCTACATAGCAGGGCTGAATCATTTAATGGCACATGTGTCCAAGTGAGATATTGAAAGGAATTAAAAAACAATTTTTCCAAAAGTTTTTGGAAGATATATTTATGGGTAGATGGATAGCAACCTAATGCATATAGATACGACTATAAGCTAATTTTAAAGGGTAGTAGTCAGTCATCTGTTATTTTAAAGACTATGTGAAATAATTTAGATTGATTCTAAAGTCTAGTGATGGGCACTCATTGATCATCCAAGTCATTTTTCTGACAAAATCCACAGTTAGGAGCAAACTAAAAACTTCGGAAGTAAATAACTTTCTGTACATGCTCAGTTCAGAACCATGGAATACCATCCCATGACAGCGTGTTCATAACTGCATCATCCACAACAACAAAAGATCAATTTGAGTGGAAAAAATACCAGATCCTTTCCAATTATATGCATTGTGTTCAGGAATCAGCAAATCCCACTATTTACATAATTTATTTTCTTCTATATACCTTTTCCTTCTACCTGCTCCTATCCACATGCCTTTTTTTCCTTCCTTAATGGAATAGAGTTCTACCCAAAAAGGCAGTTTTAGTGGGTTCTGAATGGCAACGTACATATAAGCTAAGCTCAGCAGAACTGAAGCACCAAGGTATCATCATGCATATTTAATGGTATTCCAAAGAAAATATTCAAGGACAAAGACTCCACTTCCAACAGTTCCCTATAATGATCCCTATGTTTCAAAGTAAATCTCTTACCCCTAAGATTACTATTAACATTTTATGCAAATTGGATGCATTTCTCTTTTTTTAAAAATTCAAAGTAATCTATGCATATCTTTATATTACTTCTCAGAGCCATTAGCCAAGATGAGTTCATATTTTTATTCCCTTTGCATGCTGAAAGTATTTTATTTCTTTGGGGTGGCAGCTTTTATTATTAAAGTCAGCAAAACTTGATGAATCCTATTACCTTCTCTGTTTTCTCTCCTACAGCCTCACATGATTTATGAGTCAAAATCAAAGTTTGGATTTCTAATGGTTGCATGTTTTCCTCCCATCCTTCTTTGCATTTTCTTTTGAATAGGAGCAAAATTCAAAAAAACTGATCAAAATAACTCTAATTAATAGGATAGCAGCAACAGAACTACAGTGATTTTCCAAGATTTTTCTCCCTAGTTATGCTCTTATATTTTTCTTTAAAGTTTTAGCTTATCAAAAGAGAAGATTTAGCTTCTTACAAGGCAGTTAGATGTCTTGATCACAGTCTTTAAGTACCAACATGGAACACAAATACAACAGTGGCCAGACATAAAAAGCAGTAAATGCTAGACACAAAAATTAGACAAATTCAGATGAAAATTAAGCTCTCCAACCCTTTTCTTAAATTAAGGTAGTTAATTGAACAATATACTAGCAGCACTTATAGATTTTTGATCATCGATACTGGATGGAAAGCAAGAGCCGATTTAGGGAAATCCTACACGTTCTTAGTTAGGAGGTACTTTCTGGCTTCAAAAAAAAACTATGGATCTGTCTTGTGACTAAGATACTAAATTTGAATGTCCACTTTCCCAATCCATTTCTAGGGTTTGATAAAGACTCACTGATGGTGTGGGATGGGGTTCGTCCCAAAGCTAACTGAAACCAAGTTATTACGTAGTTACATAGTATGCCTCAGTTTCCCTTAAAGTTTCCCCTCCTCCCCTTAAAGGAGGAGGATGGCTAGACCTCTCATTCACCTATAGTCTAATCTTTTAATGACTGGGATGCCCTCACCAAGTGCACACACTTCCAACCATTAGAGTTCTGGTCTTGTTTAACATGTATCAACATAATAGAAATGACAACAGTAACAATGATGAGAGAGAATGAACAGTGTTATTAAGCCTTTTCTAAGAAAAGATACCGAGCCTGATGCAAAGGTCAGAGCCACGGTGCTGTCAGCTGCTTACCAGCAATCAGATGCATTTATGCTGCAGTCACCCTTCAGTGGAGGTCTCTGGAAGTCTTACAGAATCACATATAAATATTCAGAAGTTGAAATGTAGCAGCAGGCAAGAGCCTCTTTAATTTAATTTTAAAAGCTGCAGCAGACTGAGCTCTCCAAATACAAAGGAAGGGGAAGGCTCTCCTGCCAAGGAGCAGCATTGCTTCTAGGTGCTAAATCCCAGTTTTAAGACTACAATTTAGGGAGTATCATCCAAGTTCAATCCTCTCTCAAACAACAGTAAAGAGAGCCCATTCCTTGCATTTCACCACTGCTGGGTCCCCACAAATCTCGTTCAGCGTAATGGGTACTCAACAGGCTTGGCACCTTGGGATTTAAGCAATTTCTATTTACTGTCTGGCAGTGCACAGACATTAATCTGGATTAATTAAAATCAGATAAATCAGTCTGCAAGTAAAATTAGGGGCCTTTAAGGCTGAGGATCTGATGATCTGCTAAGGTGAGCAAGCCCCAGAATGGAAGCCATTCCCTTTATCTTTGTTTTATTTACTTTTTTCCTCCTATATAATGGAGTTAAAAGGATAGTCCTCCAATTATCCAGAATTAACTATCCAGAGACAAAATTGGGTGGAAAACAGATGATCTGATGATGGTATTTCTCTTACCAAAAAATGCAGAATGCACTTGTGTGGAAGAAATGCTAGATAGGAAGCTCAAAAAGCATCCTGTCTGTAGCTGCGGCTGAATGGTGGTTCTTGGAGAGGAGGATAAGAAATAGAATATCCAAAATCTACTGTGGCCAAGCAAAAGATACTTACCCTTATTCCAGTTAAGTCTGGGCTGTTCCTTTGAAATCTGCACACAAGTCATGGATACAGCACTAGTAGAAAATAGGAGGTTAACACGAAAGGAGAAGCACATCTCCATGTGGTATAATTTCTTATGTTCTCTATTTAATGATTCAGATGCCATGGTGTGATTTAGTATGAGTTGTGACTTCTCACATTTAATGAAGTGAAACCCTCTTGGCCCACTGTGAGATGTATGTAAGGATGAGAACCCAGTAATTTACAGCATTTGTGACCTTATTACAATGTACTTTGTGCTTGACTGCTCTTCAGACCTAACAGGAGCTGTTATCAAGGGCTCTATGGAATATTGACTATTATCTATAATAGGATATGAAAGAACTTTATCTTTAAAAATATATCTTAAAAATGTAATTTTCAATAATTTTGTTAACTTACAAAAATAAAGAACAGCAAAATGCTCTTTGAGACTCTAATACTAACTTCAGTGATGCTGATGAATGCTGTTCTTCAGTGATAAACAAATAGTACAAGCTTTGCTAGACTGCCTTCTAAAGATAGGCTAATTGCTCAGCCAACCAGCACAACAGTAAATACTCTCCAGGGGACTGTTGAATTGTTCTTCACTTGAAATTTGTAACTTTAAACACTGCTTCCAAGTTACTAATATTTCAAACCATACCTTGGTACCTATCAGGTGGACGGGTACCAGAGTAAATATAGATAGATCTATGGTTTAATCTTATGGATACATTATCATCAGGCATTATGCCTACTGCCTGTTGTTTTTATCCCCTAGAATCTACTTAATGACTATTAATCTTTTGAAAGAGACTGTCCCTAAGTTACATGTACGTATAGATCCTGACACAAGGGCACTCTAAGCCTTACTGGAACCCAGGATATTTTCAGTGAAATCATATTTCCTCAGACATGAAACATTTCATTCAAGCTTGCCTATTTCAGCTAAAATTTTGCAGTTTTTTGGCTTTATGGTCACATTCAGGGACAGGAAGACAAGAAGAAAGATTTTTTTTTTTTTTTTTTTTTTTTTTTTTGCAATTGGTCAGAAGGCACAGAAAAGGCATTAGTGTTTGGGTTCTTCCTCTCAGAATCACCAGGGAGGACAATTTTCTGATTGGCTCCAAATCAGCTCCAAATCAATCAGAACATGAAATTCAACATGGGGTCTATCTTCTCCACCAGGATAAACACTCTGGGACGGTGCATCCACATTTATGAGTTTCTAGACCTCAGGAAAGGGGTTTATTTTGAAATGAACTAGAAACCTAACAGTGTTAAAAAAATCAAGGTTTTTATCCAATTTTTCTCCAATTTGTCACATAGGCTTGGCATCTTTGGACCACATGAATTGGTCAGATTTTTCAAACTAATGTCACATCACAAGCAAGAGATACTAACAGCAACACCTGCTCTAAAGAGGTGAAAGATCTGTTTCTTAGCTTCCCCATCAGCACTGCACAGATAACGTTTTGCCTACATTGTAAAACATTTTTAAAATTTCAAGCAAGTGTATGAAATATTCTTACCTGTTATATTATTTTTTCAGAATAGACTGCAGTGAAGCAGAATACACTTAAGCACCATCTATTCATGTTTAGTCTCCGATTACACCATCTGCATCACAAAGGCATCTACATTTGCTATTTCATTTTAGTCTTCATGGTTTATCACGACAAAACAACAAAAAGATTGCAATTTTTAAAACTTCTTTGAACTTTGCTAATCTTTGCAACAATTTAACAAATGTTTTCATGTTTGCATCTTTTTTTCTTTAATATCAGGTCGGTCAGATTTCACTTGATTGAGTAGCAAGAGTTTAGTTTCCTACAGCAATCTCTTTGCAATGTTCCCTACCGTGCAGCCACTCAGAGCTATCAAAGCTCCAGTGGAGGTCTGATAAAATCTATCCACTAAAATAACCTATACAATTTATTCTTACTCTCCCCCCCCCATTTAAAAAAGTCTGTTTATTTTCCAGCAGCCCAAGTCAAAAAAAGAAACACCCATCTGTATTGTATTACCACTTGGATAGTACAAGCCATATTGCAATATAGAAACATTTGCTTTTAAAGGTTTAAAATTCATCTGTTACACTCAAGGTGTTCAAGCTGTAGGGCATATTGCAGAGGCAGCTCACAAATTGCAGCTTTTTTTTTTTTTTCTTAGTAAAGTTTTCAGAGAGAAAAAAAGTACTCAGGGATCATGTAAATTCAGCTCTTGGTTATGGTAGCAGCTCAAGGTGGCTGACCGGAACAGAAGAAAATAGATGACTAGGAGAAAGAAATAGTGATTCATACAGCACATTAGCCAGCTCTGCTTTAGTAACCTTAACAACACCCACTGGAGAGATCGTCTACAACCCTTCTCCCTGTACCCTCAAGTCCTATTGCCAGCTTGGCACGCACACAAAAAAGATCTACAGCCCCGCTCTTTGCTAGACTCCACAGTCTCTTAGAGCCTCTGCTTCTGGCTCTCTCCTGCGTGGCTTCAAGCAGCTGCTGGTCAAAGCCAGGCCGTTCACTTTCAATTATTCGCCCTGTTCTACAAGCAGATCTGTTCTAGCTATGCAATTAGCCACGCTTTGTGCCTCAAATAGACCTGATAAGCAAGAAGCCTTTACAATAGCAACTTTGACTCTATACTTGCCAACCTTTCAAACTAAATATTTAATATAAGAATGGGCTCTGTACAAAACATTGCATGTACTAGGCATTTTGCTTTTTGTTAAATATGGGAGGCAATCACTGATGCCTCACTCACATACATACACCATAAAGCGATACCACTCTGCAAAGAACTGTGCGGAGTCCATTTCTTGCAGAGACCAGCTTGTGGTCTGGGAGCTGCTCGTGTGTAAGTCTGCCAAACCTAGCTAAGGAACATAAGCCGATTGCCAGTTGGCTTATATTCATTATACATTGCCAAATGTTTAATAGTCTGCAAATCAGTGGAACCTGTTAAAGATCTTGACAGTATACAAAGCTATACATTAATCCCCAAACTGAAGTCATTAAAATAAAATTGTAAAAAAGTCAACCTTTTAACACTGAGGATAAGTAATCAATGGAACAGCAATTCTGTGCAACTGAAATCTCTAAATCAGTACTATATATACTTCTAAAAACACCTTCCAAGTCTACCAGAAGCTGTTGAATAAAAGACAGGAAACTGAGGTGTTACTCTGTGGGTTTTTTTCCCCATACAAAGTTCAAATAAATGATGATAATGTAACCTCTGCTCTTATGACCTTTAAATTTATTCATAATGAGAAATCTGCAGGATTGTCCGCACAAAGTTGGCTGGTGGTTGTTTTAGCTCTAATACCCCTGATTACACAGTTCTACTCAAATAAAAGAATATTTATTGGGGGAAGTGACCTTCTACCATAAAATGTAAACAAGAATGTTTTATAGCAGAATTAAAATGTATCAGATTGAACTGTCCTTCAAAACGCTAGAGAAAGAGTTGTACCTCATTCCAGCTCAAAGTGAAAATGCTCCAGCACATGCCAAAGTATCTGATACTGCTGAACTTTGGCCTGAAATCCAGAGTCAGTGTATAATGTGCCAGCCTTCTGGAACAGAAGAAAAGGAAGTCAGATGGAGCATCAGAAAACATCCTACTGCACCTGGCCAATAAGGTATTTTATCTTATTTTTTTTCATCCGAGAAATGTATTATTTCAAGGTGCCATGCAAAGAAGTGAACTGTAACAGCTCAGCTACTGATGTTAAATGACACAGGATCTACAGGAGTATGAAGTAAAATATTCCTTGTGTAAATTAAGCATTGAACTTCCACAGGATTATGGTTGCTTCCAGTAGCCCTAGATAACAAGATTACCGAAAGGCCTCAAGACTGGAATTGTGTGCATGAATCCAACACTATCACTAAGCTCCACATCAAAATGCCATAGTAATGAGTAATCTTTTCCCCCTATTAGCAAGGCATAAATTAGCTTAATTGTATGAGATACAGCCTTAGCAATTTCCTTTTGTGATTTTTACAATTAAAACATGTTTTCCTGCTGCCAGGCAACACTGTTTACCAGCCTCTCATCCCCAATTCCTATTTCATTCAGGAAGAGTGATCTGGCATTATCAAAATTGGATTATCCCCATTAAACAGAAGTGATTTGATACCACGTTAAAATATTATTGCTTTACATTTCTCTCGGTCCGTCAGAACTCCAGCGTGCACCCTGTGCCACCGCCGCAGGTAGTCAGAGGTTAACATTCAGTGCTGGTGTGAACAAAAAGATGTCTAGCCTTGCACTGGTTTGTCTTTAGATGTTAAGACTTTTCTTTCTATTAGCTGCTCTTTCTAAACAATACAACAGTAAAATAAGCTGAACATCCTGTCCCAAGACTCCTGTCTGCAAGAAAAGTGCGGTAAGTGAACCACTTCCATCCTCCCCATCACGGATACACCAATAGGTCAGCCAGAGCGCCTGGGACGTGACAGAGCCTTGTTTGTGTGATATTAAAAGGAGACAAGTCATAATCAAAAGACACAGGCATACAGCGTGGGGAGACACAGGGAAACAGCCTCTGCAACCGCCTTCGGCCGGCACAGAGAAGAGGCACGGCCGTCCGGGAAGAAAGGAAAATCAGTCTTCTGGTGCGACACGATACTCCTTCGATCAAACTAATCTCTGCATACCTCTCCTCCCGTTTGTTGTTGCTGTGAATATCCTTTTGGGGGGAGGCAGGAAGAAATGGAGAGACACAAATAGATAAATATACCGGCATCTGAAATCCACCAGCTAAGCACTGCCTTGTTAGGTGGAAATGGCAATAAGCAAGCACAAGTTTAACTCCACGTTAATCTCCCGCTCAGTGCTGAATCCTGCACTCCTGAAGCCGTTTCGTGGCGGTACGGGGAAAGGGACAGAACTGCTCCAGGAGGGATGAAGGAAGCAGTGCAAAGCAGACTCTCAGGATTATCACGTCCTTCCTCCTCACCACTATATGAATATTTCCTAAGCAGGCGAACAGAGCCAGAATCTGCTGGTAAACACACGCTACTGCTTCATTTTTTTCCAGAGAAAACCATAATCCAGATTCAGGAGAAGCAAGTTATATTTCCAAGGTCCTGAAAAGATATATCCATGTTTATTTTTTTGAGGAATTGTTACCTCATTCACTGAAGCACTTAAAAACATACAATATAATTTCCAAGTTTTCTAAATCCCATCTTTAAAGACAACTCCAAGAAATTAGAAGCCTGAATCTAAATGTCCTTATGCTGAATTTATATCACATGCTTAAATCCTACTGAACGGATCCATAAATAAGGAACAACAAGATTTGCATGAATATAATATACAAAGTATACTAAGGAAAACTCTTGGCTAAATATTAAAGATGGAAAGATATATAAAAGATGAGTTCAAGAAGTTAGTGGAATACTCTCCCATGAGAAGTTGCTGAGGTTCTTTCACTAGATGCGTTCCAGAGAAAACTGGATTTAAAAGTGAACTGCAAAGGTTTTGCTGAAAATGAAAAATTCATTCATAAGATCCCAAGAGGGGAAAATGGACTACAGTTGTTTAAGAATGTCATTAAGGCTGGATATTATTGTCTACAAGACAGCTACCCATTTAAAATCTGGAAGAATACTATCTACAGTTTGTTTTCTCCTCCGAGGTGGCATCAGACATTAGCACAAGAGATCTTAATAGTTTTCTGCCTCTCAGCAGCATCAGCCTCCAAAAAGCAGCAAATAAAGTGTGCCAAGAATGGCCTTTACCATTTCTCATTCTTGACTTGTTGATTAGCTACCACCATGAGACCAGATTAATACAGGTGTCATTTCCTTTTTTGTCACAGAAACGCACTATCAAATATTTGAGGTGTTGTATAGTCCATGATTTATAGCATGAGATGGGGCTATACTGACCTTTTCAATATTCTATATTGTGACTAGCTATAGTCATTCTACTCATTTCACCATTTTACAGCTCCAGTGAGACAGAGCAGGATAGAATGGCTATCCCAATCAAAATATAAAATGATGAAAGGTCAGAATAGTAAAGCACACTAAAATATTTTAGGGAATACATTGGGCATTTAAATTCAGATGCATTCTCTGTGCCGAAGTCTGTAATGAAAAAAGAAAATGGTAGCTGGTGGATTCATCCCTTGCAGAAGTCAGAAATGATTTTCTGTGCATACAGGCAAGCATGTATTTCTAGGGTAAATGCGTACAGGCATTAAACTTGAATATATGCCTGCAAAAAACATGCAAATACCTCTACTCATACAAAACAAATCATAGTTTATGAAATCACCTATACAATAGAACATGATATTTTTTACATTCTATTACTTCCTTTACATCTTTTTTTTAAATCTTTTTCAGCTAGGCCTGGATCCACTCCACAATTTTGTTTAAAAATTAGGTAACTTACACAAATTAACTAAAAAAATCTCCCTCTACATTTGGTTGGGAGAGGAACTTGCTAGCAAAAAACAATTTCACCTATTTAGGGCACCTACCTTAAGGAGGGATGAAACATCACTTGGAGACAGCGATGCCTCCCAGTGTCTGCCACTGTTGACAGAAGACCCTAAATGACTAGCTGAAATGTTGTCTGATTTTGAGCTAGCTAAGGCTGTAGAAAGATTTTATGTCTCAATTTTAGGCAGTTAACTTGAGATGAACGTCTTCCTGTGAACCTGTCAGAGTTCACAGCCTAAGATTAAATACTATATTTGGTCCATTCCTCAGGGAATTCGAACTGCCCAGCACAGTTCTGTGAGCCCCAGCGGATGGCTATACGCACAGCCAGCCCAAATTCAGTGAAGCCATACTGAAGAGTTGATTCCCAGTAACAGCATGATTTTACTTCGGTCTCATCTGACATAAGACTCAAGCTTGTCCTAAGCCCTTGAAATCCCTGCAAACCTTTTGGCTAACCATAGCAGACTTTCTAGATATATTAGCGGTGTAATAAAGAAAAAGAATGCCAAAAACTCTCACAAAACAAGAAATAAGTAGAGGAGGAAGATTGGTCTCATGCTTATGGCATAGCATTCATAAAATCTAGTTTTAATTCTGCTATGGATCTTCACTCTTCAAGCATAAATTGAGGCTAACAATAACTACACTTTTTTCCCACCACCTTTGGTCTTTGCTATTTAAACTGATGGTTCTCCAGGCTAGGAAAGCTGCATGTCACCTTTATGTTCAGTGCCACAACGCACTTTGGTCTTCCAGGTATTGTTGCTTTGTAAAGAGAACTGATATTTATTTACCAGAAATGCTCTTCAAGCAGGTTAATATATGAGCTCAAGATGAGCTTGTGAACTAATGCAAAGAAAAAAAAAGAAAAAAAAAAGAGAGAGAATCTAATCTTGACAAATTAGATAAAGAGCAGTATTAACTGTGCTTCAGATATCACATTTGATAATCTCAATTAAGGACAATATTTTTTGGTCTGATACATCTGCAAGTTCTCCCTATTAAAAATATCTCTATTGAAACAATTACAAGTGAAAGTAAAGTAACCCAGGTAAGAATTTTGTAGATTTACTTTTCACTTCTCTATATCTGGTTTTGTCTCAAGTATTTAGATGTAAGGCTAATTTTTGAAGCATTTATACCAAGCAGTTTTAAATTTCTTATAATTTCTGCAAATTTAATTTCAGAATTGGGGATGTTATTGATACCAGAATATCTTATTAGCAATAAAAGTATATTACCTATAATTGAATAGCTCCTCAATTAACAAGTTGGAGAGCCAGCAGGAACAACCAATTCCCTTTGATGCAGCCACAGCAGGAGGCATTTGAATTACCAGTGAGTCAATTAACATACTTCTACCCAAACAAATGATAAATAACTAGATAAAATGTACTAGGTTAGAATAAGCATTGTAAAACAAAAGCAGGAAAGTTTGACAATATGGGAAAGTAGTATTTTTTCAATATATAATTTGTATTTGAAGTACAACCAAAGCAGACTGAAGATGCAAATGGAGAAGGCAGAGTTATTCTGTAATACTTAGAAGCCTCATTGTGTTAGGACACAGGATGCTGTGGGCACACGAGAATAAAAATATTTCCTTTCCTTAGCTGCAACACTGTGCCTGTACACTAAAGTATTGCCAAACGAAGTAAAGTAAGTTAGTTTAAATGACCTTCTGTGGTGTTGAGAAAAAGGTAACTTCCAGGTGGAGTGACTTCTTAAACAGTATAAGCTTGATCCCCTGGGAATGTCTGGCAGGACTGCTCTTGTGTTAGAGCTTAAAGCCTGAACAGTGGAATAGCAAACAGTGGTGGAGTGGAAGTGATCATGCCTAGATCAAATCACTGGTCAGTAGCAGAGCAAGATCAGATCTTCTCAAAGGTTTGGAGTTGCTCAGCTGCCTTGTCTATACTTTTCAGCAGACCTTCACCAAATGAAGTTACGCCCCATGGAATTTGCACTGAAATTATTAACGTTATAGAGTTGTTTCAGTACGGGGATTGAGAAATAAGCCTGAGATAGTTATGTTTCTTTGTACAGAATCCTTTTATGATATTAACTTGTGTTTATTTGAAGAAATATATTTTTGGCATTAAAAAAAGTCAGCTTTCATCTGTTGGAATTAAATATGCATGGTGTTTTCTTGAGTGGTGTGTAATTGGGTAATTCTAATTGCAAATAAGAATCTTTTCCTTCTTGGAAAACAGGTTTAAGTTTGTATAAGGTAATGAAGCAGGGGTCTGAAGATCAGTCATGGAACAAATTGCATTAAGTAAAATCAGGCAGTTGTGTGTTCTGATTTCTTTGCTTGAAAAAGCTTTATACCACCCATTCCCCACTGCTGATGGACTGTTATCATCTTTCTTGTTCTATAAAGAGACAAAAATTAAGTGATTAAGGAAAAATATTACAATCAACTTCCATTCATTCATCTCTCAAACTGATGGCACTTCATCCCAATTTTGTTAAGTCTCTTTCAATAAATAACATGGAAACAGAGCTGGGAAGGTTGTTGCTATGTAACTTACTGTATTGAAATGTATGAGGCACAGTGACCTTAGCCTCTGGAGATGATGTGCAAACCATTTATATGCACAGCTGTACAAATTGCCAGAGTTTAATGTTAAATTCCATGGAAAATCATCTCTGCTGCTCTGCTTTTGAGGAAAGGACAGGGTTTAAATATTTAATAGGTTTCCTTACTGTGCAAGCATATTCAGCATAGTGTAAGTGAGCAGCACTGAGAGCTCTTTCAAGACTTTTGCTTTAAGCATTTGACAAGCTCTCCTCTAACCAGAGTGCTGATGATAGAGGTTCATCTAATCATAAGCAGCAAAGGTAACAAGGAACATTTGGGAGGTGCAGTGTGATCCCTTTCTGTCATGTGCTTTTGTAGGACAGCTCTCCGCGGTATGCCCTCTTCTGCTACTTGCTCCAAATGGCTGCTGAATCTCTGGTGTATTTTACCTTACTCCATACTATATACAATTAAGCTGCAACTAGATTTTCACTTTTGCAGGAAAGCCTCCAAAATTTGCTTGCGATGTATGCTGGGATGCTGAAGATCTCTTCTCACTGTAGCTTGACAAATATCATTGCAGGCCTGCTCAGCGGTCAATAGTGCAAAAAACAAATCCAGCGCTCACGACTCATCAAAAAATGCAAGAGGCTGACTTTGTACTGTGGGTAGAAGTCAGAGCTTTTCCTACTGAGTGCAACAAAGTGAAATAAGAATTCATACTCCTACGTAACTCAAGGTGTTGCACAGCAGAGTAACATCTTTTTATCTACAGACAGAAAGACAGAGGCACAGAGAAGCAAAAGCCTGGTCTACAACAGACCAAAGGCAGTTAGGAACAAGACTCCTCCCCTCCCCCCACACTGATTTCATGTTTTTTCCTTTGGAAAAGACTTTCTCTAGCAAGCACAATACACAGGGAGAATTCAGCTACAGTTAAACAGCAAAGTCTTTATACTTAAGCAATTCAGATCGAAAGACTGAAGATATAAAGGAATATTCTCTCTAGCTCTATAGCTGGTCCAGTATATTCTGATAGAATTAAATGCCCTGACATTTTGACTTATGGGAACCTCATCAGCAACTGTTAGAGAACAGGCAGAATTTATACATGTTTCTTTTGGCAAGTATACTGAGGTTGCACAAATATGCATATTTAATTTACATGCTTTGGGATCTTTGGATGCATAGCACAAATATTAATACGTTGAATGTACCACCTCAACATTGCCCACAATGTCAAGAGACACACTGAGGCAATGGTCAGTTAGCAAGGATAACAGATTTTGGTTGAGACTTAATATAACAGGAAAGACAGGAGAAAAATAGCTACAAGGTTAATGTGTGCGTCTTGCAGACCGTGCTGCTCTTATTTCAGTAGTAAGCAGGATGTGTGCATTAATTCAATAAAAAAAGACATTAGAAGGATAATAATGTGAATGCTCCTGTTGTAGTTTTGCCTTTATGAAGACAAATGTCGTGGAAGTTGGGAGATGTTAAGGTTGCACGATCCTTATATGTGAAAATACACATTGTGCCTCTCAGCCTTTCAGACAAAGGTAAGTAAAAGTTTGGGATTTTTTTTTTTATTTTAAACTTCAGAAGGATTTCTGACTTTTCAAAAAAACAAAACATGCTTAAATCATATTTTAAATGTTGAAAGATTTTATGGAATGAGAATTCTGTCCCCCTTTGCTTCAAGATGAGAGAAGATGAGATGAGATTGTTTCCTGCAATGTGGCAAGTAAACACTGGTCACATCGAGTTACTGTTACTTGGTTACCGACTTGCAGTCCCCAGAGCACTGAGGGCTGGCTGACAGCCTCCGAGGGCCAGCTTTTCCTTCCTTTCTAAGGCAAAAGAGTATACTCTTGGGGGTGCCTTCTGGCCAGCAGACAAAAAAACAATTTGCCTTTTCTCCTTTACATCTTACAATCCAAGACAAATTGTTAGGTCAACAGCACTCCCAAGAAAGCCTAAGGCTGTAGGACGAAGTATGGATGAACTTGATGATGGCACTTCTCCTTTTGAGTCAGTGCTATACCAATTACCAAGAAGGATTTTATGGTTTGATGGCCCATAAAACATGAGGCCACAAATTTTGGGTGAGATTTTGATCATACAAGGTCATTAAAGATCCCATGGCAACATTTGTTTGCATCAGGCTATTCATCTTGTAGTCTTCGATCAAATCAGTTCAGCCTCAAGGTAAAATGCCCCTGTGAAATTCCAGACATATCCTTCATCCTCTGTACTCAGCTGGTCTCTAGGAGCATTGTATTTCGTTAAACCACTGCAGTGTCATCCCAAAGTTACTCTTCTCCAGTGGCTTTTTACCTAAAAAAAACCAAACTTATTTGTTTTTAAGCCATAGATAGAAATGAACATGAGAAACTGTTTCTTTTCATAAAAAGTTCTACTTATTTTGGGAGACATTAAAAATAATTCATTACTTTCCATCAAAAAGGCTGTTTCCTGCATGAGTTTCCATTTAGATGAAAAAGCCACTCCCTGCTGAGTGTTTTGAATAAAAATTTGAACCAGCTAGAATTACAAAGTCCTCAGCACATATGGATCTGTTTATCAAAGAAGCCTTTTATAAGATTTAAAAATAGGCCATAAGTTGTATATAATGGCTTGTACTTGCCCTTGGAATTATAGATGTTGATGTATACCAATTTGACCCAAGATGTTGTTCCTGAATAATAAATTTTATGTGTGAATAAACAAGAATCCAACAGAAGCTGCAATATCTGATTATTGTAGCCTGGTCTAAATAAAAAGCAAAACAACCAAACACCTTAAAATAGAGAGGGAAAAACAATGCTTAAAATTTTGTTTTTAGTTTGCATATCCAGTGATGCTCTAATGTACAAGACAAATAAATCAGAGCTATAGGCATTGAACATAGAGTATTTTATATAAAAAAAATAGGATAGTTATTACCAGTGCTGAAGGATATAAAGCTATTTGAAAGGTAAAGACTTAATTCTTTTTTTCAGGTAATAGGGATTTGTATCACTTATTTAGTCTCAGTTTGGAGAAATGATTTGCTCTTGGAAAAAATACAATGATCCAATATTACAAGTTCTAGTGGTGTAGTGAAAAGGAGTTGGAGAATTTCACTAAACACTGTTAGAGATAGATGGGAATCTAATGAATAGCAAAGCATTTCAATTTTTTCATCACAAACATTTGCTGCCTGTTGTACCTCAAGATTTGATAAAAATAATACTTTTGAAGAATGTGGGGTGCATTAGAAGCATTAAGTCCAAATTTCAAACACCAATGGGCATTTAAGAATATGTCCTGCTGATTTTTAATCATAGCTTAAACTATCAAATCACATAAGCACTTTTGAAAATCCCATGCTTGAGTACTTTAGGTACAACTTAAGCATTTGTGAGCCAGGTTTTTTTGTTTGTTTTAAATAGTATTTAGGCAACTAGAAATACAGACAGGCACTAATAGATTTTCAAAATTTAAGCATGCATTTCTCATTGATTCAAAACAAATTAAGTTTCTGGAGTATTCCAAAAATCCTATAGATACCCAGATGTTAGTCTAGGTGGCTTTCATCTTACCTCATTTTAGCAAACTGTGGCTGCCTCAGATTTAAGCATGTACTACAGCTTCTGCATCTCCAGAGAGAATTTATTCATCTTAAGATAGCGGTACAAGCTCCCTATATTTAATGTGTGCTATGAAGATGCCAATTTGTGCTTTGACTGAAGAGAAAACCTACTGAGTTACTTGTATAGAACATCTAACTTTCTCACATTAAATAAGATGAATCCCACCATGGATATTAAAACAATTTTATGAATAATTATCAGTTCTACAAATCAAGCTCCTGGGTGCTTTTGAACATCACTTGAAAACTCAGTATTATTTCTCCTGGTGCTGGTAGCCCAAAAGCGTGCTGGTTAAGGAATCCTCCACTGAACTACAAAATGCTCACACGGAAAAATAAAGTCCATCTTCCCAAGGACATAAAATCTAATAGTGTGATGGGAGAAAATGAAAGCCTAGTTCTCCCACAGGCAAGAACAACTGGGCAGAGATCAGTTCTGTGTCAAAGCAAAATTTTTCAGATGTTAGAGCCGGCAAAATGGTATTTTCAGTCTCCTGTGGAAGTCATCTACACGTCTGAATGCTCCAATGTGAACACGGTTTCAACAAAAAATTTCCAACTGGCTCCACTAATGGTAGATCATATCTTGTTTCACAAATAGTTCTGCCTATTTCAATACACCCACTTTTGGGGCAAAGTGCTATTAATTCTGAGCACAGCCACCACTGCTAATGTCCTCAAATCAAAAATTCCTCCTACAGATGACAAAAGTAGTCAACAACTTATTGATCCAATTTTGTCCTAGATCTAACTAAAGGAAGTTTCCAACGCGGACAATCTTATACAGAGCTTTCTGCCCACTTAATCATATTTCTTTTCATAACCCACTTTACAATGACAACTCATCCTATACTGAACATAATTTAATGGTATTATATTCTGAGCAAGTGCAGCTGAAATACTAACTTTATTAGTTCTGTGACTCTACCTGCCAGGCATTCTAGCCAGAGCCTCACATAAGGTAGCCACATACTGAGAAACAAGGTTAAAAACAACCACAGCACGGAAGAAAGCTGCAGAAGCCAGAAATGATCCTGTATACATGTGATAAAAGCGGGTATTGCTAGTTTGCATGTGACATAGAGGTGCTTTTCCACTCTAGAAAATCAGAAATAAAAGCACTACAGGAAGAAAAACATACATAGTGAGCGCTGGGTGGAAACTGCATTTGCAGCGTGAAAGCAAGATCAGAAGGGAGCAGACCTTTCCGACCCTGACAACAAAGATCAGGAGCTAATAACATTTTTGCAGCATTTTGACAAGTCGATCAGAAATGTTGTTTGTGAAAAGGTTATAAAGAGGCCCGCTAGGCCCAAAGCAATCGCACAATGCCAAGGCCTAATCAGATTAATCTTCTTGCTATAAGGCAGCAGCCTTGTGGGTCTGATTCCTCCCTCATATCTATTTTGCAGTGTTGCTTTACAGTGCAACTATTCCTAGTAACCTGTTCAAAGAATCCCGTCCAGGTGAAAAGCCTTCCCTCCGTAACTGCCAGATCCTTCACTGATCACAGACATAATTTTGAATATGGTAGAAGTGTTTTCCTATAAGATAAAAGACAAATATTTTTGCAAGATTGCAAAGTGGTTTGGTCCAAAAATGTGAACCACATTGGCCAGCTGCAACTTCTACGTGCCGTAAAGAAGCCTGTCTTTGCTCGCACAACCTCAAGAGCAGGCAAAGCCACAGGCTGAGTAAGAGAAGCATTACTTCTGAGGAAGTACTGCATATAATAAAATTAACCGTAGAGAAAAGAATTAAATGCAAACAGTGTGACAATCAGATAAACAAACATGCATCCTAGAATACCTTCACAACAATGATTTCACTAGTATGCAATCATTTAAAGAACTAAAGAGCATCACTGCTTAGGAAAAAAGTCAGATGAGAGCACTAAGCAGAGAAATGTCCTGAGCAACTTGCACACTTCACAGTGATGTTCCACTTTCAAATCCTCTCCCTTTTGTTCTACATTAGCTACCCAATATACATTAAATATTACTATCCTTACTAAAAAACATTAAAAGAATTTTAGTTTGGAATCAAATCTTGGTCATACTTTATCTCAGCTACACTCCTGCAGCGTAACGGCCTCACCTGTGAAAATACAGGCAAAACTCTAAGCTGTGTAATACTTCAGCACAGAGATCCACAACACACATGTACGTGGGAATAACAGTTTAACAGGGGAAACTGAAGTCCCAGTTCAGTTCTTGAATAATTCCTTATTAAATTGAGAACATCTGTGTTTTATCTTGAAGCTACACATGCATACTACGTAAGTAGGCTCTAAGACTACAACATTTATTTTAAATGGAGTCTTTCTTCATTCCAACTTTCAACTACTGGGCAAATTTAGCCGCACAGCAAAAATGCTCTTTTTCCACCTGAGTTGCTTCTTTGATTCTTCCTGGCTTCCAGTCAGTAAACCTGCCAGATGTTGTAATTTGCACCTGTTTGGTTAGTGTTTGAAAGGCCTAGGTATTTTTAGATTTAGCAGTAGGAAACATGTCTTTAGTTACTCTGATGAGTCTCGTGAACTTTTCCCACCTTCTGTTAACTCTTCCAAGCTGGCTGTCACCAAGAGGCAGAAACTATCAATGACAGAGTGGGTCAAAGCAAAAGCAGAAAATGTTGCAGCAAAATGGTGTCCAGTCAGTGTGTACCAGCTGAGTGTTTGGTAGTCTGAATTCACTATCCATCTTCACATAATCCATTCACATGCTTTCACTTACATGCCAAGACTGGGAAAAAAAATGCACATGGCCTTCATTAGACAGCTCTGTTTTCAATGCACAGATAAGTCCTTTCCTCATGCAAGAGATGAGGAGCAGTCATAGGTGAGAAGCCAGGTTGTCTGATTTTTCTTTTGACTTTAGCACTAGAGGGACTAAAATAACCCTTTTACTAGGTGAAGAGCTTCTTTGCTGTTTTGGAAGGTATTGTGGTGCAGATGAATGGTTATAATCACTCTCCTCCTCTGAGTGTAAGCAGAAAAAAAACTAGTGCACTTAAAGGATTGCAGATTGATCAGCCGATAAATACACGTCTTCAAGAACAGGCTACAGCTTCAGTTATTGAACAGATGCCAAACAACACGTAATGCCACACTTCCACAAAATTATCCACAGATTCTACAATAAGCATGTAACATAAGAGACTAAGGCACATCCTATGGTCACCACCTCGTCCCCCTCCCCAGGGGAGCTGCAGCATGGAAGAGTCCAATACGCAGAGGTGAGCAGAAGTCCCAGGCCGCCTTACCTTTTTTCGCAGCAATGATTACCACCTCCTCCCTTATACTTAGGCATTAAGGCAGTTAACAGCAAAAGGAAAATTTTTCATGAATTATAGTAAATCATTCTGTTGGCGAATAGTATAACTACCAGTAATTTTCAGATCAATTTACATGACATTCCACTTATTTTATGCAGTGCTATGTTGCTGTTCCACTTGACTGCACTCATTACACACGCCCTTAAAATTAAAAGTTTTCATCACTGAAGTTCGTATTTCCTGTAGTTATATATTGAAATGTCTCTTTTTTGTCACATACTTTTAACTGCTCATTCACCTTCAATTCTTAGCTACCACAAAGACCTTTTTTCCCCCCTAAAAGAAAAGCCCCATGGATTCTGGAAGCCACCCTCCCTTGGCAGTGGCAGTTTACAGGTGCCTTTACAGAAGTTATCATGTCTTTTACAACCATGACTCGCTGTATATTTCCCAGGCACAATCTTCACAATTACAGCCACATATGAAGTATATAGAAGAGCCAGGAAAATTAAGTCCAAATTTGAGTTCTGGGCCCATTCTCTTAGCCATAAGACAATCTCTCTCATCACACCCCTGCAGATACATGAATGTATTAAAGGCTACAGAGCAGATCAAATACAGAAATGGAATTACAGCCTGTGACTACTGTTTTTTACTTGAAAGTCTTAAGTTTCTAGACTATGCAAATAGCTCCTGACTGGAAGCTTGACTAATATCACACTACCTTAGTTAACTGATAGGATCCACCTATTGACTAGACAGCCAAGTGGCAGTAATTCTGCTGGTAAATAACTGTGTGTGAAAATCTGGCTGGTAAACTTCACAAGGTAAGATCAGAGCTGCAAATGGAAATACTTTCTGCCATGGAAATACTTTTCACCTTTTACTTCACACTGAATTCACAGATGTGCTAATCTAGTCTACTTACGTGCTCCAATGGGCTTGTCATGGCAGAATCTGAGAACTTCCTCCTCAGCACAACTCATGGGTGCCAGCAAAAAGCAACCCTGGGAATTCCTAGCTTTAGGAAATGTCCAGGAAATTCTAGCTGTGGAAATTTTATCTTAAACTACTCTTCCTACCCTGTTTTTAGTATTGTTGCATTCTGCTTATCAGCCAGAGTATTCTACTCGAAAGACAGCTGCAATTAAAAGGTGTGAGGTTGGATACCACAGTTTCCAAGCTACAGTTACCTGCAACTCCCATTAGTATTAATGGGAAAGCAATCAGAAGACCTTGAAAAGAATCTTAAGCCTGAGGCTCAGTGGTGCATGGTGAGTTGACAGACAAACCATAGTGGCTACCAGTTTGCATGCAGTTAGCCGGAAGTGCATTTACTTGAAAATTCCCTTTGTTTTGAACCAAATCTCATTGTGCTCATACATAGATGTGCTCTGAGCCTTCCCTTGTATCAGCTAGTCCTTAAGAACCTGGTTAAACCAAGGTGATATAAATCCCCATGATATAAGCCCCATGATCAGAAAGCACACACTCCCCAGTGTGCAAGAATCTTCAAAGTCTAGCAAACATGTATACAAGTCAGATGCACGCTCATTACAAGGAGCTTTGAATCTGGCCTACAGCGCTTCATATAAATTAGTTTCCTAGCAGGATACATGGACAGGTCAGCGTTATTCAGCTTTCTAAACAAAGAAATAGAAGCAAAAAAAAGCTAAAGGCCTTATTTGCGTTCACATACACACATAGAATCAATTGTAATTCTGATAATATCAACCAAATCTCCTGATCTACCATCCTAAAGTAGTACAAGAGTATGGCAAGACCACATGTTTTTCATGCATACTTTAGAGCAGCATAAACTTTACTAACTTTAATGGAGTTACCCTTAATTTCAAAGGCTGTAAGCTTAACTCACACACACTGAAGCAGAAATACATCAGTTTTCCCATACCATTTTTTTAAATTGAAATTAACTACTAAAGCACTGCAGAATTCTCCACCTCTTGACGCTTCTAGTTGAGACTGGATACTTTTGTAGGAGATGTTAAGTCAAACATAAACGAGTGGGACTTGTAGCACCATGTGTAAAGTGCACTGGCTTTCGTTACACTAGAGAAACGTGTCCTATATCTTTCAGCTCTCTACAGGCAGAAATCTGTGAAACCGATCTAAAGAGCAAAGACTAGACAAACGCCCTTCCCACAGCAGTATTAAGGAGCAGCAGAAGGAAGAGGTCCGCGCTCGTTGTTTGCAAGTGAATTGTTCATCCAGAAAAGCAAAAAACATTTTGCCAAAACTGGATGATTTTCCTCACAGAAAGCACCATGCACAACAGTCACCTGACATCACACACTCCCAAGTCTGCAGACAGGGGACAGGCACACTGACGATGTCAGGAAGAAAGAACAAAATTAGCACACAGGAAAAACAAACAAGAGCTACTCATTATGAATTGTTAATGGCCTGTTTACTGCTGCAGCTGCCAGAGAAAACAAGAGTCAGTCTGCTAAGCAAATAATTTATTTTAGGCCATGGAATTAATTAGAAAAATAGTTAAATAATTGCAAGAAGATGAAAATGTTTGTGATTCTAGTAGCAGTTTATATGGGCATTTGAAATTACAGATAATGCCATTATATGGACACTTCTGCAATAAAGAACAAGAAAAATATCCACACAATCCGAGGGCAACAAGCAAGCAAAGACTATTGGCAAGTTGTCCTTTAAAGGGGTCAGAGAGTTCTGATTAATCCAGCACTCACTTGCAAACAGACAAGTTTTGGCTGGTATCAGCAAGAGAATTCAAAGCAGGCAGCATTCAATGGAATGTGAATGGAGTTTGGGCATCTTCCCCACTTGGGGTTCTGCAGACTGAACTGAAATGGGGGAAGATGCTATTCTCCTTGGCTGCCTCCTGCCAGAGTCCAAAGAAGAGGCTGCATGTCTGCTACATACGTGTATACTCATATGATTCATAGCATGAACTGGAAGACTTAGCACTTCTCCAACTTGGGGGCACTTGCTCTCATTCTGCCACTCCTAGGAGACTTAAGTCTCACAGACAAGGCTTCTTCCCAACTGCAAATGGAGCTCCTGAACACCCCCCCCCCCAAACACACACACACACACACACACACACACACACACACACACACACACAGGTAAGTGCAGGTGGTTTCACTATTGTCTCACAAAACAAGATCTTTGTTCTGCAGCAGGGTCTTAGTAAATAGAGGATGGTCCTGAACAAGGACTTTTCACCTTCTGGTTATTTATGGTAACTGCTGGGCTATTTGCAGTTCTGCAATGCAGTTACTTTTTTGGGGGGGCGAGGGGGAGATGGGAGAAGGGCAAGGGGACACAAAGGGGAGAAATCTAGCTTGATCCTGAAACCCTTCCTAAGAAAGTCTCAAAACTGCTACATTTTCCTGAAGAGTATGTGTCAATACATGGGGCATTTTCCAGGATAAAAGAATGTGCAAAAAGTGTGGCTAGAGCTACCTCACTGAATCAATCAGGTTGTTCACCCGCATTCAGGTTTCTAAAGGCAAACCTTGGACCTCAGACACACAAGAGCCTTATTTGCTTCCATCTTCAGCAGTCTAGCTTCAACTTCACATCACTCCTTCAGCATACATTTCAAGAGATACCAGAAAATATTACCACATGATCTTATACAGTAATTACTCCAGTGTGTCATACATGGCAACACAAATCAACCGATAGCAGGATTTAAAGACGACTTGTTGCAATATTACATTGATCCAAAAAGGCAAAGATGTCTAGGCAACACTACTTCCTTGTTTAAGCTTTTTCAGTTCTTTAAGCATTTAAAATATATGTATTCATACAATGCATTCAGCACAGCACTGTTTATCTAGGTGTCACTCATGTAAATGTATTTGTATCATATACTTACAGAGCAAGCAATTTGCATGTATAAAGCATGTACATTATATACATACTTCAATCCAGAGAATAACCTGTACATACACTTAGTATAAGGCAAGTCAGATACCTGTTTCCCTTTTCCATGAAGCTTTCAGTTGCCTCCAACATGTGGTATTTAAAGCTTCAGAAATGAGTGGCAGAACAGTCAGGAGGATTAACAATAGATATTTGAAAAGAAAACAGTAGGTAGTTAAGATTTGTTCTTGGAATATGATTTATGGACATTTGGGTTTTTTATTTGTTTTACAACAGAACTATGACTTTGATACAAAAACAGCATTCAGAAATCTGAACAAGTGGGTGTTCTGCCAAGCAGACTGATTTTTACTGTGAGATGTTGTCCTTTATTTTGTAAAGTTGGCGAAAGTCAATAAAGAAGGATAAGGAATACTGTCCTCCTTAAAACAAGAAACACTGAGATACCCCCACAGATACTGCAAATCATCTTACTGAAGCAACAGAAATGATGACTTACAGTAACTCAGCGAGGATCTGTACTCAGGTATATTAGGATACTCATATTGAAAAGGAATTAGGAAATCCCTAAGATGCTCAAACCTTCCTTCCTTCCTTATCCCACTTCTGTGCTCCTACAGTCTAAGATCTGTGATTAGTGCAACACTTGATGGACATCTGCAAGTCTTCCAAATTCCACTATATTTCATGACTTGCCAAAATTCTGCAACAAATCAATAGCCCAGGTAAGACAGACCTATGGGAGTAATCGCTCAGTTACACTGCTGCATACAAGTAGTTAAAAAAAATCAATAGAGCAATCTAGGTGTAAATGTGAAACTAATCAGATCAGAATCAGGTCCTAATGTCTGGTCTATTGATCTAAACCGTGAACAGTTCCTTCCCCGCACAAGCATAGCACCCTTTTCCTTCTAGGAATGTCATTTCAGGTCACAGCCAATTTAAGCATTTTTGCTGCATCTGCATCCATTCAGGAAATATCACGAACCTTTCCAGTTTAAGAGATATTCAGTTGTAATACAGAAAACTTGGGTTTGACCCCATTGCTAAAGCTTTCCTATGTTGAACGCAGCCTTTTATGTCTGTTTGTAGTCCTCCTGGACTTAACTCCTTGAGTGAAGGGACATCATTGCACAAAGAATTATCCACCATGACTTTGCCTCCTTTAGGTAACACCTAGATACTCCAGGCAGGACAGGACTGTTATAAGCTCACAGCATATAACATCATGAGCAAAGTACAAGAAAAACCTCAGTCTTGCCTTAGGTACAATTTCTATTGACTCTAATTCATCTAATTGAAGTAAACACTGCAAGATCTTTCTGGATCTAGCCTTAATTCCTAACTGTCATCATCTTTATTACACACGCCAGTCTTTACTCCTACCTGACAGGAATACTGGAATAGCTAGTATGTGAATTACACCCCTAATGTGAGGAATAAGAAAGCGAAGCAGTAATAGACAATTGCTGCTTGCAAACACCATTTCCCAGCTGAGACATAACTACTCCATGGTAGTCGAAGTGGCCACATATGTCGAACAAAGACAACAGGTACTTGAAAAATTTTCCTAGTTTTTGTTTTATTAAGCATTAAAAGAAGATGAATGAAAAGAAGTCTGTGCTTAAAATCCCAGGGGATTTAAGGAAATGATCTGAGACAATTGTCTAAAACAGCTGTGAAAACATTTACCCTTATTTACATTTGTGTTCTCTTGCTCCTTGTAGTGTCTATCTCAAAGCATCATTTTGTAGGTTATTTGTGTTCTAGTAAGTGAGCCCAATTTACAGATAATACCTTACACTGAAATGCAAGATAGCGGAGTAGGTTTCTAAACCATTCAAATGTCTGTTCATTCTAAAAAGGTCTGTTATATTTGGTGAGCAACTATTCTTACTGCAGAACAACAGGAATTATTATACTGGGACATAAAGCAACTTGCTCAAAATCACGAAGATTTATATAAAGTGGGGACCAGCAACAGCCAGTCCATTGCCTCACTGTTAGCAAGAATCTTTGGGCTCACGTGCATTGGGTGATGCAAGGCAGAGGGATTCTTTAACTAGCACTTCAACTTGAAGCATTCTAGATACACCAACCAGCACAGCACTGCACCTAACCTAGCCCGTCCTGTTCGCAGCATCCCAGCCAATGTCCTTGCACAACACCCTCACAGAAAGGTGGGATCTTTTGCAGTGCATGTGGCTGAAGGGCAGAGATGTGACCTTAGCCTCATTTGAAAGGTGTTCAGCTTGCCAAAACATTCTCCATAACCAAAGGAATGTTTTTGCTTTTGTAGACAGAGAACAAAGTACATGTTTCAGTGACTTGCCTCTCTTCACAGAGCTTTTTTTTCCAGTCAGATTTCTTCCTCATTCCACTCTTCCACCTCTTTGCTTTCATACTCTAACTGCAGCAATTGAGAACATTTAGCCCAGGATGTTTTGATTTGAGTTCTCTCCTTTGCACATCTCTATTTTCTTCTTCTCTCAATCCTTTTAACATTGAAAAGTTAAAAGCATTATATGATCTGCTTTATCCCCCACTCCTGCTTTCATTTCTCCTTCTCTCTTGCCACCATCCTTCTCTTTTCTTCCTGAACCTGTCACATCTGCATCAGTAGTGCAATTGGAAAAGGGATCTCTGAGGAGCTACCTGTCAGATCTGTCTACTTGGAGATCAGCTCCGTTACTTAAACGTGGAGATGAATGATTCCTAGGAGGAAATATTGCTGTATTGCTGTTAAGCATAGGAACTTTATCCAGCTGGTAGATATGACAATTGTATCAAAATAAATAATAAGAAATAAAACCAAACCTTCCTACACCATTTGGGTACCAAGGGAAAATAAATCTTCTTTATAGTCTTAACTTTATTTTTGAGTAGATACCAAGCATCTGCAAAAAGAACCACAGGAATTTTCAGACTGGTCCTGGAATGTTATTAAAGCACCTCTAGGTAAAAAGCACGTAGCGATTAGTATGCATTTTAACTATAACTCAAATGTAACTACAGTTTTAGATCATTTAGATATGAATACCACAGTATTACACCCTGGAGCATCCAGAAAGATCACCTGCACTTACTGTCATTTAGATGCATGACCTTGAGTGATGGTTAACTGCCTTGTTTATACATGGTAGCCTAGACAGATCTCTGCATTTACTATACATTTTGATGCTCATTAGAGGGATTAGCTTTCCTGTAGGCTCATTTTAATCTACATTCTTGGGAAAATACCTATTGGTAGCTCCAAAGAATTCATTAGCTAGTATAATGCTTTACAAAGAACACTTAAAAAGTATGGTTACAAATGAACTACAGTAACTTTTTAACAACTTTCATACAGTACTATTTAAAATTTAGAAACAATTGATACTTTTGACTTGCTCACATGCTTTTGTCTTCTGCAAACCTGTATAAGAAAAATTTCTGCAGAGAGGTGCAGAGATGCTGTAGATGTTTATCTGCATCTTAACTGGCATTACATCTCAGAAACCAGCCAACCAGCCAGATGCCCTAGATGTCTGCAAGAAAAAAGCAGCAAGTATTTGATTCCTTCGAGTGCATAAAATGTCACTTCCTGCACCAAGAATGTAAGAAAAAAAAAAACAATACCCATAAGACAAAAACATGCTGAAGAATAGGTAGAACAAAAATAATAATAATAATAATAATCTTTCTTTGGTCGGTAAACAAACCTAGACAGAATAGGTTTTCAGTGTGTTGACAATGTTCTGGCAGTTCATTAATCCCAGCAAAATCTCTCCAAAGTTACTGATGCATGGATTCCATTTTCAAATTTCTCATTAGTTCCTCTTTATAGATTAAATGCTGATGTTCACGAATGAATGCACACAGCTTCAGTTGATGGATGTAATTGGGTTGTAATGGATTTTAGCTGCTGTTCCTTCTGATCTAGCCAATTTGAAATGCAGTATCAATGTATTCTCCCCATCTCTCCATAGGGAATGAGAAATTGAAACCTACAAGATGAAATTTATCAACTTCCATAAAGTCAGCTTCAACCATCATAAAACTGTTAAACTTCTCATTATCATTCTACCACAGTTATTTCCCAAACTCTGGTCAGGCAGTCAAAATATTAAAGTGCATTTGAAATAAGTAGAGCTGATCCTTCAATATTCTGTATGTCCTCAACATTGATTTAGGTGCTGCAAATATTACCAACCCAGGATGACATTAACATAGCAAAAGCTTAACAGCAGGAACATAAAATGACATGAACAGATTTAAAGGTTGCAGAACCTCCTTCCAATTTTTTTTAAAGTATATCTGTATCTAGATAGATGATTTGCTATCATTATGGGGCCGATAGCAGCACAACTTTATATTTTCTCCCCAGAACTGCATCTGTCTTGCTCTCAATATTTCTTGATCTAAAACAGAGAAATATGGAATGATAAAAGTACAGAAAAGTATTCCATGAGAAAATGTGGTACATATAAGACAAAAAGGCCAGGAAATCAACATGTTGGAGTAAGAATAGAAAGGAGGATTATTTTTTCTAAGCTAAGGACCTCAAAAACTGACTACAATGATGCTTTGAACAGTCTTAATCTAAGTCACTAGTATCGATCAAATACAGATTGTGAGCCAAAGATTTAGCCATGTAGTGGCTAAATTAGCGATAAACCCAGTTCCTGGAAGACATTATTCTATCACTTTTTTAAAACCCTCAACAGGTTAAAGGGTTGAAGGGAAAATCTGCCACGGTAAAAAAAAAATATTTCCATCCACCTAAATGTGGACTCTTCTATACCAGATGTGAAGTGTATTAGCAGGATGAACAAAAACGACTCTATGGATGTTCTGGGGATTTTAAGAGATTCCGAACTCACACTTGCAGAAGTCTTTGAAGTCCACAGCCACTCTAGGCATGAAGAAGCTCTGAAAAGCTGAATACTGTGCTGTCCATCTTCATCAGTGTAATAAATCATTTAATAAAAAGCATAACTCTGCAGTTATTTTAAAGAGGAGAGGAAGGCAAAATGGAAGAACGGAAAATTTTAGTTCTAGGTAACCATTGAAATTTGCTCATTTAGCTCAAGACTTTCTGAAATCTCACTCCACGAAAGTGTTTTTACTTATTGATATTTTCACATCATCTACCCAGAGATATCTTGAATAGTGTCTTTTACCTCATCTATCGAATGACAGTGGGCTACAAGGAAACCAAAGGTAAAGGCCAAGTAAAATTTGTAAGAGGATTTTGCATTCTCCCAGAAGTATTCTGTAATAAGCCCTATACACTGTGGAATATTTTAAAGCAAGACAATTACTATAAAAGCTGAAGGTTTTTAATACTTCTTAAAATTAGATTCAGATTTTAGATTCCAGAAACCTCATGAGAAACTGAACTGTAAGCATCTAGTTTTGAAACTCGGCTCTATTTGCATATGAAAATACATAGTTGCACAGTATGTTGGCACATTTTGCAAAACAGCTTAGGAATGGATTTTCAAAGTTTAGCCAGCAGCACGAGCTGCCTTGAAAATCTGGTTACTGCACATACAAAAAACCCCCACACTCTGTACGTGCACTCAAGTCCATATGACACTTGCATGCCACGAAATTGTTGTTTGACATTAATAAATCCCATGAGCAAGAGCAAAAACAGTCCTCCGGAACCAAAGCTGTTTCATTTTCATTGATTTCAATCGGCTTTGGACCAGGCCCTGTCAGCTGAACTCATTACAGCTTTCTAACTTGGCAACAATTTTCCCTATCAGCTGCAGCTATGGCCGAACCCATTTCGTCTGCATCGTTCTTTCCCTTTCATATTCCAGGCCAAATTCAATAATGGTCATAAGTGGAAACAAAATCATCAACTTCGGTGGAGTTATTCGCTCTTAAAACAGGGATGAAATCGGCCCTCTGTCTATTACCACCCACAGAATCCCAAACTAATTATACAAGCCCAGTAAAAATGGATTCAGAATTTCTTAGTTTTATTACTATTATTATATTATTCATTTCCATGTTACAAAGTATTTAAAGACTGGCATCTCAACTAAATTATGCATCTAGGACATGTTGGAATAAACTCTCCTTGTGCTGCAAATCTTGTATTATCTGTCCCTTTCTTGCACAGAGATGGTGTACCTGCTCACTGTGCTTAGTTAAAACAAATTTTAAGTACCCTTAGACAAGCAGACAAGTGGGGCCAATAGGTTGCCCAACTGGAACAAAGCACTTAAGCAAAAATTCAAGTTTTAGTGTCATCGAAATCAAAAGGGATTAAACATGTTCATAAAGCTAAGCATAAGTTTAAGTGATTTTCTCTGCTGAAGTCTATTTAGAAGTTCTCTTTTTTCCTTCCTCAAAATGGGGAAAAAATGATAACAAATTCAAGCTAATTCTGTAAGGTTCTTCTACAAGCTTCAGAAGTTGGGGAATTAATGATCCCAGATTCTGGGATACAGGCCACAGCTAACATTAGGAGGCTGCTGGTGAAATTGCATCACTAATGTCAGACTGCTTTCTTCTTCTGTCTGCCTAAATTTCCCTTCCAACACTAAATCCATCAAAACTAGGTTTTATTATTTGAATAATTCTCTGTAAGATGCCTCCATCTGTACAAGCATTAATCAGTATTACTGAAGTGAATCTCTGCTATACAGATGCATTATATAAAGCAGACTAAACAGTCCTAACATCAGTGGAGACTTGTGTCTTAAGTCTCTCCTGATAGGAATTTGTTTCAAGCCTTGTCAGTTGCCCAATGGTTTATATTTAAATCATTGCAGAAAACTGAGGCAGCTAGAGTGTTTTAAAGGTAAATTTAAACCTGTAAAAACCCACCAGCCCTTATTACAGAAAGGAAAGCAACAGAATGCTGAAGATAAACCTTAAATACTATGACAATAAAGGTGTGAATTGTATGAATTATTTCCTGTGTCCTAAACAAAGGAAAGCAGAAATGAAACAGCTTGTGCGTTGGAGAAACCTCAGACGAACAGCTGTGGTACTTCCTTCCTCCCGCCTTGACTTCCCTTCCCACATCAAAAAGGTTTTGACGATTTCTTTGAGCCTTGGCACCTATGACTGGGTATGTGTGACCACAAACTGGACACGTTCTGTGTATTTTCTGGCTCGGTTTCACTCTGAAATAGGGATGTTCCTATCAGATAAAGGCTCTAAACTATCTGTGATCACAGCTTTCTCATCCCTTGAGGCAGCAGTCTCCCGTCCTACCTTTTTAACTGAGAGGAGGGTTGGAGTGGGGCACAGGAGCAGGAAGCAGCTAAGCTTGGTAGCAGCAACTCTGTACAGCAGAAACTAGGAAATAACAGTCGTTAGCAACCGCAGCCGGTCTCCGGACACCACTCTTCAGAAGAGGGGCAGGTTTTTTTCTGCACCATGGCTATTTTGGTAAAACCTGATTTGATTGGGAAATAATGATAAAGACCCAGCGAACGAACGATTCATCTTGCTGGACCTGAAAAACAGGCCCCTTTCTGTGCGCTGCAGCAGCGGGCAGTGCCAGGTGCCGCAGGACCCGTGAGCCTTCGGGTACTTCGGATCCGGGGCTGTAAGCTGCCTCTTCCAGCGTAGGCGTTGGGCTCCCAGGCACTTTCATTTTCTTTCTGTTCCTAATGAGAGCTGAGTGGCAAAAGTGTGATTATGGCGGAACTGCTACAGTTCACCTATTAAAATAACATCAGCTTAGACAACTGCCTCTGCTAAAGATTATGAAATTACTCTATTCCTAAACAGTATGCGGTCCTAACAGGAGTATGAAGTCTGAGCTTTACCTAGCGCAATGAAATACCAGAACCGAAGTCGTAACAAACCGCATACTTCCCTGACTGCTGTTTTAACAGAAAGCCCTTTTCTTGTCTAATACCCATCCTCTCTTCCAAAGTGCCGTATATACTCTTAATTAAAATGATTGCAGTCCTTTTGTATATTATGCAATAATCTTCATTTGTTTTCTTTATTAGCATTCGATCTGGTTTTGTTAATTGCATAAATGTTCCCCTCAGGCAGAAAAGCAATACAGTTCAAACGAAGCAGGGTTTTTTGTTAAGGATAGTCAATTTGATTAACATCACTGTCAATAAGATGAATGAAAATTCTCTCAAACATGTTGCCCAATACCTTGAAATTGTCACTGGAATATTCATGTTATTAGGACATAAATGATAAATTCAATTTAGAATCATGTCAGCCTGCCAAAAATTTCCCTTAATTTTGGAAATTATATATGCTTTGCCATCTTCAATACTTTTTAATCAAAATCTCAGTTAATTAAAATCTTTTATTTCCCTGTCTGATACAGAAGTCAGAATATCCTTGTTTTTCCCTTCAGAAAAAAGCTCTTCAGATGTTTATCAACTGCACGGCTAAGTCTAACCAGTAATCACTGTTTAAGAAAAGCCAAGTGAAAACATGACGTTGCACCTTTAAACACAAGAACCCGATGGCCACAGAAGTGTGCAGCCTCCTGACGGGACCCAGGTCGTTGCCATTTGTCAGGCTCCAGTCTGTTGGGTTTGTCTGTAAGTTAGCACATGCTTCTCAATGCACCAAGTTTCACGGCCAGTTAATCTGATAATTCAACTGGATTATTTCCTGATGTTCTGAGATTAGCAAAATCTAATCTCTATTCATTTTTTTCTGCACTATCCAGTGTTTTTTCTAAGAAAACATTAAGATGAACTACACAGACTGCAAATTCTTGCTGACTAGACAGGGATAGAGTTTACCTTTTCAGATATCTGAATTCTTTGTACCACTGCATTTTCTGTAAAACTAATTTAACACTTGTTTGGCTATTTCTACTAAGCTACAGCCTGACACCAAGTTGCAGTGAAGAGATAACCTAAGAACTGCAGCTTTTAAAGCAACTTCTGTTTGCTAATAAAAAGTCCCATCAGCTCATTGGCACAGGTAGAATTAAGAATAACTTCTTACTCAAATCAGAGGCCACTTTGCTCAAAAAGGTGGTGGCTCTCCAACTAGTCATAAAAAATAGGTATGCTTTTATTCCCCAAATTCCATGCAAATTTAAAGTTAAGTAGAATCTTATGAGACCAGAGGTAGGATGGAATTTTCTTTTTCACAGCATAAACTGCAGTATGGATAGCTTTTCCTTTCCTCCACCCCTTCCCTCCATTCTGAGAAGAAATATATCCATCATACCATTAGCCAGTTGAACCTTCTAACAACAAAATAAAGACATTTCCCACCCTCAAAGTAGCAACAGATAACCAAAGATCTTAGCCCACTTCTGGAGATGTTTAATCTGTTTTTAGTGCTCTTAACTTGGGTATTAACTTTATGTAGGTGAGGATGAATTCTGCTGTAGATCTATTTAGCAGACTCAGCAGTCTGTCTCAGCCTGTACAAACACCTTCACATGGAGCATGGTCTGCAGGTACAGTCTCACGAAGGCTTTACTCTCCACAGCAAGATTTCAGCAGGGAATAGATACAGTGCCTTAACTGCCTTTTAGCCTGCCCAGGAGCAGAGGAGACAAAGCTGAAAGATTAATATAAAGGAGGAAAAACATAACATTTGTTTAGAAATGAGTACAATATTACTGCCAGAATCTCTACAAAACCCTACCACAGAGGCAGGCGCCCTGAACCTCACACAGTGCGTGTGGTTTGACACGAGTATACAGCCTCGAAATCAATTGACAGAGCAGGGAAGAACATTATTAGGCATCTGCAACCCCCAGACACTCTGCAGCAGCAAGATTTGTTGGAGGGCAGAAATGACAGCTATGTTACAACAATATCTTATTGATATGGGCTTCCTGAGCAGAGATGGAAGAAAGGGTGAATGCTTCTGACAGCAAGTGACTGCAGTGTATGTTAGAGCAAGCAAGGCTACAAATGAAGTGGTACAGGAAGAGAAATGGACATGGCACAATGCAGATAAAGATGCAAGTAGGTCAAGCATTACTATCTCAGGATGCTAGTGACATTTTGGCCCACAAATCAACCCAGAGTCATTCATTATTATTTTGTTTAAACCTATTAAAGCACACTGGCTGGCTGCTAGCAAAGCCATTTGTATTAAAATTATATTGATGACTCCATTGCTGAATGCTGTGTTTGCTCTACAAGGTTATTAATTATCGTTCTCATCAAGCTGCTGGTGTAACAGCATTCACCTAGCTGCAAGGATGTCAGAAGAGAACTGAACAGATACTAAGCCACAATCACTTATCTTAGAGATTAAAAACACTGATGTCATTTTAAACAATGAGCACCAATGAACATTATAAAAATATAAGCAACAGTGAATAGCATTTAAAAAACAGGGCACTTCTAGGGCACTTCTAAGGCACTTCCAGTTCCTTTTCCACAAAATACAAAAAAAAAAAAAAAATGTTGATAAGAAGCAATCACTAGAAAGTAAGTTAAGAATTAATCTGTAAAGTCCCTTCTACAGCGTATTATAAAGACATGGGAATTAGGTAAAACTGTAAAACTGAGGGGGAAAACTGGTTCACACAACCAGTGAAGACTTGCTGTAATAATTGCAATATTTTAAATAAAACTAGAACATTTATAGCATTAATATTTTCAAAAACATCTACTTGCCTAAGGACCTTAATTCCGCCTTTCAACTTCTGCATGGGCTCAGGATACTAGTGGCAAGTAGGAACTAGACTCTCAGAGTGAGGGATGCCAAGTATCTTTCAAAATCTGTTAGCAAGCACAGATCGGATTATGAAAGGCACATAGCTAGCTAGCATCCTCTGCATCTACAAAAATCTGACACTCGTATCTTTAAGGACACACACCTATGACTGAAAAGAGTTTGCTTTTGAAGATGGGTCCACTACTTCAGCTCTTATTTTGCTAATATCAGACTATTGACACAGTAAAATGCCCAGATGATATAGACCAAGAGCCTCTTTTTACTGGTGTTTAACTTGGAGAATGAAGTTTATATAATTTGAGGTATCAATTTAATCCTAAAGTAATACTTTTCCAAGTAGCAATGATAAGTAGAATGAATCAACCCAGAATATTTTTTCTGCATGTCAAACTACAGTATTACATTCCATACAATCCCCCTCTTATTTTTTTAAATCCAGGTGGATTATTCTTTTCATTATTATCTTCCAAAATAAGACAAACTAGTTGATTGCTTCCACCCAAGAAAAATGCCTAAAATAGCCAATGGTGAAGTGTTAATTCAGAACCTGTTATGTTCATTATTTAACAGATAGATATTTTCTTCCAGTTGATTCATTTTACTGCATTAAGACCAAAGAACTCCTGTCACTCAGTATTATTTCAGGTGCAAAATATCTAGCCGTGTGAATGCCCTAAAGACATCTGACAGACTACTCAAACAATAATGAAGGTGTAGCTTCATAACACCAGATGGACTATGTCAGTAAGCATGCAGTTTGCTTCTATTAAGTTTTGGTGTGATGCCTACACACCAGCACATGCCTTAAATGAGACAAACAAGTGTCTTCAGCACACACTGAAAACATCCAGGATTAACCAGCTATCTTCCCAGTGAGCTAACTTCAGTACCCATGAACCTATAATCTAACTTATCAGTTGTCTTCTCCTATCTTTAGTCTTCACCTCCATCCTCTCCACAAACATACTTGAGTTTCTGTAGGTTTACCTGTCAAAAGCCATTCACTTTTTCCTGTAGTCATTTGAATCAGTCTGCTGTTGACTGTGGAAATCTGCAATGAATGCACTGAGATGCTCCAGATTCTCAGAATCACGGAAGTATAGTCATTTTGGATGTTATGCTGAACGTATTGAAGTAGCCACTGAAGTATAAACTCATACTCAATGAGTGTTTGAGAAGAGCATGCATGTACACATAGTATATACACATACTAACCTTGTGTTAGTAAAAACAACTGTTGGATGGGATTGGCACTATGAAAATAAAGCTTTTACCAGCTGAAGTCTAAATGGTGCCTGAAATCCCTCGCAAAGGTAGATTGTTCAGAATTTAAAGGACAGACATCTATCCATCAAAATTGCAGGTAATGTTATCAGTAAGTAGTAATAGCCGTATGTACACGAAATAATCCATCAGTAAGCAGACATCTTCCTGTTCTTATCTAAGGGTGTCGTTACAACCACACTACTCAGTTACTCAATAGAAAGGTAAAATGGTTGGTTTCATTACAAAGGTGAAAGTCACAGTTCATATATGAAACTATTTTTAAATAGGCGCCTATTTCAAATGGTTTTCTGAGAAGTTGACAGCTCAGTTGAAATTGATTTGACAGTGAGCTCGCTGTAATCCAAGATGATTTACAGTGAGGCTGTCCACAGTCGTTGGGGAACTGATGACTTCAAAAAACTAAGGACATTAATTCTCTTATGCTCACACACAGAATTTCTCCAAAATCCCTCTGCTACTCTAACCCTCCATCTGAAACAGAACTCTGGCTTTTCAGAGCAAACAAGCATTACTGCTGTAGATACCAGCAAAAATACAAGATTTAAGAGCACCTTATTACTGGAGGAGAAAAAAAATTAATGGATTTATCCCAGTGTAAATGAAATCACTGTTTCCAAGACGCTTCAGTATTTCTTTTCTGGCATGACAGACAGACGGGCTTTTTTAGACAAGGATTTTTTGAGAAAGAGTAGAAAAATGTTTGACCTGAGTTTTATGACAAGATGTCAGGGGTGGAGAAAGAAGAGTAAGGAAAAAAAAGAAATCATTTTAGCCAAGGCTACCTGCCAGATTACTAAGAGCTTCTACTAACAGATCTGAGCCAAAGTCCACACTTGGCTGTTGTAAATGTTCATTAAAAATGACATTGTGCTTTGCCTCAAAGTTAATATATTTATACTAGCAAATCTTATGAACGATGACATGTTTATATTTATGAAGGTAGTAATGCTGCTAGTTCCTGTTACTTGACTAAAACATGGTTCATCCACAAGAGGATTTCTGTTTGGTTTTGGAGTAGTAGCTGCCTCTAAACTGAAGCCTTTCCTGCCGTAACGATACAGGGACAGACGGTCAGTTCGGACTGCAGACAGGATCCTGCCCACGCCAGGGGCCTCTCAGCACCAGGCTCTGATTTGCCACCTCTGTTTTAGAGTTAGTGGTAAACCTTCCTTACTGCTAAGCCTGTAGCCTCTTGAGTCCACTCAAACATCAATATGATCACTACCAATTATGTAACATCAAAGAAGAGAGATTAATAATTCAGAGTTAAGATATCATCAAGATTTATCATCTTGTATGCACTGTCTCCAGACAGCATTGGGAATCTGTCACTGAACGACATTAGGAGGTAAAAACTAGAGCTTTGTATTGATTAAAAAACATTTACCATTTGTCTGAGAGTGATGCTTTAACTTATGCCTGGAAATATATTTGGATTTTTATCTCTGCTTGTAATTAATGTAACAACTTCTAAATCACAGAAATGAGCCATCAAGTTAATTCTTTGGCCCTTGGAAACCACTTGCTTTTCCCAGATGGGCCAAAAATGTTGTATTCCCACAAGAACATTCCTTCACAGATTTTTGCAGGCTAGTGCCGATGCTTAGCTAACATGAAGCTACTAAAAACCAGACTGAGCTGCATGATTCAGATCTAAAGTTTGAGACTTGCACAGAAAGAAACTTGCATTTGCCTATTTTAGCACCTAGTGAAAGATTCCTGTGAGTCGTCCCTTTACTCTTTGCTGTACAATTTTGGAATGGAAAAATACATCACTGTACTTACAGAAGGACCCTGAAACAAGGCAGTTATCACTTAAGACTATGAAATGAACCCAGATCTCCTGCCGTAGCACAAAAATACTATTTGGATCAGAAGCGCACCACAGTCTCATTAGACATGGTCCCTGCTCCACAAGTGCCAATATGCTCGATAAAAACTCTTTTCCTTCCATGAAATTTGGAATTACTGGAAGTTTCAAATAATAATAAAAAACATAGATTGAACTTAAATACCTATGAACCCCTGAAGCAAATTATTTAATTCTTGTAGGAAGCAGCTCTGGAAAAGAGGATGTATTTTGTGTGTCTATTTAGATAACCCCATCAGACAAACCAACAATTAAGTCCCAAATTGCAACTGGATTTATCCATACACTAGTACCCCTCCTATGTTCAGCCAAGCTACCCACTGACCCCGTAAAGAGAAAACAGAAGCAGATTCTTGTGTTTTTTCTTTGCAAAGCCAATAAACTGTTCGATGTACCAGTGGATTCCATATCCTGCTGAAAAGGGATCTCTTGTGGTTCCAGACTATAATCCTTTCCAGCTGTAATACAATGTTTTTATTTTTTATTTTTACTTTTTTTTAAAAAAGAAAGGAAAACATTTAGCTTTAGAAATCATATGCCATATTTAAGGATTATTTATAGATGGTGGCTGCAAGGAGACAGCCTGAATTAGTTGGCAAGACAAGTTTTAAAAAAAACCAGAATTTCTATTTTAAACACAACTCTGTATATTGCTTTGAAGGAAATGGGTTAACACACTGCACTTCTGGTTTGTGCAGAAGTTCACATTAAAAATGAGATTACATGAAGATCAATGGGATTCTGTTTACTGACAAAGGATTCTGGATCAAGCTTCTAATTACCTAAGGTGTCCAGCACTGGGGGCTCCTTCTGCAGTCTCACTTGCTCAAACAAGCCTGCCTTACGCAGTGAAATTTCTTGGCAACTTCCAATTCTACAGTCAGCCTGCCGATCCCTATTAGAAACCTCATCTTCTAGGCCCTGTCTTCCCCGCCTTAACTTTAGTTTTTTTTATTGTCACACAATTACCTGATGCAAGGGAATGAAGATGACAGAGACCAGCCTACCGTCTCTACGGCATTTTGGCCCACCAGATTGAATTCTGCCAGATGAGTTTGAGCCCTTTAAGGAAAACATTTTGGGATGTGCGTGAGGTCAAACAGATGATGTACCTACTTGGAGGTGTTCAACACACAGCTGATTAAGTGCCAAGCACTCTACACTGACTATGAAATAAATGGGGCACAAGTGGCAAACTTTACAACTTGCAGAGAACAGGTATTTTGGAAAGAAGAGTTTGAGGGAGGCACAAGGCAGCACCTTGATAAAAATTAGTTTGAATATTCTGCTACTCAGTGCTCAGTGCATGTGGCATGAAAACAAAATGAATCCCTTCAGACAGATGAATTCTGTCTAGGAAGGGTTACATGGTTTTCCTGCGGATACTGTACTTGGAACAAACTCCCGCTGTACAAAGTCAACCAGGCTAACACCAGTCTCTACCAGTGAGCACTGACAGATGCTTAGGAAGGATGGAAGAGGGATGAAAGGCGTACTGCACACCATCTTCTAATGCACCCTCCCTGCTCCTGTCAGGAAGGAGATTTGACATTCATGCCAGTAAACATCTAGTTAACCTTTCTAAAAAAGTAGCTAGAGCTAAGCAGTAAAGCAGCAATCAAGTGAAGAGACAAGCTGCTAAGGCAATATTTAGTTACAAGGACATTTTTTCCCTTGTTTGGAATCCCTTGTTGCAAGGAGAGAAGGGGAGGTGTCAGAAATGGAACTAACATGTTCTTTTCCAACTTATGTCAAAAGATGTTTAATTTACAAGTTGGTTTAATTATTCATTAAGTCTAATACACTTAACATTTCAATAATTAACTTCAACAGCAACAGTAGGGAAAACCTAAACTGTTTACTTCCATCTTTAGCTGTTTAATTAGCCATACTGTCCTCTGCTCTGCAATCTCTCCATGGACAAAAGTATTAATACCACAGAACAAATGAAATGTTCTGATTTTTGGAGAGTGCATACGCCTAGATGATAAAAAATTGCTGTCGGAACCAAGACAAAGTTTTTTTTTCTCATAAGTTCTACCTGTCTTCCAGAGAACCATCCTATTCTGCTGATTACACCTTCTAAAGGGTTCGCTGAATGCCAAAGAAAAGATTTGAAGAAAGTTCTGGAAATTTGAGCTGCTCCTCTGAAAAGTCTAGCTCACAACAAGCAATCTAGATTTCATGCAGCTCTATCACCCAACGCCCTCCCCCCCTTTTCTTTTTATTTCTCTAGACTAAAATTTCTTTCAAATTTTCAGAATCAGAAGTGATAATTGACAGAATTTTATACAGCCAATGTCTGTAAGCAAGCTAGGGATTTTTTTTCGTATCCTTTAGCTTTATAAAGACATTGGTGCACTGGGTGTGCACAGGCTACAAATACAGTGAATTTTACACTGGTGACTACCCATTTGCAGCAACTGATTTTTGTCACACGCTCACCACATGAAGTCACCTCCTCCTCCCTATTCAGCCCACAGTCACAGCATATAGAACCGCTATGTATTATTAAAATATCCTATTGGGAAAATAATCTGTTCACAGCTCTTCCCTCCTCCCTCACCACTGCCTTAGAAACAGCTCTTCTCTAAAGTAAATAAAGTTAGAAAGCCCTATCATTAATTCTCTTTAGGCCTAATATGTCGTAAAGCAAGAAAAGCAGACCATTTTCCTCTCTGCAGGGGGAAAAACATACATTAACTATTCCAGCCAATGCTGTGAATGATTAATTCAATTTTGGAATGTGTGACTGTCGGATCATGTAAGTACATGTTGTAAAAAGCCAGCGCCTCTGAGGACTCCTAGTCTTCAAGGCAACTGACACTTCACATGCTTCACAACAGCAACCATCAATCTCCTTGACACTTGCCGTGTCACAGGGGTTGCAGTTTGTCCTGCCCGTATTAAAACATTTGTGATTGACAAGGAAGAGGACTGGTGGTCTGTGGCAGGATGTCCGAACCCACATGCTCAGCTCTGCTCTTGAATCTCCAGACTACCCGGTGCTCTGTGCAGAAACAGATAATCAGTTTTCTTGTTTCCAGAGCAAATTCTCTACTGCTCTCCTCTGCCAGAGAGTTGTGAAATAAAAAATAAAAGTAATTTGGGAATCACTGGGATGGTTCAGAGGTTCTGAAATGATGGGCACTGTAGCAAGGTGAGCATTTATACACTACTTCAAACCACTGCGCAAACACCTCCAAAAAGACTCCCCTGTCCCACCTGACCTATTTGCTCAAATCCCTTTCCAGGATGCAAAATGGTGAAAAATGGTTCCTTCAGCATCTAGCTTAACACAGATACTTGTCCTGCCACCATCTCTGGCCTCCTTTCTAGCCAAAGCAGGACTGAGGAGCACTTCTTTCCAAGAAGGCAGAGCTCCCCAGGACCAGCTGCTGCCACTGTTCTTGTACAATTCTTGTTCCGCATAAGCAAGTGGTCTAGCAGCTCCGCTCTATTTGGTAGTTCCTGCTAAGAGCTCATGATGAGTTTCAACAGATCTTTCATTTCCTCCTGTCTCAATACAATCTTACTCCTTTTGAATGTAAAAAAAAAAAAAAAAAAAAGCGCAATGTGAAAGAATTTATTCATTCATCACATCAAGAGTCTTAACCATTACTTTACTCAAGAGCTTTCTCTATCTCAAGCCCTCCCCAACTTACATTTTTTTCAGTTACTAACAGGACCAAGTGATAAAGTAGATCTTTTATAGTTGCTTTAAATTTTCATTTTGACATATTATTCGTTAATATATTCCTTAAAGGTTACTTTGTAAAAATACTATTGAGACATTTTTGCTAAATGAATATCAATAAAAAATAACATTTAAAAAAATCCCCCTGTCCTTCAAGTGCTTCTTTAGTTAAGAAAATTTCGGTCAAATCTACTATAATAGTTTATTCAACTGAGGACAGATAACTTGTAATCAGAAAAATGAGACATCCACAGAAACTAATACCAGAGAGAAATGCTAATAGTTTAGTTTGATCTGTCACATTTAACACAGACCATTGCATTTTATTCATTCACTTCTGAAACAAGCCCAGTTTTGACTGAAATACAGCTTCTAAAAAGAATCCTATCTCAGTTTGAAGACATTACTTCCTCTGGTAGTTTGTTCCACTGGCAACCGACCACACCATTAGGTCTAATTTGCATCTATCTTGCTTTAGCTTATTCTACTAGTTCTTGTTATGCCTTTCTTCACTAGATTAAGGTACCCTTTTATCTCCACTGAGAAACAAAAGCAGAAGCCCACTCTCAATTTCCCCTGAAACCATGTGCTGTTTCATTTTTTAAAATCTAAGAGTGCTAATGCCCATTTCAAAATAAAAATAGATGAAAATCATTTTAAAAGATAGAAACATGAATAGTAAAGTAAATGCTCTCTCATTTGCAGTAATAGCGGTGAAATGCTACTTTGGGACCAGAGTATCTCAATTCTGTAATTACATGTTCATCATCTCAGTTCCATTTTCAGTCCCTTAGGCAGTATTTTACAGCTACAGCCCTCCAAGGCAGCCATAGTTTTTGGTAATCGGTCATATATTTTCAGCGCAGACGACAGGGTCAGAGCTCCGGCTCCAGCCAGACTGACACTTCTCTGGATTACAGTTGTATAAAGGTCCAGGAAGAAAAGCACTGAGGAAATGAATCACTTCAGCTCATCTGTAGACACAAGATAAAAAAAGAGACTCAGCACAGTGTGTGTCACTAATTTAGCATTGAGAACCTCTTAGCAAATGAAAAATGAGGCCTAGAGGACATGGGTGCAAGGGAAGAGATATTTTAGTCTTTCCTAGGCTTCAAAGATGCTCAAAGCCATTTCCTCCTCTTAGGAAACTCATGGTCTCTGGGTTTGAGGATCAGATGGGTAGAAGCATCACAGGAAGTCAGATATCTGGCAGTCTGGCCCTTCCCCTCCGGAGAGGCACTCAGCAAAAGAGGGCAGTGAACCCTGCAATGCAAGCCACAAAGACAGTAGCCTTCCCTTCACTAGAAGATTATGCAAGAACAGCCTGCAATTGCTGAGACAGAAGCGTATGTTCCCTGCTGCAGACTCTGCCATGGATCAAGCTCTCTGTTAATCTAAGTTTTGTAGCACTACTAATGTCAAGGAGCTGAATTATTTTATCTAGGGCAGAGGCAGATTGCTAATATAGTTTAGATTAGTAATGAGTACAAAAATATTACCTGAATACAACGGTCCATTTATTCTAATTTTCTTCCTACTTTATAGTAGTGTAAATCACTAGACAAGGTACAGGGCAGGAAACAGTCAAATCCTCCAATTTCCATGACAAGGGAAAGCCAAAAACACTGAAAAAAAGTTCTGAAGTTATTTGAAAGGCCACTAAGTGCAGGGAAAGCTTTCTAAAATCCTTGGCCTTGATGATTAACAACTATGCTGAAGATCAAACCACAGATATTTGAGGAACAGATGGCCCTGTTTTTTTTTTGGCTCAGGTGTCACCAAGAAACATTTTATCTTCATTATTTTTAATCCAAAATGCTATTTATTTCTAACTACCTGATTTTCAGTGCAAAGGGAAGGGGAAGTGCTGGAGCTGAGGAAGACATCTCTCAATTTTAGCAAGTAAAATTGACAGAGATATAATAGGAAGAACAGGCAGAGACAGCTAGCCCAAGAGTAAAGCTTTCCTCTAGTCACATATAAGCTATGGCAATATTGTTCCAAGACAGAAGCCCGAGAAGTTTTTGCAAGGCAACCCCCGCGTGATGTCAATGGCGCCAAGCAACGTGCTAACCTGCTGGCTGTGCTTGGGCCAACAGGGTGCCACCAGCTCCAGAAAAACACTGCAGATGCGCAAAAGTCAGTACTTGCCAAGCGCCCCTAGGAAGTGAGTCAGGCTTTTGTGATACCTTTAAGGCTGCGCTTATCCACACTGGTCATCCTTTTGTTGCAATTTTCTGCTGGAACCTGAACATATGCAACAGTAGGACACAGGAAAGGTGAATTTAGAAAGATGGAGACAGGAAGAAATATTAGTGGGAAAAGAAAAAAGGAAAAATAAATGAAGTTCAGAGAAAGGAGATTTGGAAAAAGATTTGGACAAAATTTATCCTAGATTGAATGGGGAAAGAAAACCCAAGAGACTAAAAGAAAGGAGGAAAAAAAATAGAAGAAAAATTTCATTTTGTTTTTATCAAGACTAAAAACTCTAAGTGAAAAGCTCGCCCCCAAGGACACCACCCCAGGAAAACAGAGAAGTTTTGAAACCTTTGTGGTCTGTGAGCCTCTATGTAAGAGCAAAGCCATGGAAATCCTGAGGACAGCACACTACACTGGGAGAAAGATTTCTGTACAAAACCAATTATTTCGTATTCAAATTTTCACTCTATTTTAACATTTATCAGTGGCCAAAAGGATGCCAAAAAACACACACCATTTTAAAAAGTCCTGCTGCAGCCCCCTCCAACTCCTTTGCTGTTTCATCAGCAGCACTCAAGCATCCACGCTTAAGATGCTTAAGGAAACCTTTCTTAGGCTCAATTTACCTTCCTGTGCTTTACTAGCCCTGTTAAAGTGAGGGCTATACAATATTGAATCAGTGCTTAGCTCAATATTGACAAGATAATGTGATAATTATGACACTTATTTTTCTGATTGTTTCTTAATTCGTTAGATTTTCTTAGCTTACTGAAAGCAGACTACACTGAAGAACAGCAGCAAATAAATCCCTCTCATTTAGTAAGTTAACCGTTAAACAAACTGCAGCTTTGGTATGCCAAGGGAAAAGTGGCTTCTCTGTTCTTAAAAGTGCAGAAAATACACAATGTACCACTAAGGTGCCAAATGAGATTTCAGCAGGTGGCCACGGTGAGCTGAAAAAAGAACCACCACAGCTCAGGATTAGATTTGCTTTGCTCTCTGCCCCTCAACCTTTGACGTGAACACTTATGTCATCCAAACATCAGTTGAATCTCAACATACTTATTTAAACCCAGCAAAAGGAGGCTGGAATTTCCTTTAGTCCCTGGCTGCATGCAGCTTGTCACCTTTCTGTATCCCACGTGACAAGCACAGTACACCCTGGAGGGGAAGCACAGGAGGGCATTCAGGGGGAGGACGAGAGGTGCATACACGGGGAAGGCAGGAAAGAACAGCAGGGCAGTAGCAGGATGCCAAATTTTCAAGTTGCCTTTAAAATTCAGCAAAGGGACAGGTCTGCAACGTGAAAAGAAAGGCCACATACGGACTACCTCCCCCCACACAAACCACTGCAGGATGCAGAAAAGTTGACAAGGCAAGAGTAGAGGTTAGCCACAGCTACCCACGGGCAGTCAGTTCCTGCAGATGGACTGAAGGCAAACGGCACTGCAGAGTCATCAGCTAACACGAGCTTGTTCTTCACTGCTGCTCCCCCAACATCCTTTTAAGCACAGTTGCACTGATGAGAGAGACAGGCAAGAGTCTCACAGTCACTGCACGCTGTCAAAATGGTATAAAGTGTACCATAAAAGCATGCAGGAACTTATCTCAAATCTTCAGCTGCCAGTATCGAGCCAGGATGTGTCTTAAGAGCAACAGTATCTTGCTCTTTTGGTTGAGATTTTTAGGATAAAATCTTATTGTGCCTCAATTCTCCTACTATAACACGAGCGTAATACCTCTTGCAAGGGTGTGAAGAAATGCAGAATATACCTAACACAGCTCTGGCTGCTATATAGCCTACATTACGACAACGACTAAAGACCCCAGCCAAGGCCAAGGAACACAACTGGAAGAACATGGCCCTTGACATGTAATAGGAACAGCAGTAAATTGGAGTTGCAGATAACAAGTAGTGCAAGGAGCTGCACAAAACCATAGCAACCGTCCTAGCCGTATATTTGGTTTGTGAACTCTTCAAAGTGACAAAGAGGTGGCAGGTTGCAAGAGGAACAGAAGCAAGCTGACTTCCCCAAGGCAGCACTGCGGGTAGAAGCAAGGGAGAACACCAAAGGGTTTGTTCAGTTCTTGGAGATCTGATGCGACTTTCCTCACCGGGCACTTTCAAGTGGCTGGCAAGATGGGGAACTAACTTTGTGAGGCTTCTCCGGTGCAGGTCCCCTTTGCACTGCCAGTGGTAAAACAGTAATATTCTGTCTCTTGTCATAATCTTGGGAATCTAAAGAGCTACAAACGTGCAGAGGGCTAGCTTTCAGGAACTTGGGGGAGGGGAGGAAAAAAAGACTGTTTTAGCCTTGATAAACTCCTGTGTATGTTTCTTTTGAACAAAGATACGGTTGAAATCTTCAAAACCATGCAAACAAAATGCATTTTCAGTGACTTTCAAGTCTTCCATGGAAATTGTGAGTGGAAAAATGTCAAGCAATTGATTTCTAATATCTTATTTCATTTCACTAAAGTAATAAATTAGGTACATTTACATATAGTATATTTTATCGCTAATATTTCAAAAATATCAGAAATAGTCTGTGGCTCACAATACCTTTTGATATATCAATTTACAGTCTCTGGCAAGAGAAATGGAATTTTTTTTCACATTTGATTTCAACAAATTGCATTTCCAAAAAGTCAGAATTTCCTACAGTTTGAAAATACTATTTTCCTACCTAATTCCATTAAAATTCACTTACGGAGACAGGCATTCTAGACACTGCACCAATCTAGCCAAACAGTCAGCTTTGAATATTTCTGTATATCTTACTTACACTGCACTAGTGTCAGCTTGCTAAAGCAACATCAAGAAAATAAAGATCTTCTCCTGATAGAATGTTTTCTAGGACATTCAAGATGAGATTTGCTTTAAGAGAAGGGTCAGTATATGAAGTAGCTTAAAAATCTCTTAAATGAAATACACCAGTAAGGAGGTGTATTTCATCTCATGCTCTCTTCCATAAGATATAGAGCTGAAGGTCTTGGTATTCATTTGAGGAAGCAGAATTTTTAGTTTATAAGTGGTAACACAAGGGTTTTTTTTTTTTTTTGAATAAACGATTATTCAGACATCATGAGATCTTTTCCCTCTTCTGCCTGTATTGCCTCAATTAGCCACATTTAAGGAACAAGCAGATAGCAAACATATGCCCCAAAGTGAAATTTAATAGCAGGAAGCAATCCCCCTACATGGCTTATTGTGGTGAGAAGTTTCAGAAGCCTGTGACTCATTTTGAGGGGTTTATACCCCTGAGAAATACTTGGGCTGGATTCAGTCCTTATAGGCATTACATATTATTCCAGGTAATTTAGGTATCAATAATGACTGAAAGTAAATATGAGCTCCAAGCTCTACAGCCCACAAAAGCATCATTTATGTGCAGAAAAAAAATCACTATTTTCAGAAGATAAAGCAAATCTTTCCCCAGTTCCCCCAGAGCGCAGAAATGCTTACAATAGTTTCCCCTGCTCTGCTCCTTCATTAAATGTAGGACCCATTCTGAAATCTAATGAAACCAGCAAAAGACTAGTAGCTTTACAAGCTTCCCATCAGGCACCGATGGTAATCCCTCGGGCCGGCTGGTCCTCAGAGTTGACACTGAGGGCAGAATACAATGATGTCCTTGGAAAGCAATTACGGACGCAAGCAGCCTTAGTGCTCTTTACACACTGACAGCTGCTGAGGACGGTCTAGAATCCGGTGCTTCGAAACAGTGCTGGATCCCAGCTCAGGAAGGCATTTAAGCGCACAAATCCCTTTTCATAAGACCTAATGATTAAATACCTAACTGCTAGGCTGAACCAAGTCTAGCAAAAAGTCACAAGAGGTAAATTTATGGCACAGAATGTTAAATCAGACTACCAGGATTATTTTTAAAAGATTTTAATTGCATTTTTTTCCTGTGTTTTATAGTAGTGCCTCCTCTCTTCCTTAAAGCTTTGTTATTCTTCCATCATGCACTACTGCAGTGCTGAGTGCAATCACAGGCTGAGAAAGTACTTTCTTTTCTCTCCTTTCTTATGCCTTGAATCTCAGGCTTTTAAAAATCTGTTTTGATATGCCAGGCAATCATGTTTAGCTGAGACTGCTGAAGATCAGGTAGAGGCAATATAAGAAACCCAGCCCATTAGACCACATTGTACGTAGCTCCCTGAAGACTGTGCTCAAAAAGAAAGGATAGACTTTTAAGGCTAATTGGTTCCAAAATATACTCCCCGTTCTCTCATTACAACTCCTCTAGGGATACCTTTAGTAAAATAAGCAGCAATACTTAGGTGACTGACATTTAAGCAGACTATGGAAAATAGACTCTAGGCATTTTTGTCACCCAGCTGTTAAGAGTGTTTAAGTTCCATGAAAAATGCACCTTTCTAATAGCCTCTCAATTTATCTGTCCTCTCAAGCTTCACAATGACCCACTTCTATATTCATTTACCTCTACCACAAAAAGCTCCCCTACAATCTTTCCCCTAATATTTGTTAGTCTACCAGCTACCACATCCTAGTATTTCTGATCTCCAATTCCAGAGTTCTCATGACTCGCTCCAGCTCCAAAACTGATGCTGAACTGAAAGAAAACAGTGATTTGGAGAAAGAAGCTCTGATAAATAAGTATTTTTACATGATTTTTTTAAAAAAACTCTAAGTTAGAGTGATAAAGGACTTACCCAAACTCCAGCAACAGCCAGTACTGCCTTAGAAAACAATTCATAAAAACAACATTGCCAAATCCATTGAATCTATAGTGTCTGTGATAACGTAAGTTTTGCTCATAGTCCAAACCTACAGTTTGGGACATGTGATAACGGACAAACAAGTTTCAGTTAAAATTATAGTCTGGGTTTCCTGATGGTGGAGAACAGCTTGAAATTTATCCAGCTGCACAGGAAGAAGAAACAATAATTCTTCTACCTCCTCAAAGTGTATTTAGAAAAATATCTATTATTTCCAGCAATATCATGGCTCTTGGGGGATGATTAATTGATTTTTAAATTCTTGGGCCAGGTAAGATATTTTATGTATCATTGCTTGCTAATTTGACAGCTTTGCTTTCCTTGTCTAAAACCAGGTCTGAGCACTCTTGCTGCTTTTAATCCATTAAACCCCCCAAGAAGCTCAGAGCAGCAAGTTGTTACTGCTATTTTGGCTGTGCATTTTGCTTCAATAAAGAGATGGAGAGGGAGAAAGGGGCATTTTAAGTAGTGACATGGTGTTTTAGGACTTTGCACATGTTAATTGGGTTTAGTCTAAGATTTATTCTGCTGATGGCTCAAAATGTTAAGGAACACGTCAGGTTTTGTGAGAAGAAACTAGACTAAGAATTGAACTGTCTGCACTATTCACCTAAAAAGCTTATATCTGAAAACCAAGCCCCTCATGTTATCTATCTAGTGTTTATGACATTTATTGGCCTGAAAGAAAATGGAATCAAGAAATTTACTGTGGAGACCAGACTTTTTTTCTTTCTTTAAAGACAGACTTATCCAGTGTGCTATTGTAACAGCGTGACAATAGAAGGAGGCAGGGATAGGTCAGAGAAGCGCGTTTCCCCAAAACAAAATCAAGAGGTTCCAGCAGCAGGGTGTAGTGGAGCAGTACAAAATTTTAAGCAAGCTCAAGAACAAATACTATTGTTTTAAGTGAGATTAATATTCTACAGGGCTTGCTAAATTCTTTAAGTGAAAAAAAAATCAAGGCATATATTTTGCTAGACCTTTCTACCATATGTCTAGCAAGTACAGTTCATCAGGCACTATACCAATTCCTTCATACTATATTTTGCTGCATGCTTAAAAAAGACATCTGACATTCACAAATGTTTTGCTTTTAAAAGAACACAGCTTTCAGTTGTCTAATTAGCTTGAAAACTGTCTCACTTATCTTCAGTATCACTAACATGGCTTTAAATACAGTTGTTCTAGTTTTGATATCTGTGACAAGGCTAATCGTTGTCTGACTGGCAATGCTGGAAAGCCAGCAGATTTTAATATAAGAAGTGATTGAGTTTGCTCTCAATTCCTCTATACAACCCTGCATAGGGTTTTTCTTACACTCATCTTTTGTATAAAGATCATGTACACAACACCTGGGTATAGAGAGCAAATCAGCCTTTTCACACAGATGGACTTTGTGTAATACGACTGAATCCGTCTAGGAATCGAGGGCTCAGACTAGAAATAGCATTCCCAACCCTTTTCTGGCACCCACTCACCATAAGATAGTACAAAGGATGGCAAAAAATGCCCAGCAGCAGCGTGCCTTTCGCAATCTCTTACTTTTCTAAGCTGCATTAAGAACACCAGTTAACGTTCTTCCCAACTCACTAACAAATCAGGTACTTTCCAGTGAGAGATCACGAAGACCCTTTGCTTTGCCACTGCCTGATTAATACTTCATACAAAAACACACCTCTGGTGCTGAGCTTCTTAGACTGCAGATACCACCTCTGGCTACTGGGTCTTGCCATTCAAAAATGTAATCAGTGATGACATTATTAGGAACACAAAGCCTAAGTGGCAGTAATTGTTACAGAAATTTCAGCTTTAGGTGTTGTAACTAGCTAGCGAAAAAAATACTTTTCAGCAGCTCTTTGCTGTATGTGGCAAATTGTCAGCATGAAGCACTGCCTAGGGTTTGAGGCCCCCAAAACATGTCCTAATTTACTTTAAAAATAGTGAATGCAAAAAAAAATCTCCTTCTTTTGAAAAACATGTAGGAAAGCACTGTCAGGGAAAATTAAAGGGAAAGCTCAAGTTAATCTGAAAATCTTGTAAGGAGTTTTGCACTCCCCCAGCTGGCTGACTTGTAACAGTTAACCGGCAAAAAATTGGGCATATTTTTTAACCTACTTAAGCTTTTCAATGAGGCTGAAACAAGCACAGCATTTTTGCTTATTCCCTTCACAAAAATAAACATACCCTCTTATTAATATTGCCTTTATTTTGAAAATGCAGTGATATCTAATTGTACAGCAATACTAATGCACCAGAATGCAAACTACTGGGCCACAATCACTTCCACAAGCAGCTTATAGTTCATACAAGCAAGTGAAATATGAAATAAAAGACAAGCAGTTAAGGTCCAAAATTATGCCAGTAGTATGCAGCAAAGCTAGAATAGTCAGTTCAGCTCAAAATTTCCATTCAGTGGCTAAACAGGAAAGCCTTACTTAGTGCCCAAGAGATATCTGAATGCGTATCTGAATATCTGCCTGTCTAGTCTGTCTTCAAACTTCAGACTTGCCTTGAAGTCTCTTGTGAATAATTTCAGAGAAACTGGCAAGCGTGGGGAGAACCTAGTGGGGGGGGGGGGTGGGGAATTTCTGGGGAAGCACAGCCAAAAATTCTCACTGTTAGCTGGTGCTCCACTCCTCACAGCTTTATCTCTGGCCATAAGTTTAGATAACACAGTCTGCCCAGGAAAGGGGCCTTGCGATTACCCCAAAGCTCCCCTATGGCAGAGCTGTTGCGCAGAGCTGCAGGACAGAGGAACAAGCCCCCCGTACAGCCCTCTCAAAACCACCAAGAGCCAAGACCTGCTGCAAGGCGAACAGAAACCTGCTTAGCAGGTAAGAACTTCTGAACACGCCTAAACTGCAAATGGCTGGAAATGGAGAAAGGATTAAGTCAACAGTTCTCTGGTCTGCTGGAAAAGTATCTTGTCAAATAGCATGAGGAACAGAGATAGTGCGCAACCCCCGGGGCTCGGAAGAAATGATACCACAGTTAAGAGCCAGTCTGATAGCCAAAGATTTCAGTTCAATTCCTGAAGATAGTTGGGTCCTTAGGCTATAACCCAGGCCATCATAAAAAGAGTGCTAAGCTACATCAAGGGAGAAAGGAGGCCTGAGTATTTTTGAAGCCCAAATCCTTCATTTCTATGTCCTGGTTCCCCATCTGTGTAATACGCGCAAGTTTTAAACAAGGTAAGTCAGCCAGCAGTTCCAGTAGAGCTTACTAATTTAACAGGGCCCATCAAGTTGGAAAAACAGATTTACTGCATTTCTTCCTTCAGTTTTACCATCTTAGCAAGGTTTCTATTTTCCAGGCTCCAGCTCGAATCCCCAGAGAACTACAGCCAGTGAAGGAAGATGAAACACATTTTTGGCTTGTTTGTCTCAAAGCAGCAGATGATTATGAATCACAGTCACATTTTGCAAAGCTAATGAGCATAACTGATACATGTCGGTCCTCTCTCAGATGGCAGGAATTGTAGGAGGAGAAATTATTCAGTATGAGGTGCACAGCAAATTGTCATGCCAGCTGAGTCCAGACGGATTAAATGCAGAAGGACTTAAATAACTTGCACGTATGTCAGATGCTTATGTTTGTCTGATTAACACTTTGGAGTAGGCATGTTATTTTTAAACCATAAAAACATCACGTGACATGCATGTCTGCCAGATATTCCAAGCTAGCTAACACCTTCTTGAGTACATTCAACCTGGCAGTTGAAAAGTGAACTGCACAGGCATAACTAATTCGGACAGGGGAATGCTTCCTCTCCTACCAGGTCAAATCTTTTCTGATCCACCATTTTCTTTGTCTGTTCTCCAGCTCCTCATCTCTAAAGAAAATGCCTGTAGCACTCAAGCATTGAATTCATTTAGACAACTTATTTTAATGATGTCATTTAACTACAAATTGCACACTTTCCCTGTTCTCACTCGTGATTGTGCTCCTTGCATTATAGTAGCGGGCCTGCTGAGAGCAGGTCCCAGTCTTGCAGGGCATAGTGGCCCCCTAGGATGAGAAAGTCCTTATCTCAGTTTACTCTCCAACTAGGAAAAAAGGACTAAAACTATTTTTTCCATTAAATGAAATAGGGACCAACATACAGATGGAGGGAGACAGCTTGACAGAAGTCACAGGAAATCTGCAGCAGAGTCAGGAATGGAATCAAACATATCCATGCCTAGCTAAAGCTTTAACTCCATCCTCCCTTGCCACTACTGTTTCTACTAAAAACGCATACCATCTGAGAAGCAGCACAAACAGCATTCCACATCTGAGTAAAAGGCTTATCTATTTGTCCTGTAGTCCGGTCAGAAACAGACTAGAAAAAGAATTTCCTTCTTTCTTTCAAGTGGTACCATAAGTGGCTACAGCTTTGGAATGGGAAGATCTGAGTCTAATTTCAAAGCAATTATGAAGGTCCAAGAGGCTGCAGCATACTGGTTCATGACAAGCGTACCTGAGCATCCCAGGTCATCTCTTCACTGACAAAAATCCGTTCTCTATAAAAGGAACAACATGAGGCCTGCTAATCTCCAAGAGTGCAGATACTGAGTTGGGCTATGCACTATGCACAAGCGCAAATTTCATCCCAAGTGGTTCAAACCACATTCCTCTGAATATTGCTGCAAGAATTGTTGTTTCTCTTTTCTGAGGACAAAGATTGATATTTGAGCTGCAGACTGAGAACCCTTGAACACACATTATAACAGTTTAGCATACCTTCCATGCCTCCTCTCAAAGAGGAATTCTGGAAAGAAGATTTCAAACAAGAAATGAGATAAGAAGCCAGAAAATTTGGGTTTAGGCTGTTCCCCTCCCTTTCACCTCACATATTGCTGCTCCTGTGGATCAGGACCAATCTCATTTGCACTTTGAAGGTGAAGCAACTCAAACCCGAGGAAAGCTCTGGGAACCAATCTTAGCCAATTAATTGTTTCTCTATTGCCTCAAATTACCCTTAGAAAACATTTATCTGTCCATAGGCAGTTATTTTAGGCTCAATTAGTCAGTGTCTGAAAAGGACTTTGAAGATAAAAATGTTGTCTAAGTGCCAAGTATTATAGTAAGAAATAAAACTATTTGCTGTTTCAAAAGCCTCTGGGAATAGCTTACTGATTTAGCCAAGTTAATCCTCTATTTAATACTCTCATACCGTTATCAAAATTCATATGAACACCATCAAGTTCAGGTCCAGGATGCCTTTCTGTTGTTTTCAACATTGCTCTTCCTACGGAGGAACATTTGAAGGACAGACATTCTAAAGTTTTTTTTTTTTTTTTTTTTTTTTTTTAATGACTGATACAGAAAGGATTTATATGAAATATCATGAATCACCTTCAGTGTTTTAGAGAGGTATACAAATAAGTGGAAAGTAGAAACTTGGTCAGTTTATTTTAAATAGTCTTATTTTGTCCTTCTTTGGTATTACTGCATGCATAATCCTTTGTTAATAGATTTCACAGTTCTTCACTTTTTACTCTTCTATTTCTGTTTTTGCTTGAAACCAGATTTAATATGTTGAACATCTTTAGAAATGCACATTTATACTGCACAAGCAACTATTTTTTCAGGTGTCCAATTTTCTACTATTGTAAGCATAAAACAAAGCAGAAGTGGTAGAACAACCCAGTACATGACATCTAAGAGCTGAAATCTGAACTGTACAATTGCCTTCTAGAGGAAACCAGGAGATTCTTGTTCATCCAGGCAACTTAAAGCCCGTTTGGATGCTTCTGTAGAAAATATTCTCAAGGAATAGATCTGTATAGGTAAGTGTCAGGAACATAAATCTTTCAGCTTTTTTTAGTCTGTATTCCAGAAGAGAGTCCTCAGTCGTCCCTACAATGACTATAATTTACTATGACTTTCTTCCAGCCCATATGTCCTGGTTTCCTTCATATGGAAACTAAGGCACTAGGAGAAGAGGGAAGAGAAGAAGAATACTTTTCTTGGATCTCATCCAACTCGGCACAGGGAAATGACTGTTGTATGCAACCAGATGAGAAGCTGGAAAAGTCTGTTCGATCTCTCAACAAATCATTGCCTTGGACATTTAAATAGCCAACAAGGGAACTGGAAGGATTCATCTGATGCCTAAGCTAACTTTCTTAAATCAGTCTAACTTGCAACCCAAGCTAGGCTGAAAATCAGGAACTGAAATACTAATGCAGTTTCACTGTGAAAATATCACAGACAAGTTCTATGTACAATTCAGCAGGCAGATTTAAGCCTTTCAGTACGTAACCGTGTTCTTGATCAACCAGTACAGAATCACAATATAAATGCCTGCAGATAGATAGCCAGATGAGGTAGATGAATTATTTCTGTGTCATAAGAGACAGAACTGCATTGCAAGAGTTAGGTACTAACAAAAGAAAGTTTAGGAAAAGGTGACATTGTCAAAGCATGGCAGCATTTTCCAAGTATTTTGAGCAGAGCACGAAAGAGCAGAAGTAGGCTGATAATTACTGAAATCACTTTCTAGCATATTTGACTCTAGCACCATTCATGATGAGTGATGGTTTATCAGTAAAAGCAGACAGATTAAACATGTCATCAGCAAATTCAGCAATAATCAGGGCCACCTTTCTCAGCTACATCTCTGTTCAGTCTAATCACTGATCACATTTCTGTCCTTGAAGGAGGAAACAGTCACGCATGCAGTACCTCTTCGGAGAAGGGCAAGCCCCCAGCCTCGCCCCCTTCGTGCAGTCACAGTGCTTCCACACAACCTTCTCATGCAAAGCTGTTCATACACACAGTCACCTGCACTTCTGCATGGATACATACATTAATGCATACTGTGATAGTCACGTAAGCAATAATCACTGCTATCTCCACAAGGAAGTTCAAACACTGATTCTGGAATGATAGGCAAGGCGTAGAGAGGTTGAGAGACCTGGCTTAGACCACGCACAGCCTTCAATTGCTGAGCTAGGACACTTAAGTTTTCCTATATTTCCTAAATTTGCTGATAATAAAACCACTAAAACAATCCGAGATTTGGGCACACTTCACTGCATTCACACAATTCCAGGTTAGTTTTGCTAAACCAGCGGTTGCATAAATATAAAAATGCATCACATAGCATTCCCTTAAACTCTCCCAAAAGATAAACCTCCGGAGACCTTTTCATTAGATCAGAAGTATGCATGGTGAAGAACTGTGCAAACTTTATCCAGGATATTTGTTTTGATTCTACCATTACTTCCTCTCATTTATCCTGCTGGATTGCTTACAGATCTCTGCAAAGTTACCACAGAACCACACGCAAAATTGTCTTGCAAGGATGATTTCTTGGTCTACAGAACTTGGAAATTTCTTTTCTGCTTGGGTCATCTGATAAGGGCAGACACCTCCCACAGATACTTCTCCAGTCACTGACCTCCTAGACCCTTACAGGAGGCAACAGCTAAACCCACTCATCTCTTCTGCTTTGATCTGAATGTTCCAACATTAATATTAGGAGGCTGAATCTCAGCTCCACTCATAATCTTATCTTTACAGTTTGTTTGCATCTCATCAGTTCAGTATTATACTAGGTTGCTATCCTGAGGTCTTTCAGCAAAATCCTTGCTATTTACTTCCTAGTTTCCTACTCAGATCCAGACATTATCCCCTTTTATAGGTTACTTGCATTTTAAAAATCTTGCAATTCATTTTTAACAGCTGCAAAAGATTGCCCTGAATATAAAATGATTGTCTCTAAAGTTATCCACAAATCCATAAACATCCGAGCCAAGATGCAAATAAGTTCAGCTTCCTAGCTGCCTCTTGTTTAAAGAGAAACATTAACTGAGGTTTTCAGACTGAAAGATATCTAAAACGTTTTTCTCCTTCAATAGAAGGAAGAGGCATGTATTTGTGTGCCAGGGCAGGGAAAAGACTAGTTGGCATGAAATATAGCTATATAGCAGTATCTGCAAAACAGCCTGTGCAGTTTTTGTTGTGTTAGACCATTGACCCAGCATCCTCTAGGACTACCTTTGCAGACTTCAACAGGTTCTGGCTTTGGTCCCAGGAGCACCAGTGCCGGGAACCTCAGAGAATTCTCCTCTTGCAAGCTTGCAGGCTGATTTTGCAAGCTCAGGAGGTGTGGCTATTTTAGATGGGTTTTGAAAAGGTAATTGAACCATTACATGAACAAAATCTGAGCTAAATAACTACAGCATGAAGCAGGATTAAAAGGTAAACGTGAGTCTTTAATTGTAACAGTTTAAAGACAAGCTGAACCCGTTCAAACAGATTGGCCTGAGGCAGAGGTCTTTATCTGAAGAGTAACAACTGCAGGGAAGTCTGTTCCAATCTAGACTTCACATTATAATCAATGAAACAAGAAAACCCCCTCAAATGTCTCTGAATGTTCAGAAGTTGAAAAAAAATGTATATTATGCTCTGCTCCTAGCCCTTACCTGCCCCTTAAGATTTACTTGCCTAGTACCTGGAGGGTAAAAAAGAGTTAACACTAATGTTTTCAGCACAAGAAGAGACAAGGGAAGCCCACATGAGATTTCAGTAGCAGTTGTTGGGTAAGAGCACATTTCAGGAGATTGCCGTAAGAGGCCCAAGTTTCCAAAGAATTTGGCTTTGAAAGGCATTCAGATTAAATGAGCCAAAACTTAAAAAAACCCGCATCTTTAAAAGGAGTTGTTTCTTGCTGATGTCTCTTGAAAGCTTGTCCCCAAATTTCTGTCTTAGTACCCTGTAAGTGTTGCTTGCTTTCTGCCATATTCTCTGTTTTTCCTCCCCCTTGTAGTTCTATCAAGTCAGGCCCTATCTGAACTACGTGTACCTGCTAGAGAACCTAAGCTCAAGTAGGGCATCTCAATACTCAATTTTTGCACTGCATTGTTCCAGCAGAATCTGCGTGCATGTGTGAGCACGTGGTGATATATGAGGCAGAGGCACATAATCAGAGCAACAGTTCAGTCTGTTGATATATTAGTGTAATACTCTGGATGATGCAAGAGTATCAGAACAGGCCCATCTGATAACACGTACGAGTAATTCATCACCAGAATGAGTTGCTCCAATGATGTATTACTCTGAGGGAAAGAAAAAAGAACCATCTAAAGAGTGGGCATATAGGTTTAGCAGAAATGGAAGCAGTTTTCCCAGAACCTAAAATGGCTTCCTTACCACCAAAATACTGACACCACACAAAAAATAACTGATGTACATCCCTTCACCCCCACCAACTACAAATCCAGCTGTTTGACCACAAGGAGCAAAAACACTTCATTTCCTATGCACTAGAGCCACCAAACTGGAAATGCTGTATTCTAAATTCATACCCAGAATCCCCTTGGATTAGTTCAGAGTGTGGGATCTGCAGTTTAAGCACTTTACAACTTTGCAGATTAAAATAAATTCAATGAAGTGATTTTTAATTTCTTTTTCTATATTGATTTGCTTCTTTCTTTTGGCTTTTTGAGTCTACTTAATTTAGTCCAAACTAATCTAGTTGGTTAGGTGGAAGAGCAGTGGGGGAAGGGGAGAAGAGCCTTTCCTAATACAGAGGCTTGTGTTCTCTAGTATCTGTTGTATATACGTTTTGTATCCACAGAAACGACAGTACAAAGTAATGAGAAATGATTTTGAAAAAGTAATTTAAACCCTATACAATAATGACAGAAAGAGATAAATAATTAATGTTTCGCTTTTATTTTCAGTGCTTTTCATCTCAAGGAGTCTCTAGACTCTTGCAGTCTTTATAATTGACAAGAATCAATTCACTCAATGTTCACACATAACCATCTAAAGAGAACATGGACCCTGCTGAAAAAACATGCAGAGCACAGCAAAAAGTACTGGGACTGGAAGTGAAAATGTTCCACAGCAGAGGTTTCAGGGACAAGATATTATCAGTCAAACTGGAACTTGACTGGTAGTCAAGGCTTATTATCTGCATCTTTCAGCTTTCACTCTTACTGCTTAGTTAATATAGCTTAGTTAATATAATATAAAGGCAGTAGATGCATGTCTAAACTGTTCAGCAGGAGGCCAGATTAGATGAATTTAACATAACTTGTTGGCATTCAAAGGTACAAAAGTCTCCTATAAGAGTGACCACTTACCAGTCTATGAGCTAGCACCAACAGCAGAACAGTACAGCCTCTGTCAGCATCATGGTGACTTATGATTTAATTGAAGTCCTCCTCTTAAGCAAAATTCAGAAGTCCAATTCCTCTTCTGAAAGGTTTGAGGAGCTTATCACATTCACACAGTGGAACCAGAAACCCTACATCACTTACAGCTAGTTTGCACACCAGCTGCTGCCACCAGCCAACGGGCCACCTTCCACAGCACATCCGTCTACCTACCTGCTGATTTTAAGCCTGACGCAGTATATGGCTACAGAACAGCAGAGCTGAGAAATATCAATTACACTAGCAATCATTCTCTTTATGACTGAATGCACAAGAAAGGGGCATACTGAGTTACATATACTACAAAGAAACAAACGTTAGTCAGACTTGTTTTTTAAGTGGTTCCCATAAAACTTGCTTTTCCTCTCTTGCTTTTTCCTCTTTTCCTCTCATTTTATGGTTGGAGAGACAATTTCATTAAGTGATTAAGTGCTTTCATTCCTCTGACTCACAGTTCATAAGACATGAGCATGAATTTCAATTAGTATTCCTTACTGTGAAAACAGGATTGGAAGAAAACGTAGCAAGGGTGAGCCAGACTGTGTCCTCAGTACCTTGGGTGCAAACCAGGAGCAACTTCACTGGATCAGCTGGGATACAGGGATGTCACACCAGCACAACACTGAAGGACAACGCAGCAGCTTCAACTCCCTGTTGCTCTACAGGAAGCCATTGAATCACTTCTTGTAGAGCAGCAGGAAGTTGAACCTGATGCGTTGTCTTTCAGTGCTGCCCTGGTTTGGCACCCCCATGTCCCAGCTCAAGTCAATGAAGTTAACAGTTTGCATCCATCAGAAGTAAAACCTTCATTTCAGCAAAGTTTTAACGCAGAGGACAACTGTATGCTCAGTTCTGAATGTAGCAGTCTGGACGACCTAGGCAGCACCCTAAACGCTGCAGCTGGATACTTCAGCTTCTGTGGCCTTGGCGTCGAGATTGCCTCCAGAGCCTCTTTAGAAGCATCCCCTTTCCACCAAGCCTATAAAAGCCGTTCTGAAGAGCTAGAATCCTGCAGCTAGAAGTCAGAAACCCAGTTTCTCCAAGAGTTTGTTTCTTTCCACTGATCATTTTCTTCCCAGTAATACTCCGTTCCCATCTTTTCTTACTTCCGGCTCCTTAGAGAGATTATAGTATGCTTGTTGCACAAAACAGTGCGTCTGTTTTATGCATAAACATAGATCAAAAACGAGCTTGGCAAAAACCTATAGAGAGGCAGATTATAGATTCTCTGTACTGAGTCATAACCTTGTACATTGACATGGTAACTTCTACTGAGCCTCAACTTCCAGTTCCTCTGGGACAGAAATAAGTCAGTCAATTGCATCTCCAGCAGGGGACATCCATTCCTCAGTTTGAGCTGTTGTCCATTCACTCTTCCTTTTATCACTTGTGATTAAGAACAGCATGGGTGATGGCCACTGCTATTGAGGGCCACTGATTCATTTTTATCCCTGTGTTGATTTTGGATTGGTCGGTGAGCTGAATCAGAGTTACTCAAAACCTGTTTCAACAAAACTATCCCTAGCGCTTCCGTGCTGATGTTTTAGAAGAGGATGCAGAACTCACCTTCCCGTCTGCTTTCTTTACACTGTTCAGTGAATCTATTATTTATCTTGATTATTTATCTTTAATATTGACCAAACTCTTTTCCAAGAACTCTGTTGTGCCACTACACAATAGCATGAGCAAGAGAGGTCAAAAGCAAAGCTGTGGTCCAACATGAAATACTAATGCAAAAGTCAAACTTAGGAACATTATTCCTGTCTTACATATGAAGGATTTCATGACAGGAAGATTAAGGCTGTCAGCCTTTTTCATCAATTCAAAGATGTCAAATCTTAGAATTAAACCTTACTACCTAGTCCTGTATGTTAGAGGCAAGAAGTTTCTTTCCATTTGCACAGATGCATTACATACACAGTATCTCAGAGAAGACTGCCTGGAAAGATTGTTCTGATGGCCTGACACCAACAGCTCTAGGTAGAGAAAGCAGTTCCTCCTCTCTCTCCTTCCCCAGGCAGAACCAGTATGAAATACTGTTTGAGCTTTCATCTACCAGGAGTGACTATTCTTCTCTCCCTAGGCACTGGCAGAGTGAGTTAGCTGTTTCCTGACCAAGTCAGTGGTTGAATGTGTCCTAATAAATATTCTTCAGTTGTCCAGACTAATTACTTGTGATAAAGGCCAAATACACAATTCTGACAGGGATGTCCTTACAAGTTTATGTGGCTTGTAAAACTGTCACGGCAAATGCCTTTTTATATTTTCATACTTCGAGTTGAGCTAACAAGTCAGGTAATTACTAAGGGAATCAGCTTGGATATCTCATTTGACAGTGACTCTGATCATTGATCTTCCCTCCTTCCACAGCACTGTTTAACCAAGTTCTTCTGAGGTTTCTCCAAAGAAAGGGAAGAGAACTGTGGTAATTACAGGAGGTGTGATGTGAGCTCAGCACAAATGATATGCTATCCTGCTGCTCCAGAAAAGGTGCATTAGAAAAAACATAAGGGCTTGTGAATATAATTCTGACTCAACAGATTGACAGCCCAGACTGATATTCTTGGCTTATTCTCAGAACCAGAAGAGCACAAGTCCTGGAGACAGCTTCCCCTCTCCTCCCCCTGCTCCTCTCTGAAAGCTTACACTACCAGGCAAACCTCAGTCTAGAAGTCCTAGCCATGGCTGTAAAGAAGCAGGTAGTGCAGATGGTGTGTTGGTACAGTTTTAGTTACACTGGTCGCTTTGGCAACATGGACACCCCTTGTGTCAGGGAATGTCTTAATTCCTAAGGCTATTCACATCACAAACTGTTGTAAGGAAAATGCTACGTCTTTACCAGCCTGGGCTGAACTGACAGCATCAAATCAAGTCCATTTTGCAGTAGCCCAGCATGAGTCAAAACTAGCAGAACGGAAAATAACATTTCCCGCTCTAGAAAGAGGTGAACACAATATACCTGTGCCTGCTTACCTGCAGTCTGTTATACCAGCAATAATTCAAGGTAATATACTTAGGACCTTTTATTATGCAGTCTGAGCAGCCAGCAGTTCGGAGTTACATACCTGTATCTGTCTATTATGCAGTCTGTTGTACTGCAATACAATTAAGCTGCTTTTTCTTTTTATGCACAAAAGAGCTGTGAGATTTTACATCTTCAAGCCAAATATTACATCTTTTACAGGAAATTCATCTTCTCTTGGGCTATCCCCTGTTTTTCCAACACTTTCATTCTTTACACCAGACTTGCCTAACTGCTTGTTCTGACCAAAGGAAACTGCACATAGCTGTAGTCCTTTCTGACAGCCCTGTGGCTTTGCTGGCTTAGAGCAACATCATGTCTTCTTGTATCACACTGTATCTCTGGACATGCGGACATGGAATGCATATTTGATGCTATGAGGCAGTAAAGGGCCGGCAGCACAAAGCTCCTCATTTCAAAGCAAGCATCTCTGTGCAAAGCATGTTTCAGCAACCACTCCCTTATTCCTGCTCAGTGGTGTTGCAGGTGTCTCAAACAGCATTCCATCTGAAAGGAATGTGCGGTAGTGAACAAAATACACACACAAGACGAGGAAGTCTGAGGACCTGGCATGCCCAGTAAGAAATCAGAAATAAAACTTCAGCAGGTGAATGTGAAGAGCATGGTTTGTTGAATTTGACGTGTTCAGAGACCTATCTGAAACAGAAGTCTCAAATCACAACTAGCCCAGGGAAGAAAAAGAAAGAATGAGAAATCACTTTTCTGCCAGAGCCACTGCAATAGAAAAATGAAACAGAACACCATGCCTAGAAGCAGGGGAGAGAAAAGCAAGACCTCTCACCTTCCCCTAAGCTTCTATAAAGATTCACCTGGCTCCTAAACTACAAATCTATATGCCAATATGCCATATGGCAAGCCAAGTGACTGCATTACTAGATATCATAGGGTAAAACTGCATTTAAGTTTTCCAGACAATAGTGTTAAACAGTTTTAGAAGTCAGTATCTTTCAAAAAGTTCTCTTTGGGGGCCAGTTGGGGATGGGGAAGGGAAGAGAATTCCACTGACATTTGGTAGTTCCAGCTTGCCTATTATGCAAGGATAAATATTCCTGGCTTACTCAAGGTAAGCCATCAAGGTTCCTGCATCTGCCACAAATTCTTCACAAGACCGAAGTAAAAGCGTCATCATCTCTCTATTCCTCAATTTCCTCCTCTGTGAAAGGGGATTACAGCATCCTTTCTTTCACAGATCCCTTCATTCATTAAAGGGCATGACCTAGTAAAACGGTACTCTGATTTCAGGCAATGAATATAGGCATTAGTCTAACATGACTAAAACTTCCAGTTACAGACCAATGACTGGTACACGCATTCCAGATAATATATTCCCTCCTCATGCCCCACCTCCACATTCTCCCTGGTCTGTGTTGCAGCTAGTCCTTCTTTAGAAGCAATCAGCCTTGAACTCCTTTGCCTCTTCAGGAATGCAGCAGGGTTATAAGAGAGCAGTTCTATCTATATGGAAATGCAGATTTCAAATATATCCATCCTAGTAATCAAATCCAGAGGAAACAATCCCCTAATATGGAGCTAATAAAAGTTGATTTTAAGTCAGCCTGAAGCTGTAAGCAATAAGGAGCAGATTTATAATGGTGGCTTTTGTTATTGCTGTTTTTGTTCTTTACGGTCTATACCAGCAGAAACCTATTGGTCAGCTTGCTACTGAATTGACCTGCAGTCCCTAACCTCACTTAGTTCAATCCATGTTTCTTCTTGCATTCAGATTACTCTAAATGTATCTACCTACACACAGAGAGGTTGGGTAAATCATGGTAGCTTAATTTCAGCAAAATTAGCTGAGGTGAAGCAAAGCATCTAATCCTATTTCTCTTCACATTCCCTACTCTTGCACTTTCAGATACACCCCTCTGTACTGCTGGAAAATAGTGCCCGCCCCTAGAATTATTGATCAGTCATTGGAAACCTGTTCCAGGTTGTGATTATGCTATTAACTTCAGGGTCATAGAAACAGTCAGTGTAATTAGGACAGATACGAAACATGGAGGCTTGTGTGTTTTAATACGATTTTAATATGGTCACTGCTTCCTCCCTCCCCCTTGTTCACATAGATCTTTAGCTGTAAATAGTGAAAAGAATGCATACATCTTGTATTGAAAAGAGAATCAATCTGTTCTCAGTGGTGCAAGTTGTTTCTACAAAAACATAGAACAAAACCCAATCAAGCAGACTTGAGGTCTGGCAAGTCCGAGCTGTTTACCAGGATGAAAGTAGAAGCCAGCTGAGGAACAAAAAGCATATAAGAAAAGGGGAGGGGAGAAATCAATCCAGACCACCCCCAGTGGAATCCGTCTGGCAGTATATGTGAGAAATGAACATCTTGCCATCCCAGTAATCTCCAGAGGATGAAGTCATCTCTATTAAATCTTTTTGGGCTAGTTTTATCTGTGGTAAAAGAATCATTTCAAATGAAGGAGTCACACAGCAGATTGCTCTGACCTTTTACAACAAAGGCACTATTGCCACAGTGACTGCAGTACATTGTGCTCCTGTATCTGCACCTACCATCTGCTCAGATAAGCTTTATCCATAAAATTCACTACATACTGAAAATAGTGTCAATCATTAATATGCTTGGATTCCAACAGGATATTCAAGATCAGGGAGAACACAAGTCAGTATGTCACTTAAGTTTCTAGTTGTATAAATTAGCAATATTTTGCTGTAGCAAAACAAAACTACAAACACAAGTAAAAGCTAATTTTAATGAAGACAGATAAGATCCTGAGACCTTCAATATCAAGCCAGCCCATTTAGGACCTTCACTACAATCAAATCAGCTAGTGGCAGTCATATATGTACCTCAGGAGATATGCACATAAACCTCAAAGTCTCCAGGTTTGTCTGCTATGGCTTTTCGCAGGCCAAGCTTTTAAAGACCAGTCCTTCCAGTTTACCCTCCATCAGTTGGCTGGTTAGGACAGAGCACAGTCCTACTCTCAAGGAGTGTACAAGCACAAGTATTCTGTAAAATGTTTTATAACAGATTTTCATATGATAAAGTTGTAAAAGGTTACTAATTAATAAACACATTAGGCTGAGGATAACAGACACTTGATATTATTTCTAGCACTGGCCAGTTCAGACAAGCCCAGCAGCCCTTGCAAATGCTTTTACTGTCGCATCAAATAGCTTCTGGTGTACTAAGTGGCTTGAACACATTCAGTAAGCCATTTGTGAGAAAATAGGTAACCCTGATGCTGCTTGTAAAAAGCATTTACAGATTTGTTGGTTCACTTAAGCTTTCCAGCACTGCAAATAAATCCTGAGAAAAAAGAAACAAGATGTACATGTGTCTAAATATTCCTTCACTGACATTTAAGTCTTCGCGGAAACAAGGCAGCACTGTGCATGCTAGAGTAGGGACACAGCAGAAATCAATGACTCAAAACCTTCCCTACCCCAATTCATTTCAGGAACTCCCAAATTCTACTCTTACATCTTTTACTGACTTTCTTTGAAGATAAGCAAGCTGTTTCCCTGCTTTGGGCTTGCTCAAATTTTGAGCAAAGCTTATACAAAGCTTATAAGTCATATGAGGCTTTAGTATAATACAAAAATCTAGAAATCCAAACTGACAAAGTTACTCTTATGCTTCAGTTCTGTGCTGGCCAAGATAGAACATATTTTACAAACTTTTGCCTTTTCTTGAATGCACTTTCCTCTCTATATTCACATACACAGATTTTCAGCCTAGACACATATCCTCCACACATTACCTCTTTTTTAAACCCCTTCCTAAACACTCAAAGGGCTTCTCCACTTCGATTATACAATATATCCATAATACCAACATGCAAAATGTGATCTTAGTGTCCAGTAGTTAAGTTGAATCCGAACACAAGAACGCGCTGGCATTAAGGTTAACAACCTGATCTATTGGCAGAAGACAGCCGTGGAAGGCAGGGTAGTGGTAGTAAATGCTTTAGCAAGAATCTGAGTACATTGTGGAGCAGTGTCCTGGTACTGTGTCTTTTAACAGCAGTGGCATCTCCAGAGCCTTTGAGTAACAGCTACTTTTGGAAAAAACACAGAGCTTGGTTAACCATGCTATATTCTGTACATTCTGTTCACTTCTGTTCACCTGTACATCCGTGACAACATTATGCCAGAAAACCTGGCCACTGTATGGTCTGGGTATGTGAATCCCAAGTGGCATGCCACGAGTGGGTCTTACAGCTGGTTCAGCTTAGTTCCCTCCACACAGGTGTATTTCTTCACTTATAAAGTCTCATTGCTTTGCATAACCATAACAGCAACGCAAGGAACAGGACCGTGGCTTCCAGGTGCTAGACACAGCCCTTTCCTGAAATCCGAGGTAACAGACCTTTGGGGTTTTCTCCCTTACAGCTGGTTCTTTGAATAACTGAAAAAGCAACAGGTTTTAGTGATGCCGATTCATAATTCCTGGATCATACAGAGCTGATGGGGGATTCTCTTAACAGCTTACTTTCAGTAGAAACATGCTGTATCTACTGCCAATGTTTCTGGATGCTGCACGACTCTGCAGGAATTACCTCTGGGGGCAGAGTAGCTAGATACACTACCAAAGAATCAGGCTTCCCATGGGAATAGCACATCTCTCTTGGGCAAGTATTAAATATTATTTCCTTTTAGCAGCATGCATTAAGTGTAAACTTATCCGCAGTATTAATAGGTAAGCTTTTGTGCATGACATAAGTGTTGAACTTGGTTTTGTATCTGCTTCACAGAGCCTGCGATTTCTGATCTTAAAACAATGGCTACAATTTTTCAGAGGGACCGTGCAAATGCTATTACAACAGCCCTTCATTAAGCAGAGAGCAGTTACTGCCCGAACTACTAGGCACTTCTGTTTCATGGAGTAAGAGTTAACCATTTAGACAACAGAAGAGCAGACTTCAGATTAAGCTTTCAATTATTATTTTTTTTTTCTAATTGATCTTTCACTCTACATACCTGCCAGGAATATTCTTAATCTTACTCTCATCCCTGCCAGGACTACTTAGTCCCCAAGCACGTATAGACATTACTAGAACTCAAAGTCAGAGAGCAGTGCAGACATTTAAAAAAAGCTCCAAAATGAGATCAATATATTATTTTTGTCCTTTCACCGTTTCAATTGGAAAAATCCTGTAAATCAAGGCAGTAAGATCACACCCATGACTTCACGGCAGGCAGATCAACAAACCATTTGCTGTACCAGCTATGTTTATTTGGCCGATGTGCAGGTTCCTGTTTTGCCAAGGAGTTTCAAATCAACAGCAGCCATTGAGACTTCCAAGCTGCTTCACCCATGCATGTTTCTGTCTTGTGGCAAAAGAGAGTGTCAGTGTAGTTGAACTGCTAGGCCATCCTCCCTCCCGCCTTAATTCAGAATACACACCAAGGAGGTAGAGAAAGTCTTTATTGGAGATAAGGCGTGGAATATGCAGAAGTTCCGTCTTCAAAATCTTTACCACTCAGACTTCCATAGCTTTCACCTTCAGCATCATACATTCTCCAAGTTGCCCACATAACTCAAAACATCTTGGATTTTTGCATGCAGCATGGCAGAACATATGTTCTGGTAGCAAGCACTAAGCCCCAGAAATAATTGCAGGCTGCACAAAGAATGAGGCTGTTTAAACCTAAGTTTTGTATTAACTGCTGCCAAGGCTTGAAGCACTCCGAATGAAATCTGCTCTTCTATACAGGCACTCGCATTTTTATAGTACAGTTAGGTGCATCAGTCTCAGTGTACAAGAGAGTCACTTGTTCTGATAGAATTCAGAACCCAGGACCTACAGACTTGGAGGAACATATGTCCCTCTCTGTCCTCTCAAAGATTTATGTTGGCAGTTTTTCATTGTAACAATGACACTTAAGCAATTTTCTTTTCCAGATTCCTACTTTTTGCCACCGTAAAACAGGACTCTGCTGTCTAGTACAGATGCCCTTATAATCCCTTACTGAGCATCTTTAAAGTGCCTGCCATAACGGCCAAAACTTGATTTGGGGTACAAACACTGAAAACAGCTTCATATCGTGTTACTGATAATTTAAGATGAGGTAATAAAAGCTTGTCAAGTTACAGCAAAGCAAGACAGACCTCATTTAAAGGAGAAAAATAAGTCGCACTTCCTTTGTTACTCTTCATTAGAAAGACAAGTTCTTTTAAAAGGCTCCCAAAGGTTTCAAAGAGGTTGGCAGGACTAATAAATAAGGGAAGCATTTTAATGGGAGTATTGTCAGCATGACCCCTTCTCTTACAAAATAGATGTGACAAAAGACATCTCCCCACCATTACCCCTCACTGCATTTCCAGTACAATGCGGGAGAGAAATAATTCTTTCCTAAAGCATAAACTGACACGATTTCATATAAATGAATCTCCTAACAAAGACAGAAGAGAAGAAGCAATAGGACAAATCTCCATAGCACCGCTGTAGTATCAGCATCTTGCATGATTGCTTTTATACTAATTTAAGATCAGGTTTCCTAGCAACCCCATGGATTTGTAATCAATACTGCACTTTGAGAAAGACTGTTTTAATGCCCCCTTATTTCACCTCTAAAATAAGTATAGACTAGCATATAGCTTATAAAATTGAGTTTGGCCTAAGTAAAATGTTTTGAAAGGAGTTACAGGTTTTAATAATAAAAATATGTTCCATTACATAGCAAACCTGACACCAAGAAAAGGTCCTAAAATTCTTCAGGTTCTGTTGATTGCATATCACTGTAAAACCCTGTCAGGCCACTTCAAGTATGCCGGTAGGATTTGTTTAAGTCGGTAATATTTGAACAGTACAAATCTGTGATACCAGGGCAGTTTCAGCACTGTAACAAAGTTAAATCCTTGTTGCAGTTATTACGGAAAAACAAAGACAAGCAAGACATTCTTCTTTCCTAGACTCAAGTATTACAGCTTTTGCAGTTTACTATTATTCACTAAAGTAAAATATTAATGCATTATTATTATACTAATGCCTACAAGGATAAGGAATGCAGTTACTAGCCATCACACTGCCTGAAGTGGCTGATCAGTATAGTTAGCTTAGTTTTAGGATTTAATGTTACCGGTGTCCATAAACATAACTAGTCAGCTACAAAACCTATGGTGAAAAGCATGAAACACTTATAAACATCATCCTGGAGGTAAATCTGTTACATACACAGAACTAAAACCTTACTAAGTAAAACTAATGTTGCCACCAGCATCTAAGCAGCTAACTGCATTAAGGAAATATAGAAGTGTCTTTATCAATGATATATTCCACACAGCTTCAGCTGCCCAGCTGGATTCCCCACCTTCCTCTTTCCTGCCCAGCACCAGTAGGAACAAGCCAGTTATAATGCCAGAACAAGTCAAAATCTGATCACAGAAGGCAAGAATAAGTGATAAGAGAAAGCAGAAAAATCTCTGCTCAGTGTGCTATTTAAAAGCAATTGAAGACAATGGTTCTGTTAACAAGCCAACAGGAGATCCCTGCTCAATTCCTTTGGTCCTCTAGAATAATCATGGCCTGGTATTAGAGGAGAGCAGCTAGGCTTATAGCAGAATGAAGATAAATGCAAGGCAACCACTGCTGACAGAGGACATGGGCGAGACCGGCCCTTGACAAGCAGGAAAGTACATTTTCTGTATCACATCCAGAAGCAGTGAAGTGTTTCTAATGGAAGTTATTCAGTTGGATGAAAGTACATGGCAAAGGTATCAGCATTAGATGAGCTTTGTAAGATCTACCATTACCATCATGAAGTTGCAGCAGCGCATTTTAATACCGATAAGCAAGCTGGGCACTGGGAAAGCCTGAATCTCTGCAGCCTAACCTTTATTCCTGGACCCTGAGCTCTCTCCTTCCCTTATCCCCCCGACTACGCCTCCATAGTAGTAGTGCCTGAGATACAGTGCTCTCCTCTGTACTTTGGTCACAGGTCTATCCCTTCAAACAAGATAATTACTTGCCATCTTCACTTATTCTATAAGTTATTCACAATTGATCCATCCTCCCCGACATCTGAGCTCCCTCTAGGACGTTGGAGACCCACCTAGTATGTGCAAGTCACAAGCTTATTCAGTGCACATCGGAAAACAAAATACACGCTCTGCAAGGACTGCGCTTCAGTGCAAAGCTAGGGAGCTGTTCTACGTCACAGCTCTTTGCTCTCTTCCATCCACTACACAGAGAGCAATCTGGTGACAACAGTGTTAACTGAAAACGCTTGAGAATGTTTCACAACAGAGTTTTTCAGTTGACAGATGAGAGCACTAGGATGGAACTGCGTGCTAAAGGAATGGGTCGTTTTGTCAAAATTTAAGCATTTTGTTAAAGCAATCAGATTGTTTAAGTTTTGAAACACCCTCTGTCAACACTTTCAGAACAAAGATTTTCATTCCACTGAAACTGGCATACAAGACAAACTTGAATCCAAAATGTTTATATTGAAGTCAAAATATTGCCATTTACCCTTAACAAGCATTAAGGAGCTTTCCTTATGAGAACTTTGAAATTCACTTCCAAACAGAAATACCAAAACTTAAGCATGCAAACATTCAACTTTCACTCAAATTTCTGTTTCTTAACACTGAACACTTTTGAAGGAATTAAGAACAAAAAGAAAGGAAACATTTATGAAAACTGTGAATAGCTGTTATATTTCATATTATGTCCTCCTTTGCTTTTTAAACATTTTGGGGTTCTCATTTCAGAGCTCCTCCCACTTTGAACTAAACCAGCAGATTTCCAGTGATGAACGTCATCTCCTCTACCACCTCTACTGCAGATTTGGCTGCTTTAAATCACTTCTCTATAGGCAGAAGCATCATGAACTAGCAGTAATCAAATATGCTTTTTTCCCTTTCAAGCACAGTTATGGACTCTAGGTCAATTAGGGCTAGCAAAACAAAAAAAAAGTACAGGTAAAACCAGAATAACAAGCTCAAACTTAGAGCCATAGTACAGCATGGGATAAAACTCAGATGTGACATGATTTTTAGACTAGATAACACACTCATCCTGAGAGCTCTTCCATGTCTGTAGCTTGATCTTTACTGTTCATATATAACAGGCTGCAAAGGTCAGGAAATATCAGATGGAGAAATGAGCTCTTACCATCTTTACTATTCCCAGGACACTGGGAAAAGGCAGCATCTTTCCGCAGTCTTTGGCACAACAAGCTTTTCAATAGTCAGCCTAGACATTTGAGTTACTCTAAATCCCTGTTGCACGGCCTTTGAGTTGCCTAACCTTTGTATTGACAGTAGATTTCAAGGTTGTTTTGCGGCATTTTCTCCCCTTCCTCCTTCCCACAAGACTCCTATTAAAAAAAAATTGCAGTGTATTGTTTTAGATATTGAGACAGCAAGCCTACCACTTCCTTTGGAATTACAAAGGAGAGGAAATATCCATTCAGGCTGGATGTGATGAGAATTTGCTGGTTCCTGTATTCCCGAGTGGGGAAAAGAGGCTGTAAGTACATGATTTTATTTCCTCCCTTTTCTCCCCAAAATGAAGGGAGAATCCTGGTGTACTGTGAGTGGATTTGGGGGTGGCTCTTAGAATTTTTGCCCTCAATAGCAGGTGGGCCTGGACTGCTGAATTAAATCTCTGAATCTTAATCCTGAGTTGGCTTCAGCTGCTTCCATGTCTCCCTGGCAGATGGGCAGGAGTGCAAGGAACCAACGGAAATTACGAGTCTGGATGTGAAGTGAAATCTTAGTGTTCTGGCCTATCTTGGACTGTGCACACTGTTCTCTCTAAGAGCCAAGAGAGCATGGAGGAGGGGGAAACACTCTTAGGCTTTCAAAAGTGTGAGATTTTGCCCTTTGGGTTCCTCTGATGTCTTATTGTATTTTATTTACCGTTTTTATCATGTTCTAACTTGGCATACTTTTCAGCATCAAAGAACATTGCTTTATTGTGACATTTTCAAATGAAAGCTACATGGTGGTAATAGCTTTCCAAAGAACATTCATTTAACTTGGCAACACTTATGTGTGGCAGGAAGAAGGGGAGAAAAAACAACAAAAAAAACCACAAGAAAACACAACCAGCTCTACATAAAGCTAGTGCTTTGAGCAAAACTCTATGATGACTATTTAGCAAACAAGCTCTCCTATTAGAATGGCAGAGAGGAAGATTGCATATCTAGACTAAATTACACTTTACAGGGAGATGGCACAGAATGGCTTTCTGCTGAGGTTAAGATTAAATTATAGCTCTTGCTAAAGCTAAGAGCTCGCAGTTTGTATGTGAATTTGAATTATGCATCCAGCAGGCAGCATGTTTATTGTGGGGGGGGGGGAGTGGGGGGAGAGAATAAAGTCAAGTCAAAAGATTGCTAAATTGCTGTCACATTTGTAAAGGACAAAAATAGCTGTGATAGTAGGGCATCAAAAATAAGCCACAAGCAAACACTATTCACTGCTGTCCAGTACTCTTGAGAGAAACAGTTTGGCTCTTGAGCACCCTGGGAATCATTGCCACTAATAAAGTTATAAGGTAACTAGATAGATTTCTGACTCTTGAGAGTATTTAATATTCATTTTGGAACTTCTGGTGCCTAAAGAAGTACCTTCTGATGCCTTGGAGAAACATGTTCATAAATATATAAAATGAATGAGTTACAATAGTAAGACCTACAAAAGATATCCTAAGCCATTCACAGTTCAAAGAAGACTTCTTGACTTTCATCCAAGACTGCAGTGTGTGTTATAATTAAGTACATCTAATAACCAATGTTTAGAGGTAGATGTGAACTCATCATTAATCAAAGTAACATTTTCAAAGTGGATGAGATCATTTGGAAATGTTTGCCCATGAAGTGCTGTGGGACAATTCAGACTCCTAATGCAAGTTAGACCTTTTTTTTGATGCATGGAAGATTAAGGGACTTTATTTTAAAGTGTTTGATTTGGATGCAACAGCTGAAGTTCTCTTCCTCCATCTGTGTGCTCCACCTCTCTGTAAGGGTTATGATCTCAATAGCAAGGAAGGAAGATAGTTCCGCACATGGCCTATTAATGATGGTACTTTATTTCAATAGACCAAGTAGTGAACTGTGGTGGCTGAGGAGCTGCACATCTGGTTTGCTTTCCTAATACTACAATGATGGCCCATTTTGGAGTAGTAACCTCTGTGGCTGCCTCAGTTAAATGCTGCATGGTTGATTCAAAAGCCAGAAACCAAAGTCCAACCAAGAAATTAGTGGCAGAGCCAGGGCCTCCTTAAAGACTATTCCTTGCTCTGCTACAAATAACACTCTCTGTAGTACCAGCAGGGAGAGTACATGCTGAACAATACTTCGTTATGTTCATCATGTTAAAACGTTACGGTGATAGAAGGGTAAACTTCAATAATATATCTTTTTCATTTGAAACCACTTACTCATTTGCTAATACTATTTTTCTTGCAATCTCTTGATAAAACCTTATATTTTTCAGTTCCAAGCAAATTATTGTCTTTATTTTTTCATCGTTATTAATGTGAGTGAAGCATACAAGGAAGATCAAAGCTCTATTGTTCTGGTTGCTACATCATTACAAAGGGAGAGGTATGCAAAACAAGCACGACATATGCTTTCTCTGCCTATTGAAATGGACTCGTTTCATAGTCTCTTCCAACTCTGGCTTCTAAGGTTCTATGAGCATTCACATACTGCATATTTACTATATTCTATCTAGTCACTCTTAATTAGAACTACAAGTCTTTAAGTTTGTATCCACTATCTCTAATGATAGGATCATCAGGGCATTCTTCTCACCAGCCTTAATTTGTTAGAACTCAAGTAAAAAGATAATAATGCAAGATTCGGTTGAACATTTTCTCCATAACATTTCAAACTGTCACTTAAAATGTGCAAACGTTCCTAAGCAAGGGAGATTTTTTTTTCCCTACTCCCACCCTTTTATTCCTTTGTGATAACTTCACTAACAGTACCTTTGACAGCTAAACATGGTTTCTGACTTGTGATCAAAACCACAAGACAACTCAGTCATTTCCTCCACTAGTATTTTCCTCCCTCTCTGCTTCTTGTGAAATGCTTGTCCTATGAAAATCAAATCTATTGCCCCCACAAAAAACACCGGCTGTGAAATAACTACTTATTTCTGCTGTCGTTTAGTTCATCCTTTGTTACCCCAGCAACAGTTTCAACCTTGATTTGAGGAGGAGGGGGGAAGAATGTAATTGAAATGTATAGGAAAACCGTAACCAGCAAACTGAAATGTGAAGAGATAGGAATATAACTGGAGTGTAAAGGAAGCACCACCTTGTGAGCTTCTGATAACCTGTATCAGCGATGGCGGTTACATGCTGCAAGGCTGCAGAGCTTCTCAGCAGATCGAACTTCGAGTGTGTGGATCTTGGAGTACTTTTCTTCCATACTCTAGAGGTTACCTCTTAAGTTTCAGCTACTAAAAACAGCTTGCTTTTAAAAGGTAGTAATGAACTTCCAAAGGACTTTGAGAGATGGGAAGTTAAGCATTAAGATGGTTGAATGGATCTTAGTAAGGCTTATACATGACGTTATCAGTGCTAAAGTGTTGAAAGTAAGGATTGGAAGGCAGCAGCTACCGTAAGCATTTTCCTGTGCTGAAGTGTAATGAACTACCCCAGGACTCCTGAAGCGCCAGGTGTTTTTTCCTATCCGTAAGGACCAGTTTCATATAAAGCGCTTCTGAGTGAGAAATTGCAGCCACTCAGCAAATGCATACGGAAAGTTGAGGCAGGTGCTCAGAAATGGTGAACAGTATGTGCATCCTCATGAAGACAAAAGATCCTTTCGATTTGTTCTAGTACAAATCCACATTATGTTGGAAGTGTGTTATGCATCTACCTTGCTAGAGCAGGAGCCTGTAGACAGCAGAGGAAAAAATGAGGGGAACTTCTGTGCAACTTCACTAGGGCTCCTCCAAAGAATTTGAGTGAAACCATATGCCCAGAAGCTGCACCAGAGTGAGCTTGCCTGAGCTCTTGTATCTTAATCGGCTTACACCAACTGGCTTAACACCAGAGAGCAGGTCAGAGGCAGAGCTATTGCTCAGACTTACTACTAACACTGGGCAAATTTAGTGTGAAGCCCTCTTGCTTGAGGGTGCGGGGGAGGAAACACATTCTGTGTTGAGTGTGGGAGAGAATAGGTGGAGCTGGATGGTAAATCTAGAGATAAATGAATTACGGAGAAGGAAGCAGCCTGTAACTTCATGCATGCATAACAGAAAGGTTGAGATTAATAAGGGATTGTTATTTCCTCAGGAAAAGTTAGAAACAGAAATGAATGGGAGAGATGTAAGATGGCATCTCAGCAGGCTGTGGCAAAGGGGTAGTTTATGCAACTAAACAGTAACTGTGACTAAATGTGAAAATTAATCCTTTGTCTTGGCATTTACCCATATGCTGAGAAATAGCAAAACAGGATGTATGAGTGCATGTCACATTTATGGAATGTTTAGTTTGTGGTCACAATTCTTGACTGACATTCAGATGTCTGGGTGTAATTCCAGGTTTTCCCACATCATCTGTGTGAGCTGCGGAGAATCACAGCAGTGCTCTGCCCAAGTTCCCCATCTGCAATTTTCTGTACTTAGTCTGGTTTCTTGAAGGAACCAAAATTCTGCAGGTTAATTCTATGCACGCATGACTGTCAATGGGCCTTTGGGATTGAGAATATTTCTTACTGTATTTAGGTAGAGCATCTAGATCAATAGGCTCTGCCCTTTTGGGGGGAGATTCTAGTTTTTATTAATGGAATGCAAATCAGAATAAAGTTGATTCCATTTGGAACAGAACACAGGCAATATCTTGTAAAGAAAAGTATTCTGGATTGTGGCAGTAAAGTTTGAAGAATTCAGTTCTCAACTCCTTAATATTTTATTTCATTTCTGTTAAGATCTTGGCTGTTATTTTACTGTTGAAGGATTAACTATAAGATAGATGTTGTGCAAGACAATGATGTTTCCGGGTGTGGCTGTGTTGTGATTCGTAATCTGTTGGCCCCAGATGTTGTGGAATACCTGATCAGCTGTCATGAAACAGAGAATCCCTATACCTATTTAGCTTACTAAAAAGCAAGACACAAATTCAGCTATCTTTTTATGTATGAACAGAAGTGCTACTTGAGCTGCCCAAGTATTGCATTTTAAAATACTATTTTCAATGTATTTTTTCAAGAAGAGTTTCCTGGAAAACTTGCACTAAAATATTAAGAAATGAATTTATAATAGTAATCACAGTTTTAATATACAGCACCAAACACAGGAGGCCAAAAACCTCTTCGGCCTTTCTAGATTCTACTATAAAACAAACAATAAAAACTAAAAATCTGACTATTCATTTCTTTCCTTTTTTGAGGTATGAAAATATCAATATGAAGGGGGAATAAAGGAAGGACCCATAATTGTTTTACAGAAGCTATTAAAATGTGCTATTAAAATAAGCTTAATGAATAGATATTAATATCTGGTTAGGGCTGCTCTGACCTCCTGTCTTACAGGTCCCATTTATGTCCTGTTTGATGAAAGTTCTCTGAGACTACGAAGCAAAAGGGCAAACTGATTTATGAACAAGACTTATTGTCGCACTGGCAGATTTGTATAATGAGAAATATATTAAATCTAATGAAGGGAAAGCGTGCCTTTCCAAGGCAGTAAGTTTCCACCATGATTAAGTAATTCAATATCCCTCAGTGGATTAATTTAGACAATGCAGTAGGGCATGAAGCCACTGTTGCAGCATCTTGCACTAATGACAAATGTTAAGCAATGTCAAGTGTTTGTTTTCTATTTTAAGTTGTGTTGATAAAGTGAGAAGAGGTTCACTAAGTGATGAGTTAACAAAACAAGTCTCCCTAATGCCGGTGTGCCTAATAATTGCATTGGAAGACGATCTATCAGAACCTCTATCTCTTTATACTGGAGAACACCATAGTTTATTCCCTTTGACAAGGATTTGCTGTAGGCCATCCTTTTCAGCCACCTGTCTCTACAGATTAAACCTGTACCCTGGGCCCATTAGTAATGTCTTTATATTCCTTAATGTTTGAGTTTAGGGAGGGAGGGCAGGGTTATAGCTGATGGCAGCACATTACTGTGAAATGTGCAAGAAGCGGAATCACGAACAGAATTCAGTACAAACAGTTACAGAGCAGGCACTTCCTTTATCTAGGAACACCTCTGCTGAGGCTGGAGACTTTCCTCTTTCCCGAACAGAAGCATGCACAGGCTGATCATCGCTGCATGCTTCTATTAAATCAGTGTAGCTCCACTAGCTTCAGTTTAAATCTGCTGGTACATTGGCTTTCCCTACAGTCTCAGACCTGGCATATTTGAAGCGAAGTCTGAGTGGTTCCAGAACTGTGTGCATGAAGAAATATCAAATATGATGGACCTGTCACTCTAAATTGAGAGGATGAGTGGAAAAGATCAGCATAGCTTAATGTTTATGTCAAGATCAGAGGTATCTGTCTTCATTCAAGGTTTATACTTTGCAGTGTGTATGTTCTGGGTTGACCAGACATTAAAATAGAACTGTACTCAACTAATGTAGATGCCTCTGACATGCTCTAAGAAAGTCATACTTGACATAGGGTTTAATTCCTTAGAATTAAATGCTTGAATTTGAAACCTTGATGTCTTCTATCAGTGAATCAGCAGAGCTCCATTTAGGCAACAAAGGCTGCAGACGTATCCCTGACTTGCTCTGTTTTTCATTCGTAATATGTATGTTCCTGCTCCAGCTACAAGAGCAAACTGAGACAACAGGCTGCACTGCAGCTCATCATGGAGCAGGTAGCAGCAATATTGCATAGAATTTAGATAAGCAAGTATTGAAGGACAGACCTGTATCAAGAAGAAAAGGGGAAGGCAGAGTATAGTGGAAAAAAACTCTCTCCCTCACTCATCCCACTAAAAATATTGATTAAACAAAGGAATGCCTGTGGAGATGCTGGAAAACAAGGCCAAAAGCCAAACATTGATAAACTTAATTAAATTTCTAATGAAAACAGAGGCAGTCTGTGGTGATTACTCAGTGTAACTGAGACTAATACACCAATTAGGCTAATTCATCCCCTGGTGTTCTAAACACAGTTAAAAACTTAATCCATATTTTTTCTCACATGTCAACAATTGATTTCCATAGCTTTGGAAGCTTCTGGTTTGGACATGGAAAGCAGCAGATACTTGTTCACTAGGGAGCTGCTATATAGAAATAGATAATATCCTACTAGCTGTATATTGTCCTCCAGGGATTCTCTTTTCTTTCTCTCATGCTCTTTCACACAAACCCTAATCTACACTGAATATTTAACAAGCCTAGTTCAAGATATTAATTAGTGAATTTAGCAGTTGGAAACACTGTGCCAAAACAAGTATATGGTGGACAGATATTCTGTATCTCTCTGGGCTGAAACCTGTACAAAGTGAAACTCAAACCATTTCTCCTGATCCTGCATTCCCGGGCTTGCTGTTGCAAACCCGACCAAAGTATCCGGCTCGTGTAGAGCAACCTGCACCAAACTGGAACAGCTTCTTTCTAATGTACCAAGAAAGATAATAATGAAGGGTTGAAATGGGCTGACACCATGCTTGTTTGTAAAATGTCTTTCAACGGCATTCATTGAATTCTGTTTAAAAGATAGGCGTAGATTCAGATCTATGCAAGAACAACTCATGGGGTGACACTGCGAGTATCCCTCAGAACACAGGCTTGGGTATCAGATTAACTTCTTGCGATCTTGCACAAATTAAGATCACAGAATCACAGGTGTGATAAGGTGTATATAAGCTTTTGTGGACACCTCTGCACACATGTTTTTTATTTGTTGCAGGTGGAAATTAGACACTAGAAACATTGGAGACCACCTGATGCCTGTTCTGTATCCCAGAAACAAATCCTGTGCAAAATGTGAGGAAGAATAAACATCATAAACATTTTGCAACTTTTGCTCAGTTGCCTATCAAGAATATAAACTTAGATAAGCTAGTTAAATACAGTAGCTGTATCAAATAAATGCTATCTCTGGCAATTAGCAGCACTTAACTTTGAAAATGAGCTAATATAATCAATTATGTCTTTTAATTTACAAGACAGCATTTTACAGGGTTTAATTTTCTGCTACTACACCTTACAAATTATCTTCAGGTGCTGTTCTGAATCTAATCATGGATGCTTATTCCAAATCTATTAGTACTGAAGGTGCCCCCCACATTCACAGCCTCCCCCAACCACCTACAAAACATGATAGTGAGCCTTGGGGTAGAAGAAGGTTGCAAAAGATGTCTTCACCAATGATGAGATCCAGTCGCTTTTGTGGCATCAAAACCTTTTGGCTTCCAGATTAATGGGTGTCAGTCTGTCTACTGCTCCCTGTGGAGCATTGTCTGGTAAGTTTTATTTTGATCTCACCCTGCTGAAGGATAGCACCATATCAGGAGGGCTTACATGAGTAGATTACAATTATTACCAGCAAGATACGCTGTATGCTGATTGCAAATGGCATAAGGAGTGTGTGCACGTGTGTATCTGCTCTCTCTTTCTCCTGAGCTGCCTTGGGTTTGCACAGATTCAGAATCAAAAGTTTAAAGAGAATTTTTAAATGGTGGAGCTTCTTGTTAGATAGGAATTGTGTACCTGAATAAGCTCTGTACCTACAAGTCTATTTTATTCATGGCTATGGTTAGTAAGAGATGGTAAATGCTAGTCATAGCTTCCTTATTTTTTTATTGCACTCCCCCAAGCAAACTTAGTTTGCCTGATAATCCAGCAGAAGGGAGGGCTGGAGAATGACTGAGGTTAGATGGTGATCCAGCTGAGGAGAGGTGTAATGCGTCAGGGGCTGTATCTGTGGTTGCAGCTGATGAACCCAAATAGAGCAGAGAGACTGCCAGCTGTCCGTGTCTGTACGTGTGGAGTTTAAGTGGTCACTGGTAGGGGGTCAGGTATGAATTGCTTCCCGGGTCAGATCAGGAGGGTTTATGCAGGAATGGGGAGCTGTGGTTGTTCTCTTCCCTACCGAGTACGCCCTGTTTCTTAGGATCATCTCTGATTCTCCTTCTGATGAATTCCTGGGCAAAGGACACGGCTTCTGTGCCTAATCTCTCTCGATGTCTTCCCCCTCTTCAGCACAGCCTTTTGGTATGCTGTTAGTGTCAGCTGCACTGCAGCCCATCTGCAAGAGGGGCAGGATTTGGGGAGTTCCACCTACTCTGGAAACAGCTATTGGGAATAGCACAGGTGTAGTGGGCAGGGTTGGAGCATTATAGATAGGTGAGTGTTTTGCTGAACAGGACTTAAAGAAAAACACAAGCTTAAGTTCTCACCTGGGCCAGAACAGAAGATCTCTGAATTTACTGGGAAAAGTTCTTGTGAAGCTCATGTTCCTTCATGTTACTGTAAAGGAGACAAAGAAGCCGTCCCTGCCCCGAAGGGATGTACCCTGGCTCAGTGGTCTTGTATCCGCTGTATGCAGTATCTTGATTCCTCTGCTACTTATTTCCTTACCAAGTTGCTAGGTATTTGAGGTTGAGATGAAACAACAGACCAATCTTTTACTCATTCTTACGCAGTCTGAGCTTGAGGAATACATAGCACGCTCTGGCTGCACTTATCTCACCAGAAGGCTTTGTTCATGCCTGGCCTAGGCAGAAAGAAATTGCATTTAAATCATCAAAGCAATTATATTTATGCAAATATAGTAACTATGCTTCTCGAGTTATTTGGAGTGAGTGCTGTGATTGCATAAAACCCACAGCTGAATAGAGGGCCAGTAGGTATTGCTTTGATTTATTGACTGATTTGCTTGTCTTGGACAGAAAACATGCCTTAAAGCAATGTGGTCAAGTTATGACCATGTATATGGAGTCCTTTCATTGATCTTCATTTACTCCTTAAATCAGCTCTGCTGAGCAGGAGATCCAAGCCTATATCCTCAGGGTCAACAGCAAGTTCACGCCACGTTTCCAAGCTTCTTGTATTGCTTGTCAGTGGCAGCCGGCTGAGCAATCCACAATTACCTAGAAAGTTTTCTAGTAATGTGTAAACCTTTTTTTCTTCAGAAACTTCTCAAACATACATAACTCAGCAGCTGTTCAAGTATTCCCACACCGACTTTGAGCCACTTTGCAGGCAGCCAGCAGGGTCACAAGCCTAGATTTGAATGTAATAATAACTTTAGTCAATTTACAGAAATAATATAATTTCCTAAAACATGGGAATTAGCAAATCAAGCCCAGAGAATTAAAATTGCTCAGAGGCTCAGATGCCCTGAAAGAATCCACTAAAACTCCATCTGAAGTTAGTAAGAAACAGAGCATAGCATCTATTTTTATTATGACATCTTTAAGGTCAGACTGGCAATGGGGAGGGGAAGAAATTAAATGGTAGTTTCTCCGAAGACACTATTTTACAACCTTTTTTTTTTTTTTTTTCGCTTGTAGCTTGTTAATTTTCACAGTGGAGTTACCCTGGGATGTGAATTTAAGAAATGGATAAAAAAAAGCTCTTGTGCCTCTAACTGCACTGAAGGCCCTGTGCATACTCCTGTGCCTTTGATGAGAAACATTAAACATTTTTAATTTAGCACATCAATTTGAAAATCTAATTTTTTTAATGCTTTGTAGCAGCAGACGCTTTTCACAGTGCTGTCGCTACCATAGAAGAATTATGAGAAACTTGAACTGCGAAAAGTAAATTAGAAAAATCTCATTTCAGTTACTCTAAAAAGAGGGGAAATTAGATTTTGATTAAAATCACTCACACATACAATTTTAGGTAAACTAATTTAGCAAGACTGACTATATAATTTTTTTGCTTGCCTCTGCGTCCTTTTAATAGCAGCTGCAATGGTCTTGTACTGGCATCTTCTCTAACAGCCAATAAGGAGGAGAAGAGCTGTTAATAATGTGGTGTTTTCCTTGACCAATTGTTGTAAGGCTATTGAAGAATGATTTGTATGATTTGTCAATAAAAAGGCAAAAAACACAGTATTTACAATTCATTTTTGAAGTGTGCCATATTAAATATTTTCTCCTTATCAATTTGCCTAATTAGCTGTAAGAACAATCACAATATATTTAAAAATTCTGATAGCATCAAAAGGCATTTAATACTTGACACTAGAGATGAATGATTTGCAGAAGGCACTCTATCTGCTTCTTTTATTCTACTTCATGTTGGTTCATGAATTCTTCACCATTAAAGTACCATTTTCTGAAATCTATTTGTCATTTTAAACTATTGACAGCATAATGGCAGCATCTAATTTCTGACCTGCCATTCACGTGAAAGGTGCTCATTAAGCTGCATTTGGTTTTTAAACTTGTTCTGGTTTTGATTTTGATTTGGCATATCAATCTAAAACCTATTTTTTTCTTTTCCCTTGTTGGTAGAGTCATTAAGAGCCAAGTTTCCAAAGCAAATATTCACAATATGTTTGTAAAAATGTTTTCGTATTTATTATTATTTTATTGTTACTGTTCCCTTTGTACAGTTCCCACAGCTGCCAGAGTGATTAATCTTCCTAAGTGCTTTATAAAATAGGTAAGCAAGTGTTATAAACAGGTGGGAAAGTGGACAAAGGGAGATATTAAGGCTGCACCACAAATCTTTGGTGCAGCAGAGATCAGAACACAGGAATTCTGACTCCGGTGCATTTGCCAAGTCTTCTGTCAAATGTTGTTTGAGGAGCTCCATTACCAAGCATGATATTACGAGTTTGCGGACAAGAAAGGATGCAAGAGAGGAAGAATCTTTCACTTGTTTTAGGAGCACAGTGTTTACGATGCATTTTTTGTAAGTCCAATTACTCTGAGGAAAAAAGCAGTGGATAAACATAGGTGATCTGACCCGATGGTGCCACTCTGCACATCGCGGCGTTTCGGGCTGATAGAAGCAGTGAATGCTCAAGTGAGTAAGATGTTCAGGGCTGGTCTATCCCTTGCTAGTATTTCGCACCCTTGCTTACACTTGACAATTTTATGCACCATGGGATTAGTTTTCTAAAGCATTGTCCTTATCACTTAAATGGGTCTTTTGTGGGAGCTAAATAATGTATATATTGCATTAACAACTGCACAGGGCTGAATTACCCCTTACAGAGTATTGCAGAGCCTTCTGCTGCTTCGTGTTCTTTTCTCTCTTCATCAGTAACCCAGCTGCAGTAATACATAAATTTTTCCCTGGATGATAGGATAAACTTAAGTCAGCTGCTTTTATCTCTTTTACTTTGATTTTAATTTGAATACCCTTATAGTGGAAATATCATGATCAAAGATGAAATGTATAAAATGCTAAATGAATTTATTTGGTCCTAATATTTAGAAGCTGTTTGTGGTGTGGTGTTTTTTTTTTTTTTTTTTTTGTTTTGTTTTTTTTTTTTTTTCCCAGACCTGAACATTAGCAAGAACATATTGGTGGGTTTTTGCTGGTTTTATTTTAGAGACCTTTGGGGAGCCTATGCCGGGAAGACATCTGTCCTTGAAGGCAATTTGGGCTGAAGTGCACAGTTGGTCTCGCCCTCTGGGAAACCGCACAAACTCGTGTGAAGGGAGTGAAGTGGGAACCATTTGCAGGGATAAGCTTACATTCTCTCTACATTAGCATGCACAATTACACAAATACAGGATTGCAGTGTCAGGACCAAGCAATATCACTAGGTGTCATGGGAGGGGGAAGTGCTAAATACAAAATACCATATAAAGATGATGCAGGATAAGCTTTTGCATAACCAAACATAACCTTAAGGATGACAAGACCAATGGACTCTATATATTCCTGATCCAGTCTCTCATCTTCACCCCGACTTCCAAACTGTAGGGAAGTGTGAAGAAGTGTTAGAGTCAAACTATTCAATTGCTCCTATTAAATTCTGCTGTTGTTCACCTGCATCTGAGAGCAACTTAGTCTCCCTGCAGGTAAATTCTCAGTTGGTAGAACTCAGCTTAGCTCCAAGATTTTCAATGGAAATAAGTAATTTTTTACCACTGAAGAACATACCCCATAAATGTGATGCCCAAGCCATTTTTATTGCTCTGTCTTTTAAACTGCAGATTGCTGGCATTGTTTTTCTCCTCTTTCACAATATGCTTCCTTTTTATTAGTTTGCTCTAGCCTTTTTCATATATGATTAAGCTGGTTGGTAGTTTTAAGTTGCTTTGTAAATTACTTATTTTATAGATGTTGCAGTAAAATGAGTTTTATTCCAATAATTATTTCTAGTGTAATGGTTCTGGCATAATTGTGAGTCAAGTGAGAATACTGACCTCTCTGTATCAGGAATCCCTTTGGTGATATTTGAGCCAATTTTTGCTGTGAGAAGATGAGTGACTCTAGTACCAATGGCTGAATTTTTAATAGTTAAATAATAGTAATAGTTAAGTAATAGTTGCAAGATGGCTACATGCAGTCAGTGCAGAGGCCGTGTTTAAGATCTGATCCGTCATTCTAGTCCTATGTGAAAGGAGATACGGACACCTCAGGCCCTTGGGTGGCAAAAATCAAGCACTTCGTTTTACTCTGGTGTTCTAGTCCAACCATGCACATCCGATATTTAAACCCATATTTGTAGTCAAATACCTGCTGATGCATATTGCTGAATTGGGTCCAAAAGTCGGAGGAGACCTAGGAGGGTCAAGTCGTCACAGCAGGAGGCAGCAGCCGCAGGGACTGGGAACACGCGGCTGGAAGCCTGCAGCAGGGAACGAAAGGTGGAAGGTGCTTGTGTGTGGGCCACCGAAACACGTAACATCCAGACTGTCCGATAGGTGATTGCTCTGTGAGGCTTTAACGCTGCAACGGCTACGCACTGGTGTCAGAAAGCAAGCTATGATTTAGCTTTAAGGCAAAAATTTTAAGGCAAAAGTTTGGGAATCTGGCAACCTTGAGTCAGTATGCTGCAGCTGCTTTTCTGTGTGTCCCCAGGGAGCAATCGCTATATCCCAGCACATACAACTCACTAGAGAAGGTCAGAAAAATTATTGTTGTTTTGTAGGAAAATAATTTAAAGGGAATAACTGTTTTTCTATTTTTCCTATAGGAATTCTCTATGAAAGACTTTTTCTTTTATTTTTCTTTACCACTGTTCATCCATATTTTTGTATTTTCTTATTAGAAGTGGGAAAAGGAAAAGGATGCTTGACTCAAAGTAGAAAATAGAAGGAAGTTGAAGCTTTTCTATAAAAACTGAAAAAAAAAAAAAAAAGACAGGTGGCAACAAGTTAAAATTTAGGAGGGAGGATAGTATTCAAAGAAGACCTTGTTTTTCCAGAAACTTATTCCAGCTTATGCCAGCTGTTTTTGTAAAGCACTTTTGATGACTTTGTTATATAAGTGTAATATATTCTAAGTAAATATACACTTTCATGTGAAAAAAAAATCTAATGGACTCCCCTGCCTGGTGCATTGATGCCTCTAGACAATATTGGATGCTTTGGAAGGCACTGCAAAATTGTTGCTTTTTTAACATTAAAATTAATTCTCCTTAGGCTTTCTAACTAATCTAAAGGAGAAAAAGAGAACATTTTCTGGAGCCTGATAATTGCATACATCCTGCTCCAGGATGGGTTTGGGGTTCATCTGGCCCTGGGCCCAGCGCTTAGTTCAGAGCAAGCTTTGTGGCTTTTCCTTAACTGCAAAGAGCAGGAGCTGGCTGTACAGTACCTCGCGCAGCAGGGTGGTGGCCCTGGCTGTGTTTGTGTGACACGAGACGCTAACCAGACAGACTGTGTTTTTTTTATACTCTGCCTGTCTCGGAAGGGGTTTTCTTTCATTGAGGTGTCCTGAGGATATAAAACAAATTAACCTGAATACCATGCACACTGAATCTGTTTTTCTGTGAGCAAACGTGGTTGACAGTCGGAGAGTGTGCCATTATTTTCGGAAGATGATCTGAGCTATCTGCGGGTCTGCCAGCACTGATATTTATTTCCTTCTTGCATGTTTGTGGCCAGGAGCCCACAGGAACCAGTGCCCTTCTTTTTCTGCCCTGTAGCCATTTTCCAGAGCAGCGAACCACACTCTCTCAGAGGTGCAGCCAAGCACGTGTCCAGAAGTCATGTATTTGGCAGCACTTCTGCAGACAGGAGCTTATTAATGCCAGCTGAATCCATGGTGATGGAAATGAGTGTGCCCGTGCTACCCATGGAAACAGCAGAGCTGCCTCCTGCCTTGAGCATTCACTGGAAAGCTAACGAGAAAACCCACCTGCCTCCCAATATCACATTTAAATGTAGATCCTAAATGTGCAGTAAGGAATTTAAATAACCAGTGAGAAGAAAAGTTAAACTGCAGTCTCTACTGTGTTACAATTGATAGGAGATACAGGCTTCAGTATCTTGTCGTGTATTTTGGCTGTGCTCCACTTACACCCTTCTGAATTAGGGGTAAATTTATTTCAGTTCAGTGAGATCTAGAAAGCATTAAAAGGATTTGGAGCCAATGGTCTATCGTTCTGCCAGGGAATGACCAGCACAGCACATCCTTTTGCTGTGTAAAGATATGAATACAGCTTTGTAATGGTGTAATTGCGGGCAGACTGTGTGCTCTTGGGAAATGCAAGGAAGGTGTGATGGTCATTGCATCTCTTCTGAGGAACAGAGAAATATTTAAATGTTGTAGTTGGAGTAAGGCTCCAACCCTGCAGATAGATCTGTGCAGCCAGACTCCAGTCACTGCACAGAGCTGTTCACAGGGCTGGGGGCCAACGCAGCACAGCCACAAAGGAGGCAGCGAAATTTTTCATTCAAGCCTGTCCTCTGCAATCCAGATCCGACAGCTCGGGGACCCAGCCACCGTGGAGGAACATAGTCATTTGCATTTAGCTTGTTTATTGCCATTTATTTATAAAGAAATGTTCAGGACCTGACTCTTGTGTGCTCATGATGCTTGGCAAACCACACCAAAGCTCCTTTAAACCAAATTATTTTCACTAACAAATCATCATGGCTTTACTAAGGAGGTGATTAGGGAAACAGCAAGGAAGATCAGGCTAATAGCACTTCCAAGCATCTCCTCTTTAACAGGGATTTGTCAGCATTTGCTTCATGAACAGAGCAATGCAGAGGTTAGGTGTTGAGTGCCCACTCCAAATCTAAAGGTTTTTTAATAGGTTGTGTATCATCATTGGACTGAGAGAGCAATGACTGATGAAGTTAGGTGATTCCGTAAACCTCTGTCACTTTTCCCACTTGTCCGCTGTCCCTTGTTTCTGTTCAGACAACAAACTCTCCGAGATTTTGACTCTCAAGTAGTGCAATGAATCCAAGGGTCCTTCTAATACAAATAAGCAGTAACTGCCCTAACTGTGGGCTGAGCAGCTGACACATCACACCAGTGGAAGCATTTGCTAGAACAGGCTGTAGGTGTCCTGCAGGCAGACAGCTGCACGGTAGGGGGGAAGGTCTGTGTTGCTTAGTATCCTTGATTTCTGTGGAAATCTAGACCAAAATCCTCTTGCTGATGGTGGCATTCTGTCTGAGGCAGAGGCATGAAATGCCCATGTGGACAATTTGGGTATCATTTACCTGTAGGAAAAAAAATCATTCTGCTCAGCCCAGGGTGTTTTGCATTTATGATTTGAAATGGAAATGTTTAAATGCCACGATGGGCCATGGTATACTCTGTGTGTATATATGTGAGCATATATTTGTACACATAACATATACATATATACCTTGTAAATTTTCTCTCTGGGCTAAGCCACTCCAAGCTGAAACTTTGATCCTAATTGAAATCAATGTCAAAAGGCCTCATCTGCAAGTCTAGAATTTTACCTGCCATCTTTTCAGCATTTCTCTAAATGAAAATGCCTCTGGGACTCTGATCATTCCCTCAGCTGGTCTCTTAAATCTCTACTTCTCTATCACATAGTGACATTCCATTTCTGGTCCCTTAGCTTGGAGGCACTCCAGAGCTGGCCACAGGTGTAACACCGGCACTGCAAGACTGGAAACATTCTCTGCAAATTAGTTTTCTGTGTTCTTGGGTTTGAAATCTAATCAGCAAAAACTAGTTTACAGTTTCTAGCAATAGATCAATGGCAACTTTCTCAAGGACAGACTAGCCAGGATTTGGGAAATGGTTGGACAGGAATTGCTGGGAAGGCCTGTTGATAGGAAAATATACAAACAGCAAAGATGTCTTTATTTCATAACTGTTAATTGTTGTAGTAATAGTAGGAATAGTCAGACTGGTAGCTGTCATGAAAAATCTCTGTAGCACCTAAAATTACTGATTGTTATCAATGCTGATAATAATCTAGCTGTAAAATCTGTAAATTGATATCTAGAATGGTGAATTTTTGTTCTTTATCATCACTGATCAGGAACAGGCTGTCACTGAATCTGTCTCTGGACTCTTGCCACATTCTTCCTTAGCGAGATAATGTCCTAAGTATAACACAAGCAGTAACAGCTGGATTCCACAGACAGATGTGGGGAGCAGTGAGTCAGAGTGAGATGGCTGATTAGTGCACTAAACAGCAATCATAGCACACCAGCTGCCTTGTCACTTACTTCCAAGTTTTTTGCAACATGGTGTAGGTTCTGCAATGGCTCTGCCTCCAAAGGTCCCCAGCACCTCCGTGGAGGGCTCAGACCTGTCCTCCCACAGAACCAGAGCTCACCGAGTGTGGAAAGTATTAAAAGACAGCAATGGACCTGACACTCAGATCTCTATATGGTTCCTTGTGTGTGTATATAGGTGGATGTCATCCAGAGCTTTATTAGCATTCATAGGATTTTGAGACCCTTTCCCAGTCCTGGGCTTCCTCTTTCTTCTGTGCACTTTCTGAACTCTATTCTGACCTGCGTGCTGAGGCATTATAAAAGCAGATACTATTTTTCACTAATTGCTAGACTCTTGGGATGTTACAATGTGACCCAATAAAAGTGTCAGCAGACACTTATTATGGCCTTATTTGGTTTTGATGATAAACTAAATAGTAGTAGACTGAGACTTGAGTTATGTGCAGAGAACATAAATGCACATGTGGGCACCCTCTGTGCAGCATACACTGCTACTCTAGCATGTCTGTTTGAAAACACTCGACTGATCAGTAATTCTCTACCTGTGAAGTAAAGGAAAGACCTCTGTATGTTCTGGAAGTAGCCTATCTTCAAGACCTTGCTAGTAAAACAGAACAGGTTTTCCTAGGGCTTCATCACCAGCTGCTGATGAACGGGCAGCTTGTTTGGCTTAGGCTGTGTCTCTGCTGCTATCAAGATAGAGCAGTGTAGAAAGACTCGAGGGCTCCTGGCTGTGAGTAGGTGCAGTTGCTCCTGTAATCGGAGCCATCTGATATGAAATGCTGAAAATATAGCTCTGCTTCTGGTGTTCTTGGGTACCCTTTATAGGTCACATACACTTTTACATGGCAATGTGACTGCGACTGCGAGGTAATGCTCTGTTTTCAAATGGTTCTTGTTCACTATTAAACAGGAGGAGCTGGAGGAAGGCAGTGAGGTTGCTAAAGGGACTTAAATGCACCCGTATAATTGTAGGCCAGGGAAAGGCTGTGATAGAGAGCCTATAACCTCCCAGCACATTTAGTAATGATCTCCTCCTGACTGTATCAACCAGGGCTAACGAAAGTGCGTTCACATATTCCTGATGTTTACCCTGAGACCCCTCCTGCCTGCCTCTGAGCGCATGTGTGTGTGCGTGTGTGTATTGAGCTGGCTAGTAGCCGCCCTTCCCAGAAAATTTTCTTGCATCGCGCTCCCCTCAACCTGCCATGAATGCCAGCTGGATGGACATGAACACAGGAGGGGTTTTGCATATGAGAAAATGCCTCAGAAGAGGAATTGAAGAGGAAGGGGGATGCAAAACCTGCCTACAGAGAGTGGCATAAATTATCCGTTGAAGAGCTAGGCTGTGGCCATCACCATTATCTGAATTACAGGTCTTTAGCCTGAACAGCCTGAACAGCTTCAAAGCAAGCTATGTTTTTGTATATTACTCCTCTAATATTTAGAAGATGAAAGGAATGATTTCAAGCCCCCTGGGTAAACTTGGGCAGGAACAGAACATTCTGTTACTTATTGCATAGACACAGGATATCTTTTAATTAGAGTGGAAATTGTGAGCAAAATGCAACTGTATAAGAACACTCATTTTTAAGGACTTATGTGATATAATCAAGAGTACAGTTTACCTGCGTATGTTCTCACCATTTCAGGCCAGAAGCAGGATGCATCAGAATGCCTGTTGTCCTAAATGTTTCAGCTGTTTCCTTATTGCATAAGGCTTTGTGAAACAGTTGATCTGCCGAGTACCTCTCAGGTCAGACCTCAAGTCAAAGCTGCTGCAACCTAACTTACAACAATGTGTGAAGTTAACTTCATTACTAATTAAAAATTAGATAGATTTTCTTTTTTCCTGATGAAAGTACCCAGTAACAACGTACCCCAATTTTGGGGGGTTTTGCAATAGACCAGAAAGCAGCTATTGCTTGTTGTGGTGCATAACAATAGCATACAATGCTAAGGAGAAATGAGAGCTAATAAAATGCAGAATATACATCACCCATTTACATTTATTGCACATTAAACCTCAGCACACACAAAAGATAATGACAGATGCAAATTGAGAGCACTTGAGCAGTGTGTCTGTCAAAGGGGAATGGGCATGAAGCCAAAGACCCATATTTTCAGTAACTGTGTATTTTGAGGGCGGGTCAAAGAGAAACCAAGCTGCAATACAAGGTCTATTAGACTGTAGATTAACCTCACCAGGGAAATTTCTTAGCACCTTTTCTTGTGTTTTGCATCTAGATTCACTGCAATCAATTAATTATTTGCAGAGGTCAGACTAAAGCAGATGCCCAAATACAAACCTTTGCAGATTTAGAATTCTGGTCCAGACTGTCTATTTTGGGCTCATCTGGTTGTTGGTAGGTTTTACAGTATCAGCTGGGAACCTCAGCTGAGATCCAAGTCCCATGGTACAAATGCATAAAGGACAATCCCTATCCTGAGGAATTTACGATGCAAATAGACAATTCAGCCAAAGGAGCAGCATCGCTCTTGTGCAGGTGGGGAGACGCTGAACTGCAATCACACACGCATGTGCACATGTGTGTGCACCTGCAATCCCATATGGCGTGTGTGGTAGAGCTGGCAATTGCCTTCCAATGTCATATCCTTATGCTAGTGTGTTGATTACATGGCCAGCTTTTTAATCTGCTCCAGCAAGAAGAAGCTGGCTAGCTCGTTCTTGTTCCTGATTCTTTGTATTCAAGCTGTGTTTACTCTTAGATCAGTTTGTTCATTCAGCACAAGAGTCTGCTCTTCTAATGCAGAAACTTTATTTTAGACGGAAACAGCAGAGCAGGATTCAAGTTTCTGCACAGCTACAGTACTGGAGAAACATCTGGTCAGAACATAAAGCACTTAAGGCTGTGAGTGAGTGAACCCATGGGTAGCCACCTGGACAATTGCCTGAGAGATCACATCCTTTTTGGAGTATATATTTTCAAGAAACAAAATGCTGGCAGCCCAGACTGAACATGTTTGTCTTCAGCCTTTCTCTCTCTCCCCTCCTCCTTCTGCAAGTGAGTTGCTGCAAGAACGTTTTGCTGCTTCCTTCGCTTCTGCTGTGCCAAAGATAAACAACCCGTCAGCGCAATGCTGAAAGGGAACAGAGAAAGGGGGCTGGAAGTCGTTTAATTACTGAGAATGCTTGTTTTGTGTACGGTGTGATTGCTTCCTATGATACACTAACTTCTTCTCTTTCCCTGTGCAAGCATGGTGTTTCTATTTATCAGGATGAAACTGAAGCAGCAAATTAGAGAGGGAAAGGGAGTAACTGGATTGCTCTATTCGTAAGCAAAGTTGGCAGTATGTGTGAAAGAGCAACATTTCCTGTTGACAGGATATTATGGATTTTCTCCCTGCAGAATTCCAGCTTCTTTAGGCCTTCAGTGAACTTTCTTTTCTTAATTAACTTCTAAAAGATTGTCCAAGTTCTTGCCAGGTTTGAATGAGGTGGATGTTGTTATTCCCATTCTACAGAGAGGAAAATTCAGGTGCAGAGCAACGTTAGTCTATGGACAGTAGTTGTTACTATTTTATCAATACTGAAAATATTTTTAGGAAAAAGCTGGAAAATCAGGTATAGTGGAGAGCAAAACTGACTCTGCCCTAACTTCTAGCTGTGGAGATCTGCCTCAGCTGGGCCCTGAGCTGTCACTGGATACACGCTAGAAAACCTGCTTTAGTGTGCCAGTCTGGCAGAAGACTAGAAGGACGCAGTCAAGCGAGTGAATTCATTCGCAGATCTGGGGCCTCTGCTGGCTGTGGGGGAATGGTTCTGTTTACATTAGGTAACATTTCTTTAATCACCTTTTGCATTCAATTTTCCGTGCTTTGTGTCGCCTGCTAGGGATCGTTAAGCAATACTCTAGTTATCACTGCATATCACTTTGTGTGCTTTGCTCTAATAAGCTTTTGTAAATAAAACCCAAAGAGATGAAAAGGCCAATGCCTGATTACGAGCTACCAATTTTGTCTCATTAAGTTCTTATAAGGGGAAAAAAGTAAATAGAATCTTTATCAGTCGCATACACTTACAGTGCTGAAGAGAAAGCTTTCCACATTCATTAAGGAGGATGCTGAGAATAGAGATGCGTTTCCAGGCGCTGTTGGCTTATGAAGCTGTTAAGGGATGTTTTACTGATGAGAAGCCTTTACTTCAATCAAAAAGATGAGAAGGCAAAGATGGAATCAAGGGAATCATCAAATATTTATATGCAGAGGTTATGAAGGGCCGATAGATGAGTGTGTCATATTCATTCTTCAAATGTATGTATTGGCAGTCTTCAAGTATACCAAAAGAAAGGAATAGCTTTCATACAGAGACTTCTGCATTTCCATTTTGGTGGCTGTTTACGTGTGATTAACAATAAACACCGCAAAACTTAATACAGGAGTTATATATAAGTATGTTGACCCAAAATTTGTCTTCTGATTAACAGGAAGGATGTTACCTGTCCTTTTATGTTTTCTAATTTCCTACATTTACAATTTAAATATATATATCATATACCTCTGTTTCCATTCTATATCTGCTTTCTCGAATACATTAGTAGTCATCAATTTTAACGGCAAAAAAATAGTATTATGGTCACTTGTGACTATTTTAATAAAACCATTCATAAAATTTCACTAGGTGGAACTTACTAGGCTAATACTTTTGTACAGAAAGCCTTCCAATGACAGGAATTACTCGAAAGTTTGAGCTAACATTTGTCCAAAAATTCATAATCAGAAAAGGTTGGCCAGCTAAGAGCAGATCCATGAATTTTCAACACCAATATAAAATCCAGAAAATCTTAAGGGATTCTCATCAGTCAAGCCTAGTAGCCTGTGTATATAGCCTTGCTTTGTTAGTTATGCATTTTAATAGTTATTCTTCTAATATACTGAATACATAAGATCCCCGATTCTTATTCATTTTCCATTGTACAATCTGCTTCTATCATCTTATGCTTCCGTATTCCAGATCCAGTGTCCTTGTATTTCCTTCCTTCATGAAGACAAGCAGTTCAATTCCTGGAATAGATGAGTCTAGACTGCTTAGCTAATTTGTTGTGGGGATCACAGTGCGAGTGGATGACTTAAAAAATAATAGATGCATTTTCTTTTTGAGGAGATATCATGTGGGATTTTTCTTTTCACTTCTCCCATTTCTCAGGGCCTGTTTAGTCTTTTTGCTTACCCATTCCTCACACCATTGACCCTATCATTTCTGATCGTCCCGCCTTTCATCCTGCTTAGGAACAGGAGCAATCTTCCCCACAGGATACAACGGCAAGGAGCTTAACCTTTGCCCATTTTTTTAAATACGGAACAGAAATTATCCATTAACATCAGCTGAATGAAACCTGCTCTACCTAGAACTGCTTGGCCCTTGCTGATATTTGAAGCCTGACTATTTTCTGGTATGCCTTTCTCTGAAAAACTGTCTGATGCACTGCATACGAAGTGATCTTTAGTCCCAGACTGCTCAGGAGCAGTGCACTATGCCATTAAAAAAAGGAAAAAAAAAGAAAAAAAAAAAAGGACACTCTTTTTCTCGGTTGTGGTGGTAGTTTGGCTGGATTTCTGCATTCAGTGACGGCGGTGTCACAGCTGAGCTGTGAGCCCGATTCCCATGACACACGCTCTTCTCACAGCTGTAGCCTCTTTCACTGTGTCTGCTTTTTTCACACTTTTTGTGCGGTGCAGTGGTGTTTTCTTCGCGTTCATAGGCTTGGATGGCATCAGTGTGCGTTCTCAGCCAGCGCAGACGGTCTCGAGCCGCAGTCTCCGATGCGTGAAGCCATTGCTATTGAAGCACACGGAAAGGGGGTTTTGTGAGCCAGTGCAGCAGTAGGTTCTTCTGTGATCAGTGGGTACGCAGGGTCTGAGACAGGGCCTGGAGTGCCTGTCCTCCTGGTAGGATTCCTGCTCAGACCTCACTGAGACTGTCAAAGCAGAGACACCACAAACCGGCCAATGCTTCCGGCAGCAGCGAGCTCAGCAGCTGGAATGCTGACGCACCAGACATGTTGATGGCAAAGGCATACATGCAGGTGTCAGACTTAAATATGGCTTGCGAAGTTAAACAATACACAATTTTAATCTACAGGCAACTTGATTTAAGGCTCTTCTTTAATAAGAAAATGTGTGCATGCCGAAGTGTGCTACCCTTAGCAGTAAATGCAACAGCACCACCTTTGGGTTCTGGAACAAAATGCGCTTTCAGCCACAATTACCTTTTTGCCTGCTTTTCCATGTAGCTGACTTATCTACCGCATTGCATTGATGAAGATTTAATATGAATAGTAAAACTGGAGGGGGGGAGGAATTGCTGCAGTACTGAAGTAGCCTATCACAGTGTAGAAGCAATGGCAGGTCCATAGCTGTCGTATACACGATGTCTTGATGCTTGTAGTCAGACTGTAAGCACAAAATGCAGAGACAAATGCAGACTTTGTAGTCTGTATCAGGACCCAGAATCAAGACTAGAGTGGATTTGCCCACCTCTAATTCTTATTTTTGCATCTGCAAAAAAATCATGTTAATGGTGTGTGTTTGACCAGAGGCATTTTAATTAGATTTACTCTGAGTAGTGAACCAGATATTTTATCCTCTGTGAACCTCTCTCTCACTTACAAAATGTACATGTCTGAGATTGTCAAATGGGTGCATGTGACTGTGCAAATACACAAACATGCATACTTTTTTTTTTAATGTGGACGGTGAAACACAAACCTTATTTGTTAGCCCTTGCTCTTCCACATGGTCTAGGAACTGGGAAGTCACTAATAAGAGAAATAAACCAGAAAAGGATTGCTAACAAGCCTTCAAACTGACAGCAGGATTTGACAGGGTTGCTGCACTGCTGTGTTGAAGATCTTTCAAACTTTAGGGGTCATTGTCTTCTAATCCTCTAAAAAAAACTCACCAAATATCCATGCACAGTGGTTGCACAGGTCTCTGACCTAATTGGACATACAGGTGTGCCAAGAAGCATCTGGCATCGGTTGACTGACTATCTGCATGATCTTTGCATATTGTCTCTACTTTGATGTGCCTTTACAGAAAAAAGATGAGGGTTTGCACTTCTGTCCATCTCCAAGGTGTACCTCAGTCTAATCCCAAACCGTGGAGGCCAGACAAAGACTGCCCTGGACTCCTGCATGCTTTAGGTCAGACCTGACTGAATGCTCTGCTTGTAGATGTTGGTATGTGAATGCAAATGCTGCCCCAGCCTTGATCCTCTGCACTGAATGTCCCTGGAATCTGCAAAGGTGCAACCCCCAAATATCTCCTTGCGTTTCATATTCACCTCCAGCCCTAGAAATTGGTCCCTTTTCACTCAGGCTTGGTATTCCTGGGAGTACGGTCCTTCAGCGCTATTATCCTTCAGTCTGCTTGTCTTTCAGCGAGGTCATTTCCTCACCTTGCTTGTGTCCTCTGTCATTCCCTCTTCTTATACTTGCTTTGATGCAATTGAGTTCGTTGCTGTTTCTCAGGTCTCCAAAGAGTTTTTCTCAGATCCTGCCAAACTTGCTGCTGTCCTCTTAGGAATTTCCAGCTAGGCTCATGTTATGATTCTTTAATTAAAAAGACTCCTACGATGTAGCAGTGTATGTGCCTTTCATCTAAAGTACCTGTATTCTCCTGTAGTCCTCTTGTATCTAACATCCAAAGGAGTGAAATTCCTGAAGTGGGATTTGGCCTTTTCAATCTCCTGCTTTTCATTCATCTCTGCCAGGAAATGGCAAAAATGTGACAACGCACCCATTCACAGCCACAAAAGGAAACCAGATCTGTAGGGTAAAAAAAAGACAAAGCCCAGATTTGTATTGATTCATCTTAGACTACCTGTACTCTAAGGCCAACACCATTAGTACAAATAATGTGCGGTTTTCCCTGTGTGCCTCAACTGTTTGCAAGAGTGCAAACGCACAGATTTCAGGGATGGAGGCAAAGATCCAGCTCAGGCAAGTCCTTGTCTTGCCTAAGTAGCTGCCACGTCTTCAGAGGAGCAGCAGACTGTTGTGCACTTCTGTCAGCTTCAGAGAGGGTGACGGGCTGAGGCTGAAGTCACTTATACCAGTCGAAAGGCTCCCATTGACTGGGACTGACTGGCAACTATGTTCTGTGTGTGCTTCCACGGGTTCTGGCGCTGTCTGGAAGACCGAGCACAGCACTGATTTCGTAAAAGCTTGCCTGATCTGCGCTGGTCTCATCCGCAGGCTGCTGTCAGACCCCTCTGGGTCCCTTCTTGAGGCACGCTAAGTAATTCTAACCGCGCGCAGCTCTCCCTGGGATGAGCAGGGGCTGCAAATGCAGAGCAGCTTTTAGGATCAGCCCTGAGATCGCTCTCTGAATGTACCTTGTTCTTGTTAGGAAGGCATCCAGCCTGCGTGCTCTCGAGGGCAGCAGGAAGTCGTGCACTTCCACAGGTGAGTGCAAAGCACCACGCAGATTCATAGCACTACGCAGACGATACTAAGTCCCGCTAAAAAAATAACTGATAGACGCTTTTAGCCCTGTCACACAGCCTGATCCTGTCAGGTGCCATGACTCCCCTGGGGAATGCGGTGCTGCCAACTCGCTGACCCTCTTGGTGCTTCAAATCACGTTGCATCCTCAGGGAAGCAGCTAGATGATTTCTCTGGATCAGGCCCTTCATTAGTGGTACTCTCAGAGGATGCCCATTGGAACCGGTTATTGGCTGAATTACCAATAAAAGGCAGCGTCGTGACAGCAGTGAATGACCACGTGAGCTAGTAAGCAGATGTCTTGAGAGAGCTCCCTCATAGGAAGGGGAGGGAGGAAGGAGCAAACAAATGTTGCTACCTCCATTAGATTTCTTTAGGAAAAAAGAGAAAGCAAATGAAGCGGAATAAAAGCTGCAAAATGAAACACCCTCGACAGTTTACTATGGAATATAGTTCTTCATTTAGAACTGATAGGGTGGTTCATAACAGGAGCAAAATGAGTGTAGGTGCCATCTCAGGGAGATTTGAAAGAATTTCTTGAATTGAAGAATTTGTGTGATTAGTTGGAGTTGCACAAAGATGCAACAAACAACCTTGGCAAAATGGCATAGAGCAAAAAGGAAAAAAAAAAAAAATCCAGCGCTTCAGTGTCTGATGCTATTTTGTCTTTTGATGTTTGTTTTCTGCACAGTGCCAGCAATTTCTGTCATCTCTGGTGCATGTTGCCAAGTCTATTATTCGGGATGATTCCTGCTTTAAATATTTTTAGCTGCAGCGGATCTTTAATCATAGGGAGATTGTTTTCAGGAATGATTATTTTATGTGCATCCAAAAGCAAATCTGAAGCTCTGATCCAAAAGTATTTGCAATCATTTTGTAGCCAACGGACAAAGTAGGAAGGATGAGGCAAACTCAAAGGCCATTAAGGAGAAGAATATTTCATTTGGATCAGAAAAACAACAGATCTCTGCCCTCTGCTGAATCTTCAGGGTGCTTTTGACTAGTAATGATAGATTCAGTCTGTGGCCATCTGGGAAAGAAGTCCATCCCCAGAAATCTACAATGCTGGCAATTAAGTATTTATCTGCAGCATGTTCCTGATGAACTAAGTAAATTATAACTGTATAAAAGACTTTTTAATACTTTGGCATATTTATTTTTCCTTTAAAAAGCAATGGCTTTTGATGCTTGAGAATTAGATTCTCATCTGGTATACATTTATATAGTTCCATTGACTTCCCTAAGGAAATGGTGAGCTGAAGAGCAGAAAGGTGAAATAAAGCTTTTTTTATTATTATTTATTATTAATTCTTAAGATCCTGGAGTAAATCTTGAAAAGGCTTGAGAGGTTTGGGAGCATGAGTGCAATTTTGAAAAGTCCCATCAAGAGCTGAAGAACTGTGGCTTTGAAGTTAAATGGGACCTTGACCTTGAGTTTGTTCCCTGTATGAGGCAAATTTCACCTGGAATAAACTGTTATTTGAGTGAAAGATTTTCATGAATTTTACATGTGTGTGTGCACGCGTGCTAGATATCTTTAACAATGTTACCTCAGTATCACAGAGTTGAAGGTATACAGATGATTACCTGAATCAGTTTTAGAATAAAATAAAATTAATGTAAACACAAAAGTACAGCTTTTCTAACGGCCTCTCACCATGATGCCTATTGATTATTATTTATAATGAGGAAGCACCTGCAGCTGTCTACTGAAATTAAAGCCAGGCATTATACAAACGCATGTTAAAATCCATAGCCAAGATTTACAAACTCAAAAGAGTGTACATGACATGTATTCAGAGCGATTTCTGTGCTACTGATGAGGCAACAAAGAGGTTTGTACAGGTACATGTAGAAAAACTAATCCAAATGAGCTTTTAAAGCAGATTAATTATACCTCATTAAATTGTGTGGACAACCTCAGTCAAAACTAAAGGAAGCATAATTCAGCGAGGCAGTGGACGTGTGACTGTGAAAGATGGAGCTCCACAGCTCTCCGAGCTACCACCTGTCAGCTGCATTGCAGTAAATGACTACGCACGAACTTTTAGCCTAGCCCAACTGTGAAGCAAAATCACAGGTAAGCTAACGTTTTTCTCTGAAGTCAGGACGAGCTAAGAGCGTACACACAAGCAGTTCCTGTCTGATGGAAAATAACTTAGTGTGTCATGGTAACTGGATTGGTCTCAAACATACCTGTGCTCTCTAGATGGAATCAAAATCACTTCAGCTATGAATATGTTGGTTTCCCTATGAGGCTAAATGTGTTTTTACTAAATCATTCTAAATTTGCATCGTTAGTTATTTAGGATCAACATTTCCAAGTGTCCCTGCATTCTTTAGGAACCCTAGGACGGAATAGGGAGAGGCAGTCTAGCTCATTTATCAGCCAGGACAAGAATGTCTTTTCTTCTGTGAAACATAGGTGGGGTTTAACCGTATATTTTAATATGTTATTGTCTGTCCTTCTCTGAGCTTATTGATAGGAACAGAATACAAAATGAGAAAATAAGAAAACAACCCAACAGAATACTTTGGGTCTTCCATACAGAAAGCTGAGGTTTAGGGTCGTCTGGGTCCAGTGTAAACATGATAGCTGGTTCTCATTTCGGGTGGGGTATATGGACCATCTCTGGGTTCTGATGCTCCCGGCTTTGGCTCTGTCAGTGTGAGCACAGTTGTGCGTATGACATTCCCAGAGCTGTCACCTCTGCAAAGCGCTGCCTCAGCCCCAAGCTGTCTGACACTGGGATGCTGCCAGTCCCATTATGCAGCGTGTGTGTGGAGCGCTCTCAGTAATGGTAATTTAGGCAACACTGTCATCCTACTGCTATGACAGTCCAGGGAGCAGTCTCAGAGCTGCTGCTCTCTAAACAGGAGCTAATCTTTCCCAGCTAATTTCCAGAACATTGTCTACTTGGAGCTTGTGGTTTTACCTCAATAGAAAATTACAACAACTGTCAGGGCCACATTAGTTACAGTAAATTAGCTTTGGTAACACTCGTAGAGAAACAAACATGCAAACAGACTCGGAAGGAGTTTAGCCGCTGCTTGCTGACTAAATCAGGACGGGGTGGCATGTGGGTTCCCGGCCCTTGGTGCGGTAACGGAGGGCTGCGTTTCAGCTGAGCGCAGCAGCCTGCAGCTGCAGTGCTCAAGCTGATCCGGTAAGAGGCATTATTCAGAATGGAAATTTATGGTGCAATCAATTCAGTAATATTTGAAGAAAAGGAATCAAAAACAGGAAGACTAAGTCTTTGTCTCTTTTGCAACATTATGTAGGAGTTATTCTGAGTTATTACTCAGAATGTGTGTGCCGGTCAAAAGGAGTATGTGACACAAGCTGTAATAAGCCGTATCATCTTTTTGTTACTGTTGTTGTTGCAGTCTAGCATTCATTAACCGGGGCCTCAATGGTATAGACATATACCTGCCCCAGGAAATTATTAAGGGTGTGATTGAGACTGTCTTCTGGATAATGTGGATTCCCATCAACTCTTAAGTCAAAATTTAAATGTATTAGGGAGGCTTTAACCTTCATTAATCTTATATAGTGGATGGTTACAAACATATGCTTATGCCTTGCTTACAAAGAAGCTTAGAACTAAAAAAAAAAAAAAAAAAAACCCTTTACAACAGTGGATTCAGTTGATGCCATAAGGATTTGGGAGCAAGGACAGTCATTTTCCCTTGTCTTTGCAGCATAATTTTCTTGTTATGTCTCCAGGCACTGCCATAATAAACCTAATTAATAACATCGAGAGGCATGCAGAGCTGGAGTACAGGTGCTGCCTTGGGTCAGCACTGAGGTGCAACAGCAGAGCTAGAAAGAAAAGACTTTCCTTGCTTGAATAACCATCTGATGCGTATTTGTTACTTAGCCCTGCAGAGAAATAGTACTTGAAATATCATTGGTACCACTGGGCCAAAGCCAGTATATTTGAAACTGAATGCTAAATGCCAAACATAATCATGTGCTTAGAACCTAAAGGTGCTGTATACATGTGTCAAAGGAAATGACTCGAACGAAACTGTCCCCAAGAGCATAATTCATAATTCAGTATTTGTTAACCTCCTTGCTTTCATGATTATACCAATTCAAAGAAGGAGGCAAGAAGAGAGGGCTGAGGTAATCCTGGAAGAGACTGCATGTGATCTTTAATGAAAAAAAAAAACAACCAAAAAAACCAAAAAGAACACCCAAACCCTTTTCTATAGTTTTGGCCCAAAAATGAAATCTAGGTGTTAAATGCAACAAACAATCCCAAAGCAAAGCTGAAACAAACCAAAGCATTTCTTTTTTTGTTCCTTCTTCCTTTTTCTTCTTTTTTAAATGTAACAGTTTCTCTATGATGTTTTTGTTGTAAATGCAAGCAAGCAAGAAGGGCCCCGAGAAGAGAGCATACTGTTCGTAAATGAGCTAGTACAACGCAGTCCAGGACTGGTCTGTCCCTTGGCACTTCTGTAGCAGGGCCGGTGAAGTATGCTAATTATACAGCCCAATCCAGAGGGAAATGAGCAGCTGGTTTGCTCTCGAGGTGGGCGGCTGGTACCTGTGAGAGCTTTTGTGACCATCAGCTGTTCGTGGCCACAGACAATTCACATCAGTTTTGCAGCCGTTCAGCAGGAAGAATTCCTGGTAGTTTGTACTGGAAAGCTTGTGACAGGGCAAAGGGCCCCCTCGGGGGATCAGCTGGGATTTAGGGGAGATCAGCCAGGAAGAAACTCGGAGCCAATGGAAACAGGTTCGGGAAGCGTGTTGCAGAATCCAGTTTCCTTCATTACGCTGCTGCTGCAAATCAAGGCTTTCGCAGAAACCTGAGCTGGGCTCCTTCTGCAGGAATGCCACAGACCCTTTGGTTTTCATTCTTCCCTTGCTTAAATCACTTCAGGCTTCTAGTTAGGAAATAGAGCTGTAAGACTTAAAACAACGAAGAACAAATAGCTATGTAAAGTTTACTGAGCGGATATTTCTTGGATTGCAAGCTTTTAAGGATAGGTTGGAGATATACAAAGTCTCCAAAGAGATTTATAATGTTGCCAATTTTTGTGATCTGATCAGTAAAAGTCTCTCTATTTACTGTTTTTTCTTAAGGCTGCAATTGTTGCGGAGATGTGAATCTCAGCATTATGCACTTGTTTCTTTATAAAAAAGAATGTCTCTACTCCATGTGGATTTAGAGAAAAAATATGGAAAGTATTCCTTACCTATACCCTGGGGCAAATAGAAAGAAATCCAGACTCCATGTTTAAAGATATTCCATAAATTTAATCAATCTGGTGTATTTTGAGCTATGCCTTTGACACGATAGCATTACCTGAGCTGTGTGCTACCTCTGTATCTGTTTCCCTATCTTTACCATGTGTGAGATGGATTACTGTCCTGATAATACTATGACTATTCCAGAAGAAGAATTATCTGTTTATTATTAAGTCTTTTGGATGTAAACTCCTAATTTCTAATGCTTTATGTATGTTTATAAATCTGTAACGGGAATATAATTCATAAACTTCAGAACTTGTAGTTTACTTGTCAGCTGTGGGACAGGAATGCAGCAATGCAATTTTCAGCCATTTCTTCTGCCAGAGCCACAACTGCACGTGTGTGCAAGCTTTTTAGAGCTCTTAGTCCACATTTCTACTGCCTCCTGGCCAAAGCAGGTCCACTTCCTGGCTGCTACTAGTCAGCCTAGTGGTACACTAAGCCACAGATCTTCTTTTATCCTCTGGCAGTCTAACTATCTTCTCTAATGTAATTAAAACGATAATTATTCCCATCCAGAACATTTTGCTTACTTATGGTGTGCGGAAGTATTAAGGTTGATTAAACACATATGCTGCTGGTAGATAGCTCCTCCAGTCACATATGGAGTGATGAAGGGTTAGCTAAGGGAGGACAGACTAAAACACGACGCTCTGCTAATGCGAAAGACGGCAGCCGACAAGCGCGGAGCCTGCGACGGTGGGAAGGGGGCCGCGCTCCACCGCACGACCCCGCTCTGCTAGGGAGGGCTAAGGCAGCGGGGGGGACGCGCCTGCGGAGGAGAAGTGGGAGAGTATTTTTTTACCTCTTTACCTCGTCCGTGCCAAATATCTGCGCTGCCAAAACTTATCATTCAGCCAGGAAACAGCCCCAATACTTGGCCCTCACCGGGTGTCTGTGCAATTACTTTGAAAATTACTATGAAAATACAGAGATATATCATACACACGCAGATGCCACAGAGATCTGATATGTCCATCTATGTACTGCAGCTTTGGGCCTGAAGCACGCCAAGGAGAAAAGTTTGCATGCTTTCGTGGATTAAAAAAAGACCTTTAGTCTTCAAGGCTTTCAAAGCATGTTTTTTCAACTAATATGAAGCCTGATACAAAGCAAAGCTTTTTCCTCGTTCCCAGATATCATAGACTAGTCACAGACTGCTGAAGGTGGCCATCTTCTTCACTACGAACAAATATACCTTTGTGAATCTTAAAAGCATTAGTCAGACCGCAGGGCGAAAGGGACAGAAACAGCACTTGCTTTCACAGTGTAATTGCCTCTATTCCATCTGGGGAAGAAGTGAGTTTTCTAATTTGCAGAAATCACAGTCTAAAGTGCTTTAAAATGTACTTTATCCCCCCCCCCTTCCTCCCATGGAAAGAGTGCTGAGGTAGATTTTTCTACACCTATAAATGGGAGGCATTTTATCATTGTGGTAGGTACACTGCAAACCATTGCAAAGAAAAGAGTGGAAATCAGTGAGAAAGAACGACAAAAGCTTCACAGATTGAATTTTCTTCCCTATATAGCAGAGAAACGAATAGGTGTGTGGTATGGGATGAGGTCTTTGATCAGGTGGAAAAGTGAAGGAAGCTGCAGAGGCAGGGGCAGATTTTGAATAACTAGGAGCTAATGAAAAAATTGTTTGGTACATGCTCTTTGCTCAGAGTTTATTTCCTCCTAATCACTACCTCCGTGTGCTTGCTTTCCTTCTGCTGCTGTCAGCAGTCTCCCAGAAGACTCAGGTTACTTTTCCTGCTTTTTCAATGACAAGGACATGTTACTTGGACGCTATATTTTGTAAAATTATGAGGTGCTGAAGGCTATGTTTGCATTTGTCCACCTCGACCCACCTATTTTCTGTTTATATAGTCTGCTGTTAGCCTGGCTGTAGCTCAGGGCCACTTATTTTTTAATATACACCTGCAGGGTACCTAGTGTAAGGGTTATGTGTAGGGTCTATAGCTGTAGCTGTAAATAACAGCACTACTTAGCTCTTATAGCCAGGAAATAGCCTACTAAGAAGATTCTCTCCTGCAAGATGCCTACTTTCCCTTTGCAAGAAAAGCCACGGAGGATTTTTTCCCTAGGGGAGGCCACAGCCATCCATGAGAAGCAAGCAATCTAGAGTGTAAGGCTTCAGCCTGTAATTCAGTTTTATATCCAAGATCTCCAATCCTGAGAATTAGTTTAGCTGAGATCACACCTTTGAGCCAGTTCTGCACACTCCTGCCCTCTCTGAGGCTTTGCCCATCAGTGACTGCAAATTAGTTTCCTTCTCTCTCTGAGATAGGCCCTTCCAGGGCCCATGATACGGCTTTCTGACTCCGCCGTTGGATAAATTGAAAGCTCTTCACAACCATCTATCTTGCTCTAGTGCATGAATGGATGATGAGTAGACCCTATTCTAGTTCATCCCCCACCCATCCATCATCCCCTCTGTCCCCTGCAACCCCTTAATTAAGGGAGCAGAGACAGATGAGAGAGCTAGACAGACAAATGGACAAAGGCTGACAGAGGGATACAGCCCTGAGTTTCACAGCCTCTCAGCACTGTATGACTCAGGAATACATGGAGCTAATTGAACTAGCTCCTCTTGACATAAACAATTCCAATTCGTTTTTTTTTTTTATATATAATTTTTCCTGTCTTAAAGCTTTGCAATAGCACTGTTAATTTGAGAGTAACGTCTACACCAAGATACACGATTGTGGGGAGTGTAGATAAAGCAGGAACCATTAGCTAGAAGATATTGGTGGGAATGATTGCATAGAAGACCACTGTACTATTGTTATATAACTTGCTACGACATAGTGCACAGAGAAAGAAAGGATTATGTAGAGGGTAGGAGAACCCTCTGGTTCCACGGCACACCGATGTATTTACAAGGAAGTTAACACAAAGATGATTGAAACCAGGTCAAGACCACAGTGGCCTGTGGATCGTGCTAATAGTCACAGAGCAAGACATCTCCAGCATTAGCTGAACTCAGGCCTTTTATGGCAAATAGATCTTAAAGCGGTTTGCGAAAGCAGGAGCTCTCTAGTACACTATATCCCTTGTGCCATGTCCGTATGCTGCCCTATGCATGCCAGTCATGGATCAGACATAATCAAAAATACTGTCTTGCAGCCTTCTTGTTTATGATTTCAGATCAATATTGCCTACAACAGGGAGGATCTCTGCCCTTCTATTTGACTCTTATCAGAGGAACAAAGGCAGAGCACTTGTTTCCTCACAGCTGCGTCTCTCCAAAAGAAACAGCTACAGTTTCTTCAAACCCAAAGAAGATTTGCTCCTGTCCCAAGAGAACATGCAAGAGGGTGTGTAAGGGCACCCTGCTATAGTGGTATTAGCAGAAACATCCAGCTGAAATGGCTTGCAAGGAAGGTGCCATTTGTTTTTTGGAAAAGAAAATGGAAAATCATCATCATGCAGTAGGGCAGAAGTGGTATTAGCAAATTGTTGCCCCAGATGCCAACTCCAGTGAGCAGCAGCTCAGGATGAGAGTGGAGGCTCTCAAACATTGATACTGATTTGGAAAGTTGCTGTAGGAAACCCAACTTGTCCCCATCGTGTAGTGTCTGGCTTTCTCTTTGCCTGTGGAGTTATTTCAGGTCAGCTCGTGCTGAGAGTTCTCTACTGCTGTCCTCATCATTACTAACGCGTATTGACACACTGGAGAATCTCCACCCTCATTTAACTTGACATAAAATATTGCACTGATATAAGCACTGTTCAGGCAGTAAGTTATATCTATAACCTCATCTGTTGCCTTCCAAAGAATGGGAAGGGATCAAGACGCAGAGTCTCTGGAGTCTCTTTGCTGAATGGATTTCTGAATGAAACAGAGAAATGATGTATTTTCCTTTCACTCAATCTATTTTCTGATAGAATAAATTTACATAAGGAATTGAATGACATTACCTAGCAGCATGTAACATAACTCTGAATTGGGGTCAGATAACAGCTTAAGGTCACTTTGTCAAAATCAAGTCAGATTATGAGAAAAACCTGCACCCACAGAGAATTGGTCAGCTATATTTGATAAAAAGATTTTTGCTCTAAAACTGAGATTTTATTGAAAATAAAATTCTGCTTCCTAGAAACAACCTCAAAAAATTCTCTCTCTCTATATATATATATTTATTTCAAATTTAAACCAGACTGGTTTGGTTATAGAAAAGAAAACAATTCTGTCCTTAATTTTTGGTGTGTGCAAATTTCTTGGAAATTCTTTGAAAAGGTAAAACCCTTAACTAGCCCTCAGTCAGGATTTTCAGGCCTCTTCCAATAACCTAGAGAGATGTTATGTCAGCCATATCCAAATGCAGGGCTTTCTTCTGTTTATCTTATTCTAGTTATTGCTGGGAGGATTCAGGGACGTGGGTGCTCAGGTATTTGAGACCAGCGCGGTTCAAAGGCAGACTGCATCGCTATGGTGCGTAACACGGCTCAGGCGCAGAATGCCACCGCTCCTCACCCAACCAAACTCTCCCCGCTGCCACTGGCAGTTCACTTTATGGGATAGATGTGTGGTCAAGGCATAACACGAAAGCAGTAAAAATCTGTAGCAACCTGCTGAACCACCGGCAATTTGTAAAGTGTGCCTGATTGTATATAAAACCAGGCCTGATGAGGAGCTACTGCATTCAAGTTTTGTTGTGTCCCTTAGAGACAGGTTGCTGACTCTGCAGGTGGAAGCAAGTACCCGATTATCTTTGGCATGATGTTATGCAGATTCTCAGAGCTCTGGAAAACAAGAAAAAGAAGAGCAGGATCCATAATCAATAATTAATTGCTATCCTCAGTGTTTTACTAAGACATAATTCCACTGTTCCAAAACTGCCTTTTCTTTTTGTCTGCTTATTCAAGCTCTTTCAAGCTTTCTGTCCATCAAATCCTTTTCAAGTGAGCATCTTAATGATGGCTACATTTTCAGTCCTGCCTGGGTACCAATGCTATATTGAACACAAATACCTTCCAGCTCTCTGATCACGTCCCGTAAGTGAGCCACATGAAAACTAATTGTTTCCCAGTGTGCTACTCCTGGATGCTGTACACGGGCTGTGATGAACTTACCAGCTTGTTTGGCACCATCCAGACGAAGTAAGTTCACTGCCAGTTATCCTTCTGTACCTCCTTTGCCAGCAGATAATTAGACTTGGGCAAGATGGTTCTGGCACTTCACCTGATTAAGCAGGAGATGTGGGTTATGTTCACTGAAAGATTCATGAACTTTTCAACCTGTACAGATTCTGTCCTAGTTTAGGTGAGGATAACATCTGAACCTCTGAGCAGCATTCTGCTTTATTCTGACTCTGTGACTGTGCTGCCACTAGCTAAAGGAGGATTATTCCCATCTTGTAGGGATAAGATGAACTGAATCACAGACAGATCAAATGACTTACCACAGAGAATAGGTGGCGGGACCAGGAAATGAATGTATTCCTTCTGATGCCTATGGACTATTTTGATTATCCTCTCTGAAGCTGGCTGCACTGGTATTTTGATGACCTTTTAGTGGCTTTGCCTCAAAACCAAGCAAAGTTGACAATTTTCAGTGTTTCAGTGTAAAATCATGTACTATTTGCCATTCATTCCCATTGTTTAGTCACATAATAGGACTTTATCAGCATTTAAGGTTATTAAATTCCTTGTACATAATGTCCCATGTACACAGAGGATGGAAAGAAGCTAATTTCCATTGCCATGAACTGAATCTCTCTGCCTGCTCATTTTTTAGCACCAGGGTATTTGCAGAGAATTGAAAGCTTGTTTAGATCAATGGGAAGCAAGTATAGATAGTGGTAGGGAAGGCTGCAGTGATTTAATGTCATGTTACGAAGAAGGAAAGAGAAAGGTGTCTTTCTGGCTCAACTGAAGGGAGAATGGGAAAAGACAGCTCTCCCCTTCCCTAAATGAACCCATCTGCAACACTTCCAATTTGTATCCAAATAATATCTGAGGTTTGGGATTCAGCAGCAAACTAGCTTCGAGTCTCTAATCCCAGCACCTGATGTTTGGGGGTGTTGGGATTTGAAGCTAATTAATTCAGCCACCTGTAATTTTCAGTCAGATGTGCTGTCTGACTCTTCCTTAGATATATCATATGGTTTGGATGGCTGCAGACAATGCTCACCTGAATCCTAATCCCCTATACTACTTCTTTTCCTCATTCTTTTTTTTCATGCCTCTCTTCTTCCATCTTTCTCCTGGTGCCTTCTTCCTCTTGTAGGTCCTTTTGCATCTAACATTCGTTGGCTCTGCCCAAATGCAAAGACCGTGTTCCCTTCAGGGCTGTCTGCAGAGTAGTGCTCTCAGCGCCTGTCCCAGTCACCCTGGCTGGTTTCGTCTCAGCACAAAAGATTCAATGCTGACTGTTCCTGTTGGGAACAAGGCTTCTGGTGATAAATATTGCAAGATCTGGAAAGCCCAGGAGTCCTGTCCTGATTTCTTTCCCTTGACAGTGAAATGATGGGAGAAGAATAAAAAGATAATTAGTTTGGAGTTTTTCAGAAACGAAATGGAAAAGGTTAGTTCATCCCCTTCTAGCACCAAGTGAAAGCCTGAGCTTAAACTGTCCAGGCTGCAAGGTTCTGCAGCCAGGGAAAGTGTTGTCTTGCTTGTTCAGAAAACACCCTGTGCTCTTCTGTCCCTGTAATGCCTTGCAATAACCGAAGCTGGAGTCAGTTTTCCCACATCTGTAGGGCCTGGAGCTGTTATTTTTTATGACTGCTTTTCATATTACATTAGTGCCAAGTAAGCCTGGGAGCCTGAGTCTACTGGGTGCTGCACATCCAGACAGTGGGCGGCAGCTGCAGCCCAAACAGCTTGCAGCCCGAGGCCTTGGTCCGGAAACGAGCTCTGTGCAGGCACTTCTGGCCATTCATGCAGAGGCTTAATGACTTCAGTGGGAGCTCCATGCCGAAGATGAAGGGTGTCCCTGCAGATCCTATGCAGAACTGGGGGCTAACGGGTGCATGAAGAGGGATGGAAGATGTCAGAGCAACAGGAACAATATAGTGTTAATGCAAAGTTACCCTTACACTTGGTTTGTAGGTGCCTAATACAGATGCACTAAACCAATATACAGCACAAGGGTCATCTCATCCCTTACCCAGACAGTATCAGCAGGATTATTAGCTTCTAGTAGAACTATTTGAATTTCCAAATCCTCACCAGATTTACCTTGATTTTGCAAATAAAAAAAATCAGGCTTTGTAGGATTTCCTCATTCCTAGTTGCCTAGTCCCTTTTCTTCTGGGTTGTTAAAGAGGACTGGTAACAAAACTTCTCCTATTGAAAATCTGTCATGTCGCTTCACATAAACTTATATCAAACTGTTGAGAAAATCCTACAGCTGCAAACTCGATTTGGAAGTGTCTCTTGCAAATACGCCTTATTGCTCCTGCCTGACGTTAGGTGTGCCTGGTAGATTCAGGTGTGTAGAAACCCTTCTTCATCTCTTGCTTCCTTAGCAAGCATCACGTATTCTTCCGTCCCATGCAGTCAGGCAGCAGAGCTGTAGTTCCTGCTGCTGGCAGCTGTCCATTAGTATTGTCATTCATGCTTGGATCTGTCCTGAGAATTCAGGTGAAGCATTTTGATACTGGTCCGGTCAGGTTGCTAATGCATGTTGCCAACGTTTCTCTCAAAGAAATCTTTCTTTTGAAGGCATGGAAAGGCCACCCAGGTTTTCTTGATCGAAGGTCAAGGAGCATCTACAGTGGTGGCGTCAAACAGGCCAAAAGGACTCTGGAGCTCGTGGGCCATTGCTGTTTGAATGAGATAAAATTATAACTATTTAAGATGCCTGGGAGTGAAATTAGAATGTTCACATAATCTGCTTAGTCTCTGAAGACCAGTCTGGCATGGGAATATGAATCTTAATTGGTATTTTCTTATCAATACACCCAAGTTGGAGGATTAAGAATAAGACTCCTAATACCACCTGAAATTTTAGGAAATTCTTATGGTTTTAGTGTGATCCAGAAGCATCACTGGTGCAGTGAGAGCCTGGAGAGAAGGTTTTAGGAACAAGAACTTCAGTTTTCAACAGACTCTATACGTGTGTTCACGTCTGAGCTTTTCTTCACCTGTAACTGCACACCTAATGTACAGGCTGTGCAAAATGTCTCAAATAATCAGTAACACAGGCATGTATGAAATGCAAATGCATTGTCACTTCCTCTCTAGGTAGTTTTTTCAGGTGTTTTATTGGTGTGACAGTGCTTTAAACGATGTTTTATAAAATAGATCTGTGGCTATGTGTATGAATACCCAAAGGACTCCTGTTGATTGCTCTATTTTTATTTGCTATTTAAAGCTAAGGGCATGGTTTTAAAACTTTACTGAACAGTGATGTTAAGATGAATCCCCTTAATGCATACCAAAAGTTGCATTACAACCACACATTTGTATCTCCTCTATCTTCTCTCAAACACAGCCTCATGAATTACTGTGTTAATACAGAACTCTCGCCATCCTAGCAAATGAAAAATGGCAGATATAATATACCGTCAACCCAATCCCCGAACACCAGCTGCTGGCTTTGTCAGGGTGACCTGAAGGGACAACCAAATGTGTGGATTGGTGTATTTTTTCTCCCATTAAGCACAAACTCAGGGCTCCTTGGAGTACATTAGTGTGCTGGAGTGCCCTCTGTGCGAGACTGCCTGCCAGCACGCATCCCGTGTCCATCTTCATCTCCAGTGAAAGGCAGAGGTTTATACCTTCTGTGGTAGTAAATGGGAAAAGATGACTGTAACAACCAAATTTGCAATTCTTTTCATTTGTGTGAGCTCTTCCTATTTGTTCCCTCCCTGTCAGCTCCAAGCTGCATTTCTCTCCTCAATATGTCAGCTATAACTATATATTTCAACCCTCCTTCCCTGCTACCCCTTGTTCCCCAGAGCTTTTCCTGTAAAGTTCTTGTTTTTCATTCTTTCTTAACTGCAGTTATGTCCTCTACCTGACTGTCAACCTGAGGAGCTGAATGGATACGAGGAAATACTGGGACGTGTTTACAGGGAGATATTTCCATCAGCCTCTCTGCAGAGTGCTTGCATAGTCATGAGACAAATTCCTCTTGTGAGCAATTCAGGGCCAGGCCTAGCTTAGGAGCAGAGGCAGCTGTGGACTGAGGAGGAGCAGACGGTATCAGTTTAATGATCATCCCTTCGTGAATGAGAACTTCTGGGCAGACAACCCCTGGGCACAGAGATGATAAGCCAAGCGCCCCCACTTGTTTTCATTTTTCATTGCTGTCAAGCAAGAAGATAGCAAGATTTGGCTGTTGTATCGTACCGTACATACACAGGAGACTCTGCCTTTCAAGGGAGTTACAACCCCATCTAACTCCAACAGGCACCAGTACTGCTCTCGGCACCATAGCGTCAAGTCTCCTCAAACTGCCTTGCTGCCTAATCCTTCGTGCCTAGCATAACGTGAGGCGTAATGAAATGCACCATTTCTTTTTCCCAGTAAGATTTCGGGAATAAACAGAACCCCTGGCCTCAACGAACAGGCCATTTTGCCTGGAGTTACTGGAGTCAGTTTGTGAAATGGGCGGCTCGGCGAGCGAGCCCCGCTGCTCTCAGCACCGCGCAGCCTCCCAGGCTGCGAGCGGCCGGGTGGCACGGGGCCTGACAAGGTGGGACCTTGCCTGCTCCTGACCCGGGCCGTAACGAGCCACGTTGCAGCCCTGTGCAAGCCGCCTGAGCGCCCCCGCCCCAGGCTCTGCTGTGATCAGCCTGCTTTAAACTACTTTCCTCTGTGTGGCATAGCATCAAACTCCTGAACTTAGGTACCTGGTGACACCTGGCTCCTTGGTAAGAAGTATCTGTGTACCACCGGCGTAGGAGGAGCATGCAACTGGTGAAACCTAAACGTGTACGTAGGGAAAGAGCAACAAATCTCTGCATGATGCAGAGAGCTCAGGTTATGCCTACAGCCGCAAGCGTGCTTTGCCCACGTGCGGGGCCAGCTGGACGTGAGCCAAGCCCGAAGTGGAGGCAGTACGGAAGGGTCAGCACGGTGCCAGCAAGAGGCCTGGAGGCTGGGTGTGTAACCCTGGGCTGGCTCAGCACTGCTCTAAAACCATTCCACCTCCTTTGGCCTGGATCTGGCTCGCATCTGGCTGGAGCTGACCCTCTAGACACACCCTTCGATTCTTTATTTGGGTGCCAGCTGGCTGCATAATGATGACTTTCACCCAGTATCACTGTCCAGCTCCAGTCTCTGCGGTCACAAGGGGTTAAAAGCATAGCCAGGAAGCTTTGGGTACATCTGGTATGCACAGGCTCAGACACTATCTGGAATAGTTCAGTTCAGGAGGCTGCACTTAATTAAAACTGCAAAATGGAACAATTAGCTGAGGCTGAAAATTTCCTACCGCCTCAGCTGAGTGTGACGGGTGTTTTCTAATCTCTCTATTTATCTTATTGTTAATCTGTAGCAATCAATTAAAACAATTCTCAAAATTATATTGAGTCCTTTTGGAAACTATTCAGATAACAATAGAATCATTTAACTTTTCTTTTGTGAAGCTTAATTTGCCTGCATCTTCTTATTAATACTTGCCATTTTTAAAGGGAGTTTGTGCTCTGATCTCCACCTGGTATGTCACGGAGGATGCAGTTGGGCTACCAAGGCCGGCAGAAATGGCACAGGCATCATTTTTGGCAGTCTGCAGATGCTGTAGTAACTCCTTGTCATGCTAATGTTTTTAGGCAGCTGAGGAAAAACATGCAGCTGAATTTTAGGCCAGGAAAAAGCAATTGAAGTGTGAAGCCTTTGAAGTCTGAAAATTGGTTTTCTTCAAAAGGAGAAAAAGATCCGTATCAGAAAGCAGCAGTGGCTTTCTCCTGTGGTCACAGCTCAGATTCAAACTAAGAGTTAAAGACCAGCGAGTGTGTAACACCTAGCCAGCCACAAGGCATCACTTTAGGTCCGTTCTCTGCTAGTCGGGCCAGGGACACGCAATCGAAGTGGCGTTGGTGAGACGCTGCATTGGCAGTTCGGGGCGTCACAGGTGCTGCGGGTGCAACGAGGCGCAGCACACTAACTCGGTTCGGGCCACACGGCTTCAGCTAACGCGTCGGCCCGCCAGTGCCTCTCCAGCCCGCCTCGGAGGGAGGACCTTCAGGCCTGGAAAAGACTTTAGTCACCCCGTCCTGCCCTGGATCCCTCTGTCTGCATTGTAGCAAGGCTGGCAGTTCTGGAGCACACGCATTTTTTTTTTTTTTTTTTTTTCAGTAATCCGGTGTAGACTCTGTTCTTCCAGGCCATTTCACACAGGCTGCTGGGCAGGCAGAAATAATGTGTGTTGTCTGCTGGCCTCGGGCAGCGCTCAGAGCTGTACTGCAGGGACAGCAGCTCTCCTTCCCTGCCCCCTATCAGTGGAGTCGTCCAGTTCTACCTTAGCATTTGATTCAATAATCTTGAATAAATTGTGGGAAAAGCTGACCTTTGCAGAGACCCTTCCTGCTCAAGGCCCATGTTCCAGCTGAGAGCTGCATTTCTGTTTTTAGCATGAGTTTTAAGCACTCTAATTAAATCAGGGACCTGGTTTAATAATCCTGGTTGGCTCAAGCAGCCGAGACAATTCTTTCACAGTTGCTTTATTAATGCAGCAGTAATCTCCAGGTTGGGAGTTCACCTCCTTACTCGTTCATCCAACTCTTTGGGAATGGGAAATGAGTTTTAAAGCAGCAGCTTTGCTCCCATTCTGCACATGCTCTGGCCACAGGAACCAGCTCAAAGCGCAGCGCACAGAGTTAAAGCAGCTGCTCAAAGAGGGCAGGGAAGAATGGAGGAAGGAAACTGCACCGACAGTTTTCCATGAGGCTTTTACATTACACCCCTTTCGTATTTCTGCAGCACCTGGCATAGTCCAGGTCCATGAAGTCTTGAGTCTAAGCTGCTGGGACCATCCCGCTACAAATAATGAGTCACCTGTCCGTGGTTCAGAGCAAGCCTGTGTATGTGCTGGAATTAACCTGGGCAACTACAAGAGATTCGTCGACAGAGGGTGTGAAATTCTGGCCCTCTTTGGAAAAAGGCAAAAATCCCTGACCAGGGCTTTGGTCTGGAAATCATATAGCTTTGTAAATCATGAGTACGTGGCTTTGACTACAGAACCTCCTGCATGTGACTTGGATTAGAACTTATCCTAGTATCTTCCCTGTAAAACTGATACATTCTTTGTGTGACTGATGCTGTTCATACTCACTAGGGTGTAAACCAGGAACCACTGGATGCAAATTGACAGCTACACGGCATTAAAATCGGTGTGAGCAAGAGGAGAATCAGTGCCCTGTGTATTTTCAAGGTGTAGAAAGAAATGTCTTTCAAAATGCTACATAATATACAACATAGTACTATACGGGATGGTTTGATTTTTCTTAGTTTCTCCAAATATATGAGAGGATATAGATATAAAAAGAAAAATTATGGATTGCTCAATATATGAAAACTATATCAAACGATGGCTCTAAGGAAAACATATTTTCTTAGAGGACACCAGTTTCTTAGTAAAATATCCAACCTCTCAACTACTGTAAATCAGCATTGCTGTGTTGACACAAGTGAAGCTACACTGATTTACTGCAACCAATGATTTGGCCTTTATTCATTATTACAGCCTAAAATAATTCCACTGGGGGGGGGGGGGAAACAGAGAAGTTTGGAAAGTTAGGCTAGTTTGTTGTGCATGTGTATTCAATCAAGACAACTTCCAGAAACTTAGATAAAGAAAACCATTCAAATGAGGCAAAGATGAGTAATTGATGATCATAACTGTGATTATAAGGTATAATTACAATTAGCTGCACAAGAGTGTTAATCATGAAAATAATTACATGTCAGCTTTTTCCAAAAGAAAAGGGAGTGTAATTAAGTGGCCCAAATGGGTGACAAAATGTGTATAATTGGAGCGACAGGGATGGTGTTGGCAGAGGGGGAAAGAGGGTGTGCTTAGAGGCAGAGTCCACTGGGTATTTACTATTGCCTGTCAAGCTTCTCCTGAAAAGCAGGGGTCAAGCTCTTCACTCTAATAATGTGCTGTTCAGGTTGACTGAGCAAATTTTAACACCATTAGAAAATAAGGAGGAAAGAAATCTCAGGGATACAGCTACTGGATTTCTAGTCTTCCTAGATTAGGACTCCATTTCTTTTGCAATGCGATTAAGGTCAGACCAGTACACGAGCCAGCTCCCCTCTACTAAACTCCACTAGCAGATGAAGCATTTCTTGTTTTGCCCCACAAAATCAGGCTAGAGGAGGCCACCCAATTTTTAGAAGACACCTCTACAGCAAAGTCTCCTTTATTTCTCATGGAGTTGTTTTCTCTGGCTGTACTGGAATTTTTCTTTCAGTCCTTTTCTCCTTTTGCTTGACAATCACTTGTTGCTGTAGCTGGTGTTGGGTGAATCAAATATTGCAGCCTCCAGAGCAGGTCAGTGTGCCACAGGATATCTGTCAGAAAATCCAGCCATCCATTCCCTTGCATACACATCGTGAATTATAAAAAGCTCTCTTCAGGGAGTGAGGGTGGCAGGGTCCTGTAATTTATCTTGCATGAAATGAGCTTGTTGGAATGGACTGGAAAAAACAAGTCATTAATTCAGAATAGCTTCTGGACTCTGCAGAGCTGCAATTCCATTCTACACATCCACTGCAGTAAATGTTATGGTGTTTTAATGCCTTTTCCTTTATCTTTTCCCTTTTTTTTCCTGCTGTAGACGCTGTGTTGGCTGCTCCAGTTGCATGCTTCTGAATGCCTCTTCACCTCACCAGTCGCACGTGAACAGTTGAGTAAGTCCGCTCAGTGCAAATCCTCTTCTTTAAACTCATTAAATTGTGCCTAGCTTCTCCAAGAGCCATTTGACAAATTCCCCTGAGTGGCAAAGTAGTGTTTATTATGATTATTATTACTATTATTATTTTTCTCTCAGCTCCATCTGTAATGCAAACACCATTATGTTTAATTATCTATTTGAAAAGGAGATTTAAAAGTGAATCCCACAGGAACCTGGCCAGCATGCACAAGAGCAATTCCCTTGAGAATCACTCTGGTAGGTGAAATCTGATGTAGGAGGCATCAAATACGCACCAAACAGAAAGGAGGTTAATGCCACAGTAGTCCTGCCCCCACCAAGTCTTTTTGCCCTGCTCTTTCCAGGACAAATGCATACTAGTTCTGAATTTCAGCCCCACAAAACGGGATTGAAAGCTGGTAGATCACCCACTCCACGAGGGTTTTTTCCAGGCCTTTTCGCTGCTACGCGTTGGAAGAGGCAGCTGCTGGCAAAAGGATGTTTCTCTCCCTTGGGCGAAGGGATTGTCACCCATCCACCGGAGAGGAGGCTTAACAAGCTGAGGAAGCGTCATCCAGAAGATGAGGGGAGTGAGAACGCATTGGTTGCCACGGTGCCTCACGTCAGATACGATGAAAATAACGAGTGTGAGCTCACGCAGGCAGCGCACGTCCACGGACCCCGTAAAAATGACCAGCTGGAGACCTCCTCTAGTAGCCAGCTTTTCAGATCCCCCTGTCTCCTCCCTCTCTCCTCTTCGCCTGTCTTGCCCTGTGAAGGGAGGTAGAAATCTCTGTTCTTTGCTGGTTTTCCTCTCCTTTCTCACGCCTGTAGGACGCTGTTTTAATGTGTAGGATTTGGAGGGGGACATTCAGACTCGTGCCCAACAAAGGGAGCAGGAGGGATAACTCAGTCATTAGGACTGGTGATCAAAGGGTGTCCAAACGCATAGTGAATTAAACGTGCTGCCAAAAGGAAAGGCATATTGAGGGAGTGAAGTCAGACCAAAAACAAGACAGGGATGAATTGCAGAAAAGCCTCTCTCTCTTGCTTCTTAAGCTCGAAGGAAAAACAGCTTTGTGACGCCTTTTTCACACTCTTGCATTGGGACAAATCTGTTTGCCAGCCCTCCTCCGCAATGTAATCACTCCACTCTTTAACGTTCTGCATTTTCCGTTATTGCTAATCTCTTCAGATGAAAGGCAGGAGCCCAGGCTGCTTCTCTGCCCATGCCAGAGCCGAAGGGTTGCAGCCTCCCGCTTGCCAGGACCGTGGGAGGCTCTGGTCCCACACTCCCAGCAGTCTCTTCCGGACCCTCCCCTGTGCTGGCCCCAGGGAAAACACCTGTAGGGAAGGTGGACACCAATGCACAGCAGACTTCTGGACTGCAAAACTCCCTCTTTACCCTTCCCGCACTCTAGGGAGGTCAACGGTCCTTCAGGAAGCAGGAATACACCGTTTGGGAAAAGATCCTGTAACATCACGACTTAGATGTGACTGTAACACTTCAGAAGTGTTCCCAGAGACACGGATGGGAGGCCCTCCTGTGACCAGCAAATCCACAAAGCTCCTAGGGTTCCTCTGGGACGAACGACATTGTCAAGATCTGATATGAGAATATTAACACCTCCAGGGTTACCAAATAAAAATAAATGATTTTTAATAGCTCTTACCATTTCTTTAGCTTTCATTAGTCTCCTCTTTGGCTTTATAGTGCTGGGCATGAAGAATATGAGGATTTAAAGAATTAACTGAGTTAATGAGGGCTGATTATTAATGTTCAGAGCTCAATAAAAAAGAGAGAGAAAGAAATAAAACACACACAAAAAGGAGCTGAAAATAAAGGTAATCTTTCATTCCCCCCAAATGAGGTAGACTGAATTATTGCAGAAGTTATAAGGGAAGCACTATAGGAATGGAAATAAATACCTCCCATTAGCTATTGGAGGGTCTGTGAAATTTGCTGCAAGGAAGTATCTAACTTAGAGGAAGAGGATGATGTTGGGGAAACTGTACCAAAGGCTCTACCTATGAGAGTCTGGGTGATTCTCTCTGGGACAGACTTCGTAAAGCACTCAGCTTCTGCACTGTGGCCTGGTTGCCAAAAATCCCATTTACGCCCTCCCCAAGGATCTTGAGGGATCCTTCAGTGTGGAAAACCTGGTCCTTAATCAGAGGCTGCTTAGGGACTCAGCTACTCTAAAGGTCCTGTAAAAGACTTGTTCTTGAACATCTTTGAGTATCTGGCCACTAATTCATCACTTCTGACGAATTGTACAGACAGAACCATTAGTTCTTCAACGTATTTAGGTTGCAAGGTCTTCAGGAGACACATAGTTTGTGGACTTCTGAGCTCAGTCTAGGCCTAGAGTCATAACTGTGGCACAAATATGATTAACAGCAATCCCTGCCTCCCTTCCATCCCAATGTCCTGACCAGCTTTACCCTTACAAGAAAAGCAAAGCACTTAATTATCTGCGTAGAAAGAAATAACAGAATTGACTGCCATTGCTCCTTCTCCATGGGTGGGATCGTCCAGGATTGTCAGGGCTAATGGTAATTGATGTTTCCTTTCACACCTGCTCTCTTCCCTGCTTTATTAAGCCTCTGCAAACACTGCTGTCTCTGGGGAAACAGGGGGAGTGGAGGAGGAAGCCCATGGAAGAGAACAATTCCGGTTGTTCAGCACTGCGCTTTGCTAAATTGCATTCAGCCTCCTTTGCAGAGTAATAAACTGTTGTCTGAAAGGCAGCATGGAGTTTTAATTTTCTCATTGTCAATGGATGCTGTAATCACGTAATTAACAAAGTGCGGGAGACAGTCGTTTAAAGCAAGCTGAGAACACCCGTGCATGAAGCAGATGCTTGGGGGAGAGGAACAACTTTTCTTTGTTCTCTTCTGGGTCTGAAGACCATTTCAGTACTTGAAAGACAGAAGAATCATATTTGGATAACAGGAGTAGTTACAAGGAGGTATGCTTTGGTTTGCTGTTTTATCCCTGTACGAACTTCCAGATTCAAGGGTCCTGTTTTCACCCGTATTGCCCCACTCTGACAGTGCTGTAACGGCACTCTGGCACACTTTCTCTTTGGAAAGCTCCTGTGTGCACTAGCTCTCCTGGGCTGGCAAATTTTCCCACGCGCACACACAAGAAGAGCATCCAGGTTACCCTGGGCTGTGCACTGAACAAGCTCCCCTCCGCCCCAGGCCCCTCCAGTTGGCCAGCTGAGGTGGTGGTGGCAGGGGACTGAAGCCCCCCCAGTTGCGACGTGATGCCCACCACGGCGTTAGATCCTTCAGCGAGCACGGGGCCGCTGCGGGCTCCGGGGCAGCCGGCTGCGCGTTGCTGCCGGCTGCTTTAGGCGTGGTGGTCGGCAGGGCGAAATCCTGGCAGCATAGGGCATCTCCCACTGACTTCGGGGGACTCCGATCTCCACAGCCCCCTGGCCTCGGCTCTCATGATGTTTTTCTCCTGCAGCTTCAGAATTTCTCCTCGCTCCTACGTATGTGTTTCTCAGCCGCTGTGTTCCTATCAGTGGTTATTATGGGCTGGGCAGAGCCCCGACTGCTTTGTATTGCAATGACGCCAGCGTTCCATTTTGCTGTGTTTTTGTGCTTTTCTCAGAAGCGAGCAGAGGGCTTTCTGGACCAAACAGCAGCAGTGCCTCCCTCTCCCGATGGAGCGGAGAGGGTGCTGGCGTTGTTGTCGTGCACCATGTGGCCACAGCCCGCGTGTGTCATATCAGAGTGATCAGCAATCTTCGGAGAGACAGCCGGCAGCCTTCTCTTCTGGCACAGGGGATACTGAATCCCTCAGTTCTAGTACTGCAGGGGAACGGTTTCACATCTTTGGAATTTGTATGTATTTTAGGGTGAGGAAATATAATCTCTCTGCAAGGAAAACTGTTTTTCTCAGCAATTATTGACCAAGAAAGAGATTCTAGGGAAAGGAGAAGAGAGGTGCTATTTTTTATGCAGGAAATGCCTCCCTTAGTCTGGGAATCCAGTAAACAATTACAGCAATGGAAGAATCCTGGAGATTTAGAGATGCGAGAGTGCTGACAAAGGCTAAGTTTGACCCATTTATCTCTCAGCCCCTCTTGGTATATTTAGCAGCAGCTAAAAAGCACCTTGCAAAATTGAAACTGGTGAATTTAAATGATGGCCTCTCCTGTTCTGTTTTTTTTAATTTCACATCCCTTAGATACTCCCCTCTCCCCTTGAATTGTACAATCCTCTTCATCTCCAGTCATATATTATGCATCTGTCCCCACCTCCAGGCTGCTGAATTGGAAATTGTTTACTTAATGGACATTACAGCTTGGTTGACTTTAATTAGGAAGAGATGTCAGCTTACAGATTGAAGGCAGGGAACACAGACTTTGGGAGGAGGTGGGGTTTGCAGGGTGCTTTATGGACCAAAGTGAGCTCAAGGAAATGATCCACATAATCAAAGGTCACAGTGTTCCTGTAGGTGTCTGCTGCTCTAAAGCTCTTTTGGCTATCAGATGCCTTTTAAAGCACTTGTTTGCTTTACACCTCATTAGCTGAGAGAGAAGTCAACTAACAGAGCCCATAATTTCGTGCTCCTGACCTGTCGATGCACTGTGTTTTTATGGCTTTGAAGACACTATCAAGATTTGTAGTAGTATCAAGAGGATAATGTAGTATTTTATAGAAAGATGTGTGAGGAACAAGCTTATAGGATTAAAAGTTAAGGGAGCAGACTGCAAGATTTCATGGGAGGGCAGTGCTGGAGAACGGTTCAGGTTTGACATCCTGCTAACAGGGCCATGGATTAGCATCTGTCTCTAAGCTTCAAAGTAGAACTGAATGCTGCTGTGCCGGAATTCAGTGTTTTATCGAGGCTTGGGTATATACTGTGATTTAATGGGGAACAGCATCTAGATTATATAAAAGTTTTAAGACAGAGACCATTAATGGAACTACCCCTACCATCATTGGAAAGAATTATTTGCTTCTCTTATACAAGTCACCTCCAAGAGACAGTGTTATTACTTTTCTCTTCTGAATTTGACATGCCTGAATGGTATGTGGTCTACATCCCTCATTGCTGCCTTGAACTTAGGCATCGTGGTAGGCGGTTTGGTTCTGCCTCTCAGGGCCTCATTAGGTGTTTCGCGTATAGGGTCAGGAACCAGACAAAGACCTCCAACATCTCATTTTTATCCATAAGATCACCACATCTGTGCAAAATTGATGCCGTGTTTATACACGAGCACAAATGCACTGGCTTAGTGGAGCGGCTCCCGGTATGCATTGGAGTAAATAAAAGGAGTGTCATTTCTCCATGCGTGCACACAGCCCCTGCTGTTTACTCCAAGACCATCACTGTCCGCAGTCACCCTTCCAGATGGGAGAAGAAGAAAACTCACTAGTGTTTGCACTGCTAGCAGCAGTGCAAAGCTTTTCTCATCTGCAAGTCACTGTTTGCGCAGTCCGCAGCCACCCACAACAGTAATTACTCACAGCGCTTTGAATTCTTTTGTAGTTCTCCACTGCCATTTTAAATCACTCCATCAGTTGTGACAGTTTATGAGAGCTGCCGTGGCTCATCCTCTGGAACAAGGTGTGGGGAGGAGTGATTATTCCATAAGCTTTATTTTTTAACCTTGCATCTTCCTTGATCTCTGAGCCATTAAATCTCAACTACATTTTTGCCCCCCAAGCAACTGTTGTCAGCAGAGCTGCAGCCCAGGTTATTTTTGCATAACATCCCAGTGTGTTCGCAGCTGCCCTACTCCCCCACAAACGACAAGCTCCATATTGTGCCAGAGAAAGGTAAATTGTTAAGTGTTTTGTCAACACAATAGTAGACACGGTGTGGTCTCCTGTTTGAGCTACGAGGCATCCATATGGTTTTTAAGCAGCTGCCACTTGTGTACCTTGGAAGGATAAACTGCACTCTGAAAACTCGGAGATGCAGGGAAAGGTACTTGCTTATGTAGCTCCTGTGGAATGATGAGCCCTATTAATTAATCTCTCCCCTTCCAGGAAAGATGTCAGAATCAGACAAAACCCAATCAGCAGACATGGAAGACCTGGTTGTCGTGCAGAAATGGTGCTGCAGCAGCAGCAGAATCAGCAGTGCTAGGACGAGGCAAAGACGGAGGAGCGCCAGGGGCTGGTGCTCGCACCCCTGCCGATGTGTTAGACCACGGGGTAAGCTACCCGGAGTGACCAAGGCCTTGCTACATAAGCAAGTAAATGATCACCACTGTCCTTAGCTTGTCTTGAGCAAAACATGACAGCAATAACCCTAATGAAAGCTAACTGACTATGCCAATGTAAGAATCACTGAGGCCTGGAATTTTAAAATTCATTTGAATGCCTAACAGTCATTGAAATCAACATCAATAAGATACTTAAAATTCTTTAAGTACATCAGCTCTTACTGAAAGCCAGTGAAGTCAGTGGAAAAGTTTCCACTGATTGCAACAGATATTCATGTGGGATAGAAATGTAAGAAGCGATTAGGGAATGGTTTGCTGTGGCCCTGTTTTTTTCTTCTAATGTTGCCCCACAGGTGGTCACAGTCTCACTGCACATCTGCATGAGCAAATGCAGGACAGGGCTCTACTTCAGACTAAAGGGTTTGTTGAGATGTAAAATTGAAGCAATAAATTGTTTCCAAATGTCCAGCTAGGTCAAGGGAGGGATTCAGCAGTCCCTGGGCCACTTTATGATCTAATTTAATTTCTCAAGTGAGTCAGTCTGTGGTTCATATAGTCCCTGACATATGTACTTGGCCAAAATACAGAAATGGGTGTTTGTGGGTGACAGGATAACTGTGGATGAGACAGGAATATATCCTCAGAATGAAATCATCAACCCTATATCGGTCTGAACCGCTTACCTGTACTTTCCTACAGAGTCTGAGATCAACCTGATACATATTAGCTGAAGGATCTTGCCCATTGTAGCATTATCAAGAGAGAAGAAACTCCTTATGTATGTTCATTAATCATCCAGGAGGAAATCTTTGCAGCTACATGCACAGTTTTGTGTCTTGAGGTGTGTCAGCTTGGCCTCCATTCAAGTGTGTATCAGCACAGCTAAAGGCAGATCCATGGCAGCACCGTCTGGAACAGCAAACCAGAACCCGCCTGAGGTGCTAAGCATGGCTAGCTCCTTCTCTTCTCACACTCATCTACAAAACTGGCCAAGGTGACTCTGCATTTTGTTTGAAATCATCATTGCTTTCAGATGCATAGAGATTATTTCAGGCTCTGAGTTGAGGGCTATAGTCCCCTTCCAACCCAGACAGCAGCTAGTATGAGGCCACCCAAGTTCCTGGGGAGAGAAATTAAGCTGCAAGATGGCTAGTGAGGTCATGTCACACCATGAAAGCAGCAATTTTCTTGCAATTGATTTCCTGAAGATGACTCGTGGTTTGTGTGCAGTGAAAGCTAATTTAAACAAGAAAGATGAGTCTCTCCAACACACCTTGATTGGTAATCGTGATAAATTCCTATAATTACTATTGACTCTGCAGAAGGTTTTCATTTGTTAAAAATGTTGCTGAAATGACAGCCCAGAAATGGAATATAACAGGCAAAGGGGAAAGTTGCACAAAACGCCTGTCTTTGCAGAGTACCCTGAGTAGATCTGTGATAAGCCACAAAACTTCATTCGTTCTCTCACCAACAGCTCACTTTTCATAGTGAGATAATGCATATTGAGGAAGTTTCCAGTATGTTCATTTATTATTCAGTCCTTGTACCTGAACATGGTGCAGCATGTGCTTAAATCACGTGGGCTTTTGTCACAAGAATAAAATATTTATGGATCTGAACCATTTCGCAAGTCTCTACGGCCTCTTCCAAGTACTGAGAAATTGAGTCTCATCCAGAAATATCTTGATCTTTTTTAAAAAAGTCACAAGTTTAACAGTGCTGTAATACGTCATGTTTGTCCTCTGATTTCTGATTCTTCAAGTTGCTTTTATTTTGTACAAGCTTTTGTCATTCAGTCCATCTTTTTCTAAGAAAAGTTGGACGTTCTTGCCATGATTCTGCTACTGAAATTTTAAGAAAAACATCAGAGCTGAGCCCCGTGATAAAACAGCAAAATGAGGCAATACTGCTACACCAGCCCAGATTGATTTAGAAGTTTTGCAAAGCCCTAATCTCCAAGGAGTCTGGCCTGTTTGAAAGTTGTCCTTTCCTCCAGGACAGAAGAACAAGAAAAAGTGAAAAGTGCAGATGCACTGTGTGTTAAGTCAGCAGTGGCTGCAAGCAGTCCTGAGCTCTGATGCACCGACTTCAGTGGGATTTGGAACAAGCCCAGGAGGGACAGAGCTCCAGACCTGTTTTGCTCTCATTAAGGAATGAAACTGAGAGAACAGGTCACTAAAAAGCTCATGTTGGATTCTGAGCTGTTTCAACAACCAGATCACACGTCCCTTAACTCAATTACTCCCTTCCCTGCTCTTTGAAGACAGCCCCAGAGCCCATGCTGTTTTGTAGCTCCTCGTGGATTAAGGAACATGGTCCTGTAGATGCAAGGAATGACATTCTGCCTCGCCAAACCCAGAGGGGTCATGTATTTTCTCTCTGAAAAGGAAATACTATGTTTACGTCGGGTATTTGTTTCTGAAAGAAACATGTCTTATAAGTGACAGGCAGACAGAGGCCCTGTCTTCTATATGAAATGCTCAAAAGCAAATAGGAGTCATGTTGGCCATACATAAAACAGCCACTCTGTATTGTAAATCTTCATATCCTAAATCTGGCCAATTCTGTGTGTGTGGAAAACTCAGCCAGAAACACTGTTTCTTGTAGGCAAGAAGTGAATGAACACAAAGCACCAGGAAGGGAAAAGAACAGCAGCTAAAATGAGTGCCTTGCTGGAGACCTCATTACTGCAACGATGACTTGGCTTGTGGGCTTTTGCTTTTGGGTGTTTTTCCCTCCTTGGAGATAGAACACTTGGAAAAAAAAAAAAAAATTTTAAAGAAGAGCTAATGTTTAGCAGCTGCAAAGCAACCAGTGCACACAGGAATCAGCCTCTTAAGCGCAGAAGGAAGGAGGAAAATGTCAAGGGCACAGCAGGTGTTGTGGTTTCCTCCCAGCCTGCTGCCACCTCTGTTCAAGGGCAGGTTTATAGGTTGCTCATGCCCAGCTACATGCACAAACTGCAGATCGGCGCTACACCCTCACCTGCGTGTGTGTGAATGCATGACGCTCGCGTGCCATGGCTACTACCACACTTGGCCTCCCGTGAGCCACGGTGAAACCTGTCCCTTCATCTGGCCGCGCTGGAGCTGGAACAACTATACCCCTGTGGCCACTGTGTACGTAAGTGTGAACAAGTCCATGTGCTAACATGAACGTGTGTTATTACACACATCAGTACGCCGTGACGTGAACTCACACGTGACTGCACCAACCTCAGAAACGTGCAGCCCTGCGCGCAGCCACAGAGGTGCCTGAGCTTTGCTTGCTACCCGAAAGAGCAGGAGCACTGAAGGGCTAAAACCAGGCCAGCTTCTCTGATAGCTCCTGCAGTGGTCCAGCCCCTCAAAGACCCTGCAAAAGAAGGTGGCAGGAAGACTACTCGCAGACGGACCTCTTTGAACAGCCTGAGTGTTGAGGCACCAGCTTTGCACTGCATGTGAACTGCAGCCGTTGGGATACAGGCAGGAGGACACAGCAGGCCGTGTGCACACACAGAACAGATTGCTGAGCCAGCAGACCAAAGGAAAATTCAAGCACTTCCTATGGAAATGTATGACAGGATACTGGAAAATTTTCAGGCAGAAAAGTCACTATAGTTTTGTGTTCTGTAAGAACCCAATTAATGGTGAAAGAATGATCTTCTGGCACTAACTATCAGCTCTTCCCAGAACTGCCGAGACTGTGCTGGAAACCTCAGTCCAGGTATTTTACGTACTGAGTCTTTCCAGTGGCTTTCTGGTAACCCGGTCACTCGGTATGGGTCTACATTTCGACACTGCAACCTCTCTGCTAAAAAGGAGAAGGAAACTTCCTGTGTTTCCCTTGAACCAGCATTTGAAGGAACAGTTGTTCATTTGGATTCTCACTGGTTTCAGCGCGAATCTGGCCCACACAAGGGTAAGTGGGGACGGAATCGGGACCTGGAACTTGCTTTGCCTGCTCACGAGTCAAGAGGCAGGCTCCGGTTTCTCCCGCCACCTTTCAGAGGGGTACTGTCACTGCGTATTGCCAAATCAGGGTCTTATGTTCACTGGGGAAGCTGCTCTGAACTTGCTCCTAGCACAATGTTTTAGAAATAAGCCCACCAGAAAGCTCAGAAAAGCGTGCGAGGTGTAAGAGGGGAAGCGGCTCCGGCACCGGTGCCGAGGAAAGGCACATCCCGGCAGATTGGTTTCCTTGCCTTGGTTTGCCGCTGTTCGTTTCTGCTATTACATCATCGGCGATCAGCTGCTTTCCACGTCTTTCTTACGCCACCTCCACGCCAACACACCGCTGTGAGCCCCAGCAGAGCCACTTTGCAGATACACTATTTTACAGAAGAGCAGAATTTGACCTGGCTTGTTGCTGTGACACAGCATTTTCCTATTATTTCCACCATTCCTATGTAATTACAGTAGCTCTATGCTACTTTAAGACGTATATTATTGGCTTAATTCTCCTCCTTCTCCGGAATTCCAGGAATATATATATGTATTACAGATGTATTCTGAGTTCTAGCCAAAGCTTGGCGAGTGCAATATGTTTATCACACCAGTTACTGCTATAGCATGAGTAATTTCAGGGAGGAGGGAGGCAAGGGAATAGAAAAAAAAAAAGCTTCTCCAAATCCTTCAGCTCTTCACTTGGACACCGTGAATGAGATATTTAAATATGTTGCCGTGGAAACAATCAAAGAGGGGGTCTTTGTGTGTGTGTGTATGTTTTAGTAATCCCAAAGGGGGTATTTAATTGGAATCAGCCACAGCTTTTTAACTGTGCTTTAAATTGGAGAGAAAATAAAAAGAAGAAGCTGCCAGAAAAGGAACGTTAAATAAAAGGAAAAAGAAGGAAAAAAAAAAACATGAAACAAGATGGAGGAAGAAAGGGAAATCAAACGAATAAATTTACTGTAACCGGCAAAGGATTCATTAGGGTTACAACAAAGCTCGGTTCAATGTCCCTCCTACTGACATTAACAAGTTTGATGTAGGTCCGGCCTGAAAGGCAGCGAGAATCTTTCTTTCTCCCCGCCTCTGCCTGGTCCTAGGGGACCAAGCAGCTGTCTGTAAATCGCTCCACACCGGGGAATGAGGTTTCTTTCCTTTCCTTTCCTCCTCCCATTTCTCTTAGGCCAACCACGGCGGCACTGAGCAGCTGCCCTGGGAGCCTGGCTCACCGCTTACCCCTCCTTCCTGCCCGCCTGGATTCGTGCACGTGACATTTTATTGAAGATGCACCTGAAGATGTTATTTATTACCACCCCCCAGCTTAAATACACTGGGCTATTACCAGAGTTATTCTTGTTCCCAGCAACAGCCCCACTGAGCTTGCAATTAACTGTTAGTGTTAGTCTTAGCATTGGAGTTGCTATTTAAGCTAAAGGACGCTTTTAGCACAAGAACAAATGTGCATAACCTCATTGTGAATAAACTTAGGCTGGAAATTAGAGAGATTTCTAACCATCAAAAAGACTAATCCTGGACTAATGGCAGAGGGAGAGAAAGCCTAACAGTTTTAAGAGAGAATTTGATAAGGGTATGAATGCGATTTTTTTCTCAAAGAGGCTGAGACCATCTTCATGGTCCAGAAGGCTTATTCTAGGCTCTTGCTTCAGTTTTACTCTCATTGTATTAAAATGAGATGTCAAAGAGTCTGAATTGCAATATGCTGTGTATTCAGTCATGCACACACAGAGTAAGAGCCAGTTCCTGACCCTTGTGTAAAAAGACAAGATTACATTTGAGATTAATTCTGCATGGATGGACGTGCCAGTACTCACACATCAAAGAAGGGGCATTGATCCCAGATGCCAAGACCAGGGTCTGACGTTCTGTTTCAGGCAGAGCCAGCACTAAATTAGCACACAAGGCAGACAGTGGCTGAAAGGTGTCCAGAGGCAAAGCAAAAGAAAGGAAGCAACTTATTCAACGTTCAGTTTTAGTGTTATTTTTGGATAATAGCACATTTTCATCACTCTCTGGAGAGGAACTGGGAGAAAGCTGTGTGATACCACTGCTTTTTCTAAAGGATGTTGTGCTTTGCTGATAGAAAAAGTTAAGTCTTTTTGTCATTATTGATAACCACCTATGGGACTCATCAGTGCAGTAGTTAAGGACTGGGAGTGCACAAGGAAGTCTGGAAGTCAGAGCCTGAGCAGAACCAAAATAATTCATCTTCAGTCTTGAGGATGTTTGTGGACCGGCTCTGTTATACCGAGAGATCTGTGCAAAGAGACCAAGACCGAGTCTGATGCACACCGTGCTTGGTGCTGTCTGCCACCCTTTCCCCCTCCATTCCTCCAACTCTCTGCAACTAGCACCTTACTCTAAGAAGAATAGCAAGAAAGAAAATGTATAGCTGTAACAGATTTTCCCCACTTGAGTGTACATTAAATTTAAGGCTTCGCTGTGGACACTGAATGGTTGGTCATTAACACAGCTCAAATCAGCAGCATAAAACAATCCTCGTAAGTGCTACCGTGAAAAATGGTGGCAGAGATCAGAAGTGATCAGAATGCAGACGGGAGCTGCAGCTCTCAGCGTAAAAAATGATTAATGAAAAACGCCCGGCATCCTTTCTTCTCTTTGCAAGGGAGGAAGCAAGCGAGCTTGACAAGAACAACCGCTCCTCATGTGAGGAGGATAATAGCAGGAATGATATGTCTCCAGGAGATTCCCAAGGCCTTGTGCGTAGATAATAAATTGCCCTTGTCACTTTTGGGAAACTTATGAAGAAAGATCACCGAAGCTAGCAAAAGCAATGAGGAAAAAGAACAAAAGATTCAACCCCAAAGAAGCTTTGCCTGGGAGAGGCACTGGCTCTGTTCACCCCTTGCCTCTGTTTGCTCCGCAAAGTGTTTTTGGAAAGGACAGAAGGAATTGGGCCCCCAGGCTCATAAAATACCTGCCAGAGTGTGACAGCAGTAAAGCCAGGAATGGGGCTGCATGATGCAAAGCTCTGGCTCTGCAACCCTGTGTCAGAGCAGAGGATGCCGCTGAAATACTGGCCCGCACTGCCATATCAGGTGCTTGCAGATGAGCAGCTAGGTGACCGACAAGGATGTCTTGGCAGGTAAGGGCTTTGACTCAGGAGAGCTGGCTTTCTTCCTTAAGTTTGTCAGATTTCTCACATGGATGGTGCAAATCGTTTAATCTCTTCATGTCTTAGTTCCCTGTCTGTAAAACAGAAATACTGCCTTTCTATTCTCTCTTGGCTACTGATATTTAAATTTTTAGGGGGAGGAACTGTCTCCCACTGTACGTGTACAGCACATAGCTCAAGAAGCCCCGACCTTGGCTGGATCCCAAGGCACTGCTGTGTCCTAGTGCATATAAAGTGGACATAGGATCCTGCAAATAGGAGAGCCATCTGTGATATGAAGCCAGGCCTTTTGACCCTGCTCTGGCTCTCCCTTTAAGCTGGCTACCACTACCAAAATGCTAGAAGTGATCCTGTACATAAGTGAGGATTATTCTTATATATATACATAGCCTAGGCAGAGGCTATGGATTATTCTACAGTTCACGTGCACACATATGTGTTATGGAGAGGCAGTTCAGACCTGGAAGGAGACATTTTTTGTCTCACACAGAGGGAAAACATTCTTCACTCCTTTAAGTATGATCTGCATTGAGCACTAGAAACGCTGTGCAGAGCAATCCTGTGCTGGCCAAAGGGGCAGACAGGATGGTTCTAATAGGTCTTCTTCAAGCCTGGTTTGTGGGAATTTCTGGCCGTGTATTGAGTCAATGGGAGATAGAAATCACAGTGAAGCTGGGAGGGTGTTTCTTCCTCCTGCTCTCTCTCTCTGGAAAAGGCAGAGGTGCTTTTGAAAGTACCGTAGTGCTGTTGGCAGGCAACAACCATGTAGTCTGTGGTGGGGTGCAGGGCAGCTCCCATCTTTTACACGTTTGGGCTGTGGTCAGGAAAGCCTTGTGTTTAGATAAGTTGGCAAAGATCAGGATGCCACAGTTCAGGGTGTGTGTATGAAGCTGAAAATCCTTTCTTATCCTGTATAAAATAGCTGCACAGAGCTGTTGGGAAGGCAGGGAGAATACTGCAAGCAGTGCCATACACCAATTTAGCTTTATCTCTGTGAGTCTGTGTAAGCCCACTGGTAAGGTGAAGAAGGATTCATAGATTGGGTCACCCTGGGAAATCTGCTTTAATTTCCTGTTCTGCCCCAGGCTTCCATGTGACGGTGTAAATCACTGAAAGTAAGAAACACAAGGATAGATGGACATTGCAGTACTCAAGTGGTGCTGCCCAAAGCATGCAGGAGCTATCTAACAGAGAGCAAACGCAGCTGCAGGCAGCTGCTTGTGCATATGTAGGAGAGGCGTTTTTACAGAGCAGAGGTCCTTTAGGCACTGGCTGAAGAGTGAGATAGTGCCCCTTGGTAAGTCAACTGACAGCACTTAGGAACCTGCAGATGATCTTTGTGGATTTTTTCCGTAGTGTCTCTATATCACAGTCGCTGTATTTTAATGATGAGGATGGCAACACTTGCTGTTATCCTTCTTCCCCTGTGTAATCGTTTGAACACATGCCACAGGTGGCTCATCCTCCCTTCTAAGGCACCATCAGCCTCAGCTGTAAGAGTATTCCCATGAATACCTGCCAGGTGTGTTGAGGAGATAAAGGCAGGCCCTGCAGGAATAGCTGTTCTCTGGACTTTTGCCATAGCTCCAGGACTAGCTGAGAAAGGAGGGATGGATGGAGGTATGTAAAATTGCCTCTTGGCAGAATGGGAAGGACCACAGTCAAACAGATGCCACTAATTCTGTGTTGTTGTTCTACCGAGAAAAATAGAAGTTTTTTTTTTTTTTAAACAAAACAAATCTGTTCTCCTGAGGTCTGTGTGGGGAGATAGCAGTCTGCTGAGGCCAGGTTAGCACTGCTTTCAGTGAGAAGCATGCTGTGGAGCTGGAGGAGGACCTTCATCCCACTTCCTCCCTGTGGGCAGAATAAATCAGCTGAGAGCTGCTGCGCAGGAGTGGTGCTCCCCTTGCCAGGCTGGCCTCTCCTGGGTACCCTTGTTTACCTGCTTTGCTCTCCTCTTAGTCCCAGTCTTTATAGAGGGTGGGCTGCAGCCTCAGCTCCCAGCACCAGGCCTGCCAGCTTCTTTCAAGGTATTTCCTTCCTGTGTGCAGTCCTGGAATAATAGCAGCCAGTAGCAGGGTCATTTATTTGGCCTCTCTTGCTCCAGTATGATGGATGAGGATACTGCTAAACTGCTGCCTCTCTGAGAAAGGCTATTTTGGGTACTTAGCTCTCATATCTGGCTGTCTGAATTGTCTTCCCGCTCACCTGCTTCATGAATAGCTGTTAAAGACTTCTGGATATTTGAATGCTGTGTCCAAGGTTAAAGCTGCCCCTTATAGTAAAGCCTGGGGGGTTCCTGCTCCTGCTGTAAATAAGGGAGTTTCTTCCCTGTGCTTGCTGTCGGGTCCTGCTGGGGAGGTGCGTGGAGCCCCAGGGATGCCCCTGTGGGAGCGTCAGGGATTCACATTCTGGCTGTGTCAAATCTTCATGGATTTCACAGCCCATTAAGCGCCCAGCTCCCAAGGCACTCCGTTCCTGGAAGACTCCTAGCTGTTGTAACTCCCAGGGCAAGGAATCACAGCTCCATATCCCTCAGGGAAAAAAGGCAGAGGGGAAAATGGGGAAGATCTCCATCACTTAAAGAAAAGTTGAGAAAAACAAAGATAGGACATAGGAGTGGGGTGCGAGGGTTTGGGTTTGGGGCCTGCTTTTGCTCCAGCTTGCTGCATGATTTTGTACCAGTTACTGTGCAGAAGTCTGTACTTTAATCTTCTCTCCTGTTCCTCAGCATATTTTCCATTATTTTGTCTTGTCTCTGCAAGACAGAACTTGGAGTAGATTTAGATACCTGCATTCTGTGACTGTATGTTTCCTAGTGCCATGGACACTGATTTCATTTGGGTTTCTAATTTATTTCACAATACTGTGGAATAATTAGAATTATTAAAACCAAAACTGTTCTTTGCTGCCTGTTTCTATTAGGCAAAGCAGCTCAGACTGTCAGGTCTTTGGGGAGGGAGGAGGACGCTTGTTTTTTACCACCTCCCAGTCTTTTGTCCTTCGTGACCTTTAGTTCTCTTGCTAAAATTAACATTTATACAAGAAAATAGAGATGGAAATTGGTCCTTCTTCCCACTGTATCAAACATTCATGCAATGGAAAGGTTATTCCTTTCATAGCCTTCCTACATGGCACATCAGATGATATGATCTGGCCTTTTTATGATTTTTATCAGCTCTAATTTTTTCCTCCTTTCATTATTACTATCCTCTCCTTGAAACGAGTATTTTCCATGTTGACTGTAACATTACTGTCTCTGCTGGTAGCAGATGGAAAACCAAGCTGGAGGTACAAGTCATGTTACCGTTAACAGCCAGCAGCAAGATGTAATGGTTTCTAGCGTAACCCTTCAAGTCGTTGAGAGAGCTGTTACTATGCACAGAGGAACCAAGTGTAATGATAAAATCCTGCCTTTAAGAGGTTGAGAGTTCTACAGCTGGCTTTGATGAAAGAGGGAATTCTTAGTCTTTCTATTGAAGTAAATTAAATTACAGCTTTCCTGGGGATAAGCAGGGAATGATTCCCACACTGTGAAATTAGGGAGCCCAGTTTTCCAAAGGAGCAGTATTTCTGGCAACCTTATTCGAAAACATCAGTTTGGGGTCTAATCAGCTGAAGCAAATCAGGCCCAAATAATCTTGAATGTGTGCAACAAAAAGCAATTTCCATCTGCTGGGGAAACCCGATGTGCCCACATTTATTCTAAGAAAATGAACAATTTAGAAATGGCAAAACATTTTGTTGCAGTTTGTTAGCTTAAGTTGTTTGTTTGGGGTTGACCCCGTGTAATTATTTTTCCCTACTGACATTCTTCATTTGATAATAAGCAAAAAATTCTTCTGAGTATAAAGTCCCCATGTGGATTCTGGTCTCAGTTGTGCTGTATATGTAGATGTTAAGACATTGGCTCCAGGGGCATCCAGCTGGTTAAACCGCAGAAGGAAGACAAAGATCGTAGCTGGACTTTGCGTTCTTGCGATCAGAGTAACTTGCTACCGATCCAGCGGGCTGGGTCCCAGCTCCGCTCAGGATGAGCGGTAGAGACGTGTCTGTCTCTTCACTCGCGGTCTTGGCGCTCCTCAGGAGCCCTGTAACGGGTGTGGGATCTTAAAAGCTCTCTGCATTAGCCGTTTCTCCCTCGTCCCACATCCCGCTCCCCACGACCCTCCTCGTTTCCCATTCAAGGAGCTGCAGTGAGCCTTTGTGCTCCGAATGCCCAGCAGTCACCGTTGCATCTCCGTTCCCCAACAAAGAGAAATCTTGTCTTTTGATGGACACACACAGCGCATTCTGTGACATTTAAATCTTCCTTTGTAGCCGACTGAGACAGCTTTGCTGTTAAGACTGTACAACCAGGTGATTTCATTACTGCAAATGTTATTAAAGTGAAAGCCTGTTTAAGACATAATGTCACTGAAGGGAAAATATGATCTAGCAGCAAGTGTGGTCTGGTAGAGGACGCTGGGATTCATCACGGACTGAAAGAAACGTCTCAAACATCAGAGCTGCTAATGGAACAGCTTTCGCCTTCATCAACTCCAGCCAGCCACTTCCTCAAAGCCCTAAGGCTAGGAACTGCAAAAAAGATTGAAAGGAATTAGGCACCCAACTCTCCCTGACTTTGTATTTGAGCTCCTGAGCTGCTCTTGCTGCTTTGGAAATTATAGCTGTGCTGCTGGGGTGCTTAGTACCATAGATGCAGTGAATAGAAATGTATTGTGTTAATAGTAGCTACAGGCCTTAAAAAGGCAATGCTGCTGCCTGTCTGTCTTCATAATGATTAGTTCTTGGTCCAAAAGCACTGAAGAGAAATAATAATCAGACGGTTCCTGGCCTCTTGGAACTCGGTGCAAATTTGCTAGTGAGTTGGCCCTGGTTTCTACCCTGATGCAGATGTAACTTTTTTTTTTTTTTTCTTCACAAAGCAGATTTTCCTAATGATTTTGAATTTGTAAGAGTGAAATATGAGCTCCTGGAGGCAGAGGGGTCACGCAGATCAGCAGCCCTCAGCTGTGGAAGCATGCAGCTTTGCACGTGTGGCTTTGAGCAGGACTGCGCAGAGGTGGGGCTTAGCTGAAGAGACCTGTGCAGATGGACCTACACTGTGTTCCTAACCCTCTGCTTCTGAGGTACTGGTTTCTGGTGTTGATTAGCTCTATTTTGAGGATCACTTTGCTATGCAAGATACATCTGCCCTTCACCTTAAAAGATTAGCCTTTAAAATGTGCCAGTAGCTCCGATTGCCTGCTAATGGGGATCATGAATGTCTTAGCGCTGCTCCTCTCCAGAGTAGATGTGGGAAGTTCTCTTCCATTTGGCGTCTTTTTGAGTGTTTAAACTCAATGAGTATCAGGTCAACAGCAAACCTCCCACTGGCTTCAAGAGGTTTTGAACTGTGCTCCAGTCTGCTCTGCTAACAAGATGTGACAAGCTGAAGTGAACAGTTAGACAGAAAGCATCAGGATTTCACAGCATATTTTGCCAGCAACTTTTCAGCTGCTTTTTTTCCTTCTAGCACTCTAACAACTCGAATCTATTCTAGGCTTCTACTGACATTATCAAGACAGTGGATGACAGGCAAAATGTGTCCACAAGCAATCCAGACTCTCCCCATTAAGTAATCATAAACTCTGCAAGTTTACAGCAAAGCAAGCAGCTGTCCTTCTCCCTGGACAAGAGCCGCTTCCTTGTGGACTGGAGCTCTGTGGGTTTTACAGCTGTTGGACAATGACTCTGGTGCCTGTTTTCTCCTTCTCTTCTCTTCTTCCCCCCCCCCCCCTTTACTTTCTTTTAATGGAAAATAGCTCAGCATCACCAGGACTCAAGTGGCCCCCTCTAGCAGTGAATCAAAACAGCTGAGTGACTAGGCTTTAACTCCTCTTCTGGCTGACCCTTTTGGAACTGGCAGAGGGGTTGTTACTCGCATGTTCTCCTTTCCAAGGGTTTATTACCTTTGATCACATTTCTTACCAGGAAGCCCACTTTTATTTGGGGGGTGAGGAGAAAGATTTAATAGCACCAAGCTACAGTCCCAGAGATACTGAGAATGGAGAGGCTGAGGAGTGTGGGCTGGATTTGGGAGAGCTCCTGGGAAGGTAGTAACTTTGAGTTTTGCCATTTCCTTCCAGACTGCTAGAGCATATATGGAGCCCTGGAAGAAACCTCTATCCTTGACCTAAATATAGGCAAGAGGAGAGTGAAGATTACTCTTTATTTCTTTGCTTTGATAAAGTTGATCCTGCCTTGGATTGACCGACCACATGAGTTCTTAGGCCTTTTAAGATTTCTTTTCTATGGTACTTTGAGGTAGCCTGTAACAGATGCCCCCTCTGCAAAGCTTTCTTCAAGCTGCAGATAGAGAAGTGCCTGCAACAGACTGGTGGATTTGCTTCCCCTCAGCTGGTAATTACTGCTTCCTCAGCAGAGCATGCAATTGCTCCGGGGCTGTTCAGTGCCATGTAAATCGTGCTTTCTCAAATCCCTTTTAGTATGCTGCCGTAACACTGCTCTTTGACCCTGCGCTACCCCCTTTGACAGTGCCACCTTCTTACCCTGACTCTTAACTTAGAGCAAGCTTAATTCTACCTCGTTATGCTGCAGCTATCTGTGCCCTCTGCACTCCTTCCCTCTGTCACCCTCCTCTTTGGCAGGTTTACCAAGTGGCACGTGTTGGATGAAATACATAGATTCTTTGTTTATGACTGAGTATAATAATGTTTGGCAACTGTGCCTTCCAGGTGGCTTTTGGACATGCAGCATTTAGTGCATGAAGAGATTGATCTCTGATCTTTAAAACAGGGCTATGAAAACCGTAGTGAATTTGCATGCATGTGGAGTATAAAGCCAGGAAACAGCAGTTCTGAAACTCTATAGCCCCTGCCCTTTGTTTCCTTGCGTTGAGTTTTTTGTTTGACAATGCAGAGTAGTGATTTATGTATAACCAGAGCAGCCTCCAGTGGTTGGATCTGTGAACTCTTCCAAGCTGCCCTTTATCTTCAGCTCACTTGTGGGTTTTGCAGTCCCCTAATCTTGATTCCTGCCTGCTCTGAGCTCGCTTTAGGAGAGGGGAGGAGAGCTGGAAGCAGTGTGTTCCCTGGTTATTCTGCTGGGAGCAGATTCCATCGCTAATTGAGCTGAAAACAGCTGCTCCATCCTCCGCGCCGTGGGCCTGCTGCGCGCAGCAGTTCTTGTGGGGATGCCTGAGCTGCCTCTGCCAGCATCCTACCCTGTTGTAAGAGCAGCCCACACTCCGCAGCAGGGACTTCTGCCGGCGGGGGTACAGCAAATCTGTGTCCACGCTATCATTAAAAACAGTCCAGCCCTACAGATACTCTCTACAGCAATGCCCATGCCTAGGGGGTATCTGGGCCCTGCCGCTCCTGCGGCTGTGCTCCCACGTAAACCTTAGCTGCTAAGGACCAGATGGTCCTGCTGGTTTTGGGCTCGGGCACTGCAGAGTGACAAAGCTCCTTGGAAAGTGAGGTCGTTAGGCATCTTTGCGGCTGGTCCTGGCAGCGGGATGCTCCCCTGAGAGCAGCTTTGAGAGTCACTGCTGGCAGGAGAGGGGAAGAACTAAAATGTAGCTTGGGGAGGGGAGGAAGAAAAGGGCCTCCTGATGTTTCTTTCATGATTCTTTTTAATTCTCTCTCCTTTCCTTGGCAATTAGTTCTCAGAATGATTCTAACTTCTCAGAGTCCTCCTGGGCAAAACATGTGAGGCAGTATTTTCACCCTCAGGTGATCCGAGGGAGCTGGGGAAACTGAGCAAAACATGGGAAACTCGTAGCAAACCCCAGTGGCGTCTGTGCCCCCACCGAGCCTGCAGCCCAGTTCCACTGCTCTGAGCTGCTCCTTGCCTTTAAGGACAGGAGCTTCAAAAGCAATGCACCAAGCTGATAAAATCCTGCCAGGGAGCAAGGGAGTGAATCAGTCTCTGCTGCAGCAGTGATGTTTATAGTAAGCAGGGAGAGGAGGTGAGGCAGAGAGGTCTGTTTTGTCTGAGAAACTTCCCTTATAAGAAGACAAATTACTGACACTTTTCTTTGATGCAGCTGCCCAGACATTGCAAAGTGTCTGAGATTTCATTATCTAAGAAACAGACACTGGCTTTGCTGGGAACTTCAGGCAGTTTTGCAAAGCACTTTGATTATTAGTATTATTGGAATAAAAACATATGAACCACTAATTCTGTTTAAATGACCAGCAAGTTCCCTACAAGCAACACTCTACCAAAATATTTATCCACCTGATTTTTTTTCCACATAGAATGTTTTTGATTATTTTAACCTTTTTTGATGGAGATTGGAGATGCTTCTGTTCAGAACCCCATTGCAGGCTACTGGGAACATGCTGCTTTGGTGCAGGGAGGGAGAGGGCCTCTGCTTGTCCACACTGAAGGTATCTCAGGGCTGTGAAAGTGTAAACGTGCCTTTACGTCATTTGCTGGGATTTGAAGGGGTGCTGCCAGGCAGAAGTGAAGAGTTCAGCCTTCCTGCAGGTAAGTGGAATCGAGACCCTTATTCAGGGCAAAGGATGGACTTTTCCCAAACTGGCAGCATCGCACAGCAGAAATACAGCTAGTTCAGTGAGCAAGGTCAGCTTGACTTCCCAAGACCTCCTGGTACTGCTGTTATCTGTGCACCCCAGGAGCCTGGGTATGGAGGAGCTGGAACAAACTGGAGGGCAAAGTAAGTTGGGTCTCTGGGTGCCACTTCTCACATGTTGAGTGGGAGCCAAAGGGTGGGATCAGTGACTGCGCCTCGCTGCCTGGGAGCAGAGGCAGCTGGCTGCAGGGTAGGATTTCTTGAGGGCAGAAGCCTTTTGAGTCCATGCTAGGAGGAGGAAGGTGGCTCCTGGCCAGGCAGCTGGGTTGTATCTGTTAACTCTGTGCTTGCAGGTGGTGTGTGTCCAAAGCCTTTTGAGCCCATATATGCTCTTAGCCTCTCCCACAGCTGCTCTGACAACCTTGTCCTGTCATTTAGCTATACAACAAAGTGGAAGAAATACCCAAAGTCTGTGATGCACCAAAAGGTGGGACCTGCTTTGGGGTTTCTCTTCTGGGACCTGTGCTGTCAGCGGCGTGTGCTGAAAATGCCCAGCTAAACCTCACTGCGCGTATGTGCTCTGTTGCAGATGGGAGAGGATGGGTGTCTGGTAATGCTGAGCTCATCCTTGAAGCTTCTGGGGTTGCATCCAGGGCTGGTCATAGGTTCAGCTGAAAACAAAACAGTCAAATTTCACAACCTCTAGTCAAAGAGGAATGGGGGGAGGGAATGCTGTAAATGTCATTCTGGATCATCTTAGAATGTGGTGTTTGGCCTGGAACAACAGTTTTTGATTCTTCCTCAGTTATTTTTCCCATTGCATGCTCCTTTCTCATTTGAGTCAAACTTTTAAATTGCAAGACAGCACTTCAAAGGGAAAAGAAAAAATTTCTACCTGGAAAAATGTTTAACTGAAATATTTCAACATTTTTGAAATGAATGGTGTCATTTAGAATATGTCCAAGAAAAGCTTCAATCTTTTGAGCATTTTTTTTCTCCAGGTAAAAATATTTCCTTAGACATGAATTTGAATAGTTTTAAGCGCCCTCCTGCTCCTCACAAGGGCTTATTAGCAAATGAAAATATCACTAAGCCGTGGCTCTGCCAAACAGACCCTAGCAAGGGGGCTGCACGACGTCAACTATAAAGAAAGAAATGGAAATATCCTCTAGAGACAGCTGCAGACTTGCAGTATAGGTAATCATGTCATAAGTACCACTTCATTGGCGTTTTCTTCTCTCTTTCTGCATGCTTGTGGCTTTTGGTTTGCTGGGGGAGGAGAAGTGAGAGCAAAGCTGGCAGGAGAATTTTGATGTTATTGTGACTGTTAATTTGTCTGCGTAGTAATGCGAATTTATGTGTATGTCTGTGCATGCTTGCATGTGATCTCTATATTTGTGTCCATCTCCTCCGTTCCCCCTGTATGCATCCATGCACGGCATGATACAAACAAATCTGCCTCTGGACATGTCATGGCTTAAAATAGATGTTCATACATCAGCCTTTCCGCAGCGGCAGCGGCAGCAGGAAGACATGGCCGACTGGATCTGACTACAACACCCAGTTTGAGCCGAGAAATCACAGCCCTCGCAAAGGTAGAGTAATGGGTGGGCGTCTCCTTCCTCCTGCGTGTCTGTCTGTCTGTCTCCGCAGTGTGTGGGGTTGAGCAGCCTGCGCTTGTTCAGCAATGCTTCTTCAGCGATCGCGCTGTGCGTCTAGGCAAGCTCCAGACGTTTCTCCCCTCCCTCCCTCCGGGCACGGCAGGGGCTCCAGCGGCGGCCGGCGGCGTGCGTGGGAGAGGGGGCGCGGGCTGCGCGGCGGGGGGTGCAGCTGACGCCTCCGAGGGGCTCAGGTGCTGGGAGCGCTCTGGGATCTCTTCCGAGCTCCTGGGCATGGGGCAGTTCCTCTGCAGAGCTTTCTGGGCACTGGCCTGGCAGGGTGTTCTGGAGTGGGGTGCTGGAGGGCTCCTTCATGCCTGAGGTTTCTGGAGCTACATCCCAGAATGTGTGTGGTTTGCTGTTGTATTAGCCAGCTGTAGCAATAAGAGGGTCTGCTGTTCGGCTAGTTATAGCCTCTCACTGATGATTTGGTGTTTTTCAGACCCTTCTGCTATTGGCTTCCTAATGTTGCCCAGGTTATCAGGGAGCTGGTGGCATCTGGCTGGGCTGCAGCCAAGGTCACACAAGGTTTAAGGGCCTGCTTCGTTTGCAGGGCCCTGGCATGCTGCCATGCTAAATGCCCCTTCCAGGTGTGATTTGCCAAGTCTTAATTCCCAGCATTAAGGAATACAAAATTCATCAGGGTAGGGGTGATGTGTCAGGGTCAGACCCGGCCAGTGCCGCATGCTGGGGAAGCGTGTGTTATGTTAACCAGTGCCAGCTGCAAGCAGTCCTGGCAGGGCAGCCTTCTCCTGTGTTGCACCCCAGCACGCCAAAGGCAGGGTCTGAGCAGGCCCATCTGCACAGGGAGCTGGGGAGGGAGATATCTGTGGGTCTTTGGACTTCCTCTGAGTTCCCCCATGCCCATGCAATGTTTTCCTCCTCTGCGCGCTGCCAAGAAGGTGGCTAGAGGCTCTCTGTACTGTTGGCTGGTGCCTTAGGCAAAATGTCAAAGCAGACCCGTGCTCTGATCCAGCCTGGCCGGTTCAAGGTCGTTGCATTTCTTTCTTTGGAGCCTCAGAGACAAGCGACTGGTGCTGAGCTGCTGCTGAGGAGAGCGTTGTGATGAGATGCCCCTTGGACAGGCTCCCAGCGCCTCCAGGGTAGCTCGGGGCAGCAGTGTGGTGGCTGGAGATGGAGAATTATATTCTCACATTGGTTGGGGGGGGAAGGGGGGCTTCAGTCAGTGCCAGCTAGCAGCAAGCAGGCAAAAAGGCAGCTGTGACTAATATTTGCCTGCAGGGCTGAGTTACTGCTCTGCCTGGGTAAGGCTGTCCAGGGAGGTTTTCTGCAGATGTGTGACAAGCATCAGGGTGATCTAAAGGTTTAAGAGCAGAACTGCATCCTAAAGGATCTGCTCTGTAAAAGGAGCTTTCTCATCCCTTGGAATTAACTCTTCCCACCCCCAACCCAGTCCTAGATGTTCAAGTGCAGCAGGAAGACTGCTGTACTTGGTTAATCCAGGTTCTTCCTCCCCACAGCCTTTTCTGCCTGGTCTCTGGAAGGCTGGGTCCTGGCCAGGCTCTTCATGGTGCTGTGTGGGATCCTCCACCTGTTGGGGGTTTTTCCTCCCCTCCCCAGTGCTGGTGTCTTGCCCAGAGCTCTGGCTGCCTTTCATCACTTCTGATCGCAGGTTGGCAGCATCGGCTCTTGAGCTGGCGTTGTCGTGCTGGCAGGCAGAGCCCCTGAGCCAGCTCAGAAGGAAGGTGGTCCTGTATAGAGCATTTCTCGCCAATGTGGCGTCAACCCAGAGACACGAGGCTGGAGCAGTACTTCAGTCCACAGAGACTCAGCAATCTGGTTGCCTCTCCAGATTGACTGACTAGCTCTGGCATCATAAACTTCATATAGCTTCTTGGAAGGGAGTATAGGTGATACTTTCTCACACTGGGAATGATTGGGTAGCTGGCTTTACATGGCCACCTCATCAAGATCAGACTTGGCTGCTTTGGGCCAGTGTTTCTACACAGGGGATGAAGCAAGAGGTTCTCAGTTCTTCTAATGACATCTCCGCTGCTTCCATGACAGGACCGTGGGTGGCAGCAGCAGCAGAAGCAACCTCCAGGCCACTCTCCGGCCTTCACGAACCCACAGGTATGCCTTGTGGGTCTCGGCAGCTCCAATGGCTTTCCTGTCCAGGTTCTCCAGGAATGGCACCAGATCACCGAGCCGGGGCTCACGGGAGGAGCGCCACAACCATCCCATCCTCAGTGTCTTCGAGCTTGAAAGGCTGCTGTACACAGGAAAGACAGCCTGTAATCATGCTGATGAGGTCTGGCCAGGACTCTACCTGGGAGATCAGTATGTATCATGTGGGTCTGAGAACGAGGGAGTTCAGGGATGTGTGAAATTGGGAAATCTAGGAGAGGAAGGATGGGAAATGTTAGGGGGAGAAAAGGATGTGAGGCAAGGCAGGAGGACATGATGGGGTTGATAAGGAGAGGAGGAGGAGGATGGACAGGAGCACTGCTATAGGGAGTGTTCAGAGTGTTTCTTGGTAGGGTGGGAGGTGGTGCATCTGTTCTGCAGCCAGCCCCAGGAGGCAGGAATCATGAGACTGACTTAAAACTCAATCTGTGGCATTTTTCCTTTGCCTCTAGGTGTCTCAGCCATAAATGTGTGCCCAGGACAGCCCTCAAACTGTCCTTGGGAACATCTCTTTAAGGAAAGCTAAGCTGCTTGGGTGATAACTGGATTTGTCTCTGGCTTTGAGATAGATGTTAGGCCTGTGGTTAAAGCAGTGCCATCAATGAGGAGTGGGAGGGATCTCTGATATACCGTCAGTTAAACCAAGAACCTCTTTGCCATACTTATGCATCTAGTCTTCACCTTCTGTGCTTTCCTCCTTCCTTGCAGAGATATAGCAGCTAACCGGCGTGAGCTGGCTCACCTGCGGATCACCCACATCCTCAATGCCTCGCACAGCAAGTGGAGAGGGGGTGCTGAGTACTATGAGGGCACGGGCATCCGCTACCTGGGCATTGAGGCCCATGATTCGCCTTCCTTTGACATGAGCCCCTACTTCTATCCTGCAGCTGACTTCATCCACCAGGCGCTGAATGAAGGTTGGTGGTAGAAACTACTGGGGGAAAAGGTGGGGAGTGGGGTGGGGGAGTGTGAAACCCTCCTGGGCAGGTGAGAAGCTGATTTGAAATCCTTGTTGTTAAACATACAAGGGGGGTGGGGGAAAGGGGTTTCTAGCCTGGGTGATGTTTCCTGCGCAGGATCACCTCTTCCAAAGAGGATTTAGGCTAGGTCAGGGCACTGGCCTCCCAGATTGCAATCCCAGCCAGTGTCCTTGGCTGTGTCTGGTCATGTTTATGTTGTTTTGGGAGATGATGATGCACTGATGCCCCTTACCAAGGGAGGGACCTCAGTGCATCAGAGTCCTAGTCTCACTGAGGCCTGATGTCTAACCCAGGAGGGCAGCACACCTGAGCCAGAGCTCCAGGATGAACCATGGCAGATAGATAGATTCTGAATAATTTTACTTAAATTGGGATATTTGGCCTGCTGTGACACAGCCACTCTGTTTCCCTCCACCCCCCAGGAAGAATCCTTGTGCACTGTGCTGTTGGGGTGAGCAGGTCGGCCACCTTGGTCCTCGCCTACCTCATGATCCGCCACCACATGCCCCTGGTAGAAGCCATAAAGACGGTTAAGGACCACCGTGGTATCATCCCTAATCGGGGTTTCTTGCGCCAACTGGTCGCCCTGGACAACGCCCTGAGGCTGAAGAGGAGCATGTGAAGGAGGATGAGGAGGGCTGTGTGGTGCAGGTGTTGTGTGTGCAGTGTGCACCTGACCCTGGTGCCTGCTGAGTGGCAGAGATAGGGCTTTCCTTTTGGTGCAGGTGCTTGGCAGCTAATGGGTTACATGCAAGTGGCTACCCCAGATATGCGAGCTGTTCCTAGTGGTAAAGCGTAAGCCTTCAACCTGCAATCTTTCCACCTAGGTAGGCCTAATATATAGCCTCCTTTCCAGCCTGCTCGCTCAAAGATCTATCCAGAAGGATAATTAAGACCCACATTTCAGGTTACTTTCTATCTCTGCTGTCTCTGAAAAGCCTTCAAGGGGTTGGTTCTCCCACCTGGCAGATGCATTTGCAGGCGAGTCCCATCCCTCTCTCCCAGGAGACCCAAGCTCTGTGTTTCTTGTTCTCCATTCATTTTTTTGGTCTGTGTGGCAATGTGACTCAGGCCTGGCGTGTAGGCTGTGTCAAACAGGCCTTTTGTCATAGCGTGTGGATGTCCTCTGTGCCTAGTGTTAATGTAAAAGAATAAAGACACTGCTAAGGAAAAAGTCTGGCCATCTTTCCTCTGTTTTGGGACGTAATCCAGGTTGGGCTCCATAAGAGTTTGTGGGAGAGCATCACTCTAGATACTCTGGGCTGAGATGGGCCCAAATCCTCCTGAATGCTGGATCTGGAGGTTCGAGTCAGAGGCTGAACTCCTTTCATGGAGACCCCATTGGTGGCTGGTACTTGTGCTGAGCCTCCCCAGTCTGGTTTTCTGCAGTGGTGGGGACAGAAAGGTGAACTCTGAGTAGAGACTGGAGCCTGCCTCTGCGGGGTTGTTAAGATTTCTTGCTACATCAAAAGGTTGTGAACGAAGAGGATAGGGCTGATGAAGGTTGGGAGGTGGCTTTTGTGTGCTCAGGTATGGGCTCCTTATTAAGGCTCTCAGTCCCAAATTTCAGTAGGAAGCAGGGGAGAGAAGAGCAAGAAGCAGCGAACTTCTCCTTAGATATAGATGAGCACTGGACCAAAGCTGGGAGAGATGCTTATATGAGGGAAAGGGGGATGCTCTGAGCTTTGAGAGTACCGAGTACAAAGACAGAGGGGCAATGCAGGGCCTGAAGCCCCCAGCTCGGCAGGGAAGGAAAAGCGCAGCACCCTGGGCTGCAGCGCGCGTGTGGGGCAGCGAGTGCACAGGGGTGCTTAGCCTGCTGCCAGGGTTTCCATCCATCACGAGATGGCGATGTTGGTCTCCCAAAAGCAGCAGACCCTAGCTATCCACCGAAGGGAGCTGAAAGAATAGCTCCCCACAGGCACGCAAAAATTGGCATCCCTACTTGCAGGGAACAAGACAAGCGAGCTGGGCCCCAGGGAGAGCAGCTACCAGAGCTGGAAGCAAGTGGTGAAGGTGGTGGCTGGGTGCTGGGCTGTCCCTGTGTGCTAGCAGCACTCACTGCTGCCCGTGCTTGGTGTAGCTCTGTTCTTCCTCTGGCTCCGGAGAGCACGCAAAGTGCGACCTGGCTGCCAGCTGCATCCCATGCCCAGATCTGGTAAGCACGTAGTGAGAGGAGCCTGGTGGCCACAGGCAATGAGCTGCTGGTCTTGGGGTGCAGCCTGCCTGCATGGGGCACCCCCTTGTACCCGGCCTGTGTGCAGGGGCACCATGGGGCCTGTCCAGCTGCTAGGGAGACGTGAGGAAAAGCATTCCCTTGCTTTTGGTAGCAGAGTGTGTTTATGTAGTGTTGGTAGAGGGTGAATGATTAAATCTACTTGTACTTCACGTGGGTTTTGAGGAGTAAGTGGCCCACTGAGGCCATTGCTGCCCGTGGGTGCTCCAAGCCAAGCTGCTGCGGGGAATGCCTGCCTTTGCTCTCCTTCATGCCCTTGAGCTCAACCCTTTAGTTTCTCACGGCTGTTAGAACCTGATAACATGTTGCCTGACTCCTGTTTTAGGGACTCTGCTCATACAGGACCCCGATGTGCCCCAGGGTGTTTGGGGCATGGCACGAGCCCAGCAAGACACCAGCAGAGAGAACAACAGCTGACTGCTGGCAGCGGAGCTGCGGTTACCCGGATGGAGGGCTGCAGCTTCTGAGGCAAGGAGGAGCTGGCGTTGGGCAACGCGTAGGGGTTGGTCACGCTCCGCTGCAGCGCTGGGTGTTGCTAGGACTGTGGGAGACACCAGAAGCTTCAAGGGGTGTGTGCGCAGCTTGGCAAGGTCCCAGGATTGTTGTAAAATGCTTCCTGCTGGGTTTTGCAATCCTGCTTTGTGCTCCTCGCCACTGTGCGCGGCTCCCTTTGTGCAGCCTGCTGCTAACCGAGGCCCGGACCCCGAGCGCTGCCGTTGCGCAGTAAAGCTGGGATCGGGGAGGCTCCGAGCACGAGGGCAGCTTGGGCTGGTTTGAGGATCAGCAAACCAATGCGGAGCGAGGAATCACTGACAGAGCTTGAGGTGTGCGGTACCCCTCTGCGTGTTCGCAGCGGCTGGGTGCCCGTGTTGAGGGATCGCTCTGTCGCTTGGGGAAGCGCCAAGGAGGCGTCTGGAGGGCGTCCGCCTGCAGAGCGCCAGCCCCCGGGTGCACAGACCTGCCCAGGCCCCAAGACTGTCGGGGCAGGATGATGCCCGGAGCCCGCAGCGCTGCACTGGGGGCGCGTGGAGGAAACGCGGGGCCGTTTCGCAGCCCCACGCTGCCAGCCCTGCTGCCCCGGGGGAGCCGTGCCCGCAGCGCCCCGCGCCTCGGCCGCCGCAGCTCCTTCCCCGGCGGCGGTGCTCGGCGCTGCGCACGCCGCGGGCAGCAGCGCGCCGGGGCGGCCCCGGGGGCCGGGCCCGGGCGGGGTTTGCGAGCGCGGCCGCGCCCGGCCCCGCGCCCGGCCGTGGCCCGGTACCGCGCCCGGCGGAGCCGCCCCGGCCGCGGCCCCGGCGCCGCTGGCGGCCCCTGGATGTCCCCGTTCCAGTGGTGCAGCGGTGAGAGCGGGCTCGGCCGCGGGGGCGGGCGGGGGGCCGCGCCGGGGGCCCCGCGGGCAGCCGCGGCCGCTGCGCGCCGGCGGCGCCGCGTCCTGCGCAGCCCCCGGCGGCGAGTTCGCCGCGCTTTCCTTCCCTGCGACGGATCCCCCCTTCCCGTGGGCTGCGGAGGGGATGCGCGGCGTTTTGCGGGAGCCCGGCGAGGCCTTGGCTCCTCTCTGTGGCATCAGCTGTAAGCGGTGCACGTGAAGGTGGAGCTGGGTTTGCACGTGTGAGGGGTTTCTAGTTAAACAAAAAGTGTTTTGTTTTTGTGACTAAGTAGTTGGGAAGCTGTGCTGGGAGTTCCACCATCAAAGCCGTGCCTGAGCAATAAAGGCTGGATTATTTTAATTTATGAAGGAGTTACAGCCTTTGAAGCTGAATATAATGCAACCAGTGGCTTCCTCTCCTGTAACACACGCCTTGTGTGTTGTGCAAGCTGGGAGATGAGAAGCCGTCGGTCCTGTGGGCAGTTAGCTGGGGGTGAGTGCATGGATTTCCTTTGAACAGGGTACATGTAAATGCACCACAGCAGAAAATGCAAACTTGGCCGAATAAAAGAAACCTCCTTAATAACGGAAACTTCACTTTTAGAGGCTCTGAGCAACCACAGTGCTCTCTAGCTTCCAGGGTGTGGGTTCTGGGAAGCACCAAGAACAGAGCTCACTCTTGTTCAGAGACCAAAGAGTGGGTTTAGGAGACTAGCCATAGGGATCTGACTTGTAGTTTGGCTTTAAGCCCTGGCCTTGCAAGCATTTAAATCAGTGAAGTCCGGAAAAATTACTTATCCGCAAACTGTTGAAGCTTCTGCAGCACGGAGGCCGTTGGTGTAAACAAATCCAAGACCTAGTAAACAAATCAAGTTTTCAATGTAAATAGGAGTATTCAAAATTTCTTAACAGAAGCATACTCTGTGCTGGTACAGAACTTGGAATTTCAGCTCTTCTTTTGCAGAGATTCAGTGCCCCACGCTTCTTCCTGTTGTTCTAGCTGTAGTTTGGTGGACTCTCTAGTCACCAAGCATGAGCCAGGTAACTTTATTTGGAGTGGAAGTGGTTATCCCCCACTGTAAACTGCTTGGCTTAGGGATGACTTTTGCAGCAAGCCTGTTCCAGTATCACAGCAAAAATTGTACGGATGCTGCTTTCAATTTTCCAATGCAAACCCCACAGCTTTTGTGTGGGAGTAGAAAGAAAGGCTTTATCTAATGACCTGCTGAGTTTTCCATTTGTTTTATTGAACAAGAACTGGGGTGAGGGAGAAGCTCTGCTCAGCAAAAACCCCGTGCCTGCGCAGTACAGGGAGAGACTTGGGTCTGCCCTGACTTAACATAACGCTGCGCCCATCTGCAGCGGTGCGGAGCTGGGGTCTTGCGCGGGACCTCGGGATGTGTCAGTGCTCCCCGAGCATCGGGAGCGTGTGGGGCGCAACGGGACAAGCCCCGACGTGCCTTTGAACCCCAGCTGGGCTAAACGAGGCCGGGAGAGCCTTCCCCAGCGGAGGGCCAAGCGAGCGGGTCCTGGGCCGGCTGGGCAAAGCCGCGCGTGCACCTTGCCGTTTCCCAGAGGCCGCGGGGAGCTCCCGCGCTGACTTGAAGCCTGCCTGGGTGTTTGTACCTCGCCTTGCGGAAGGACGGTTTAGGCCAGCTCGGATCTGCCAAGGAGCCACGTGGGAGGGAGGAGGAGGTGCCAACCTACAGCCCCGGCAGGTCAAGCTGCACCTCTGCTGGTCGGGCTTGCGAGGGGCATTTCTGTGTTTTGCCTGAAAAAAAACCCACTTGGCTGCAAAATAAGCACCTTTCTGAGTACCGGTCTTGGGCTGGGAAGGGCCCAGCAGGTCAGTGTGTGTCTGTAGATACTTTCGTAGGTGTCCTGGGAGCTCTCTGTCTTTTCTTGGCTAAATAGTGGTTCCAGCATACTGCTCTCGAGACTTCTGGTTTCGAGTGCAAAACTGGCCCTGAGTAGATTGAAAGTGGGTTCTTTGGTTTGGTTTTGGTGCCTAGCAGGCCTGTATCTTAGCGCTGGTCCTTTGATCTGCTCCTTTTCAAGCAAAAATAAGAATGTCTTTGTCAGACAAAAGGGTTTTCACTAATCAAAACCGCAGCAAAGCTAACTCGCTGACTCAGTAAACTCTGTGTGTGGCAGAGGAGGGGGGAGAAGGTCGTTTTCTGGGCAGGTTGGGGGTATGGGCGAGCTGGGTTCGAGGTGGCACCTGCCCTGCCTCGCTCAGACTCACTGCGCTGGGGCTGGTCCTAGCAGGACCTTGTCCTGGCCCTCTGACTCAGAAAGGACACTTTTCCTGGCGCTGCGCTTGCTTTTTGGCATTTCTGATGGGAACTCATGAATTCTTTAGAGCCTATTTAGCAAGAACGAGCCTTGCTAAGCTGGTGACTCTAAAATTAGCCTCGCCAGCTGTGTGGCGGCTGGTGGGAACACGTTAGTCCAGCTCTTCCCTGCTTCCTTCGGTACGGGGCTGTGAGTTATAGCTTCTCTTCCACCTCCAGTTTTGCCCTACTGCTAATGCTGGTTTGCTGGCCCATCCCTCTGTAGCCGTGCAAGCTCTCGCCAGCGCAGCTGAGCCAGCTGTGCCAGTATGGAGCAGTGATTTAAAATGCTGATGAGTATCTTACACACAGCTGTTGCCAGCTGTGGGGAATTTGCTCCTGGAGCATGGAGCAGTCCTCAGCGAGCAACCTGCGGTGTCGGGAGCGAGTTCCCGTCCTCGGGATGGGGCTGGCCGGAGCGGGGCTCCGAGGGCAGAGCCCGTGCACAGCGGCTCGGGGGCAGAAAGGTTTCGCCACGGTGCTGAGCCGGGCGTCTGAGTGCTGTTTCGAAAGTCTCCTGCAAGCAGATAGCAGAGAAAAGGTATTAAACTGCCTCAGTGCAGAGCCTGCCTCCTAGGCACTGCTTTCCAGGGTCACGGAGCCCGGGGGCCCCTCGCCAGGACACCGCTGCGCTGCCCCTGCGATGGGGTTACAACCGGGTTTGGGGCGGTTCCTCTCCTCCCTGCTCCGGTGGCACGGGGGCCGACAGCTGGTGCTTTTCAGCAGATTCTTGCAGTAGCTCTTAGTCCTCAGATGCTCTTAGGAAGCTTTATTGTTTTTATCCAGGCTCCTACACATTTGTCCCATTATTGTTACCACGATCCACTACTCTCTTTTTGGCTGACTTCAAATGAGCCTTCCTGTATCCGTCAACAGCTGCTGCGCGGCCGTGTCCCGTGGGAGGCCACCATGGATACGATCATTATCTCACTTAGTTGTTCAGTGGGGTTTTTTTCGTTTTTTTTTTTTAACAGTTGATTTAATTTATATATATATATTGTGAGCATTTCTCAGTCATTTCCAGCAGGGAAATGGGAAAAAAACCCACAACTTTTCCTGCACCTGGTAGACTTGAGAGCAGGAAGCTGGAAGAGCAGGAGGAATGCAGGGAATTTGGACGCTACAAACAGATACTCCCTTGCTTGGTCTTCTAGCACATTGTAGACACTGTTACTGGACCAGAGGTTTTCTCCTCGTCTGCAATGGGGAGGAAACCAGGCAGACGAAACCTCGGGCAGAGTTTGGCCCTGCCATCCATTCGCTTTCTGCCTCTGGTGGTGGAAAGCAAACTTCATCCTCTGATGCGAGGCAGGAAGAGGATTTTAATGGGCTGTAATTAAAACCATAAGTGTTTCTTTAGGAGCTTTTTAATGAGATTCTGCAGAGCAGGAACAGAGGGTGCTGCAGCAGGAAGGGTGAGGGCAGATGCTCTCCAGAGCACAGATGGGATCTCCCTTCGGAGGCTGCTCTCCTTGAAGTCCTGTGTGAGCGAGATCTAACGTGAGATCCAAGCTTCTGGTTTTGTGGGGTCAGCATGATTCTGAGACCCCAAAAAACGTGCTTTTTTTGTGCTAGAATTTGACACTGCAGCAACTCCCAGAAGAGGCAGTTTGCCGTGGGTTTGGTGTTTTCCCTTGTGTTTTTGCTTCTTTGCTAGGTGTGAACCTTTCTCATCTTTTCTTGCTGTTCCTGGGTTTTTTGTAACACCCTCCTCCATATTCCACCAGTGTCAGACTCAGAGGGGAAGGCAGCAGCCGAGGCAGCAGCTTGTGTCGGGCGGCTGCCAGAGGCCGCATCTTTGCTCCAGGGGGGGATTTGCTGGGAGGGCTGCGGCGCTCCAGCGCTGGGACGCGCGGACCCATCGCTTCTCCTGGAGCTGAGAAGGACCCGGTCACTTGCTGCTTCTGACTCCTGTGAAGCAGTGACAAGCTGTTCTCATTTTTCAAGCTTTCCCCCGCCCCCATCTTTGCATAAATCCCCTTTTGACTTCTCTGTGCTCCGATGGAGCTGAGTGCTTGGGGCTGCCTCTTCTTCGGGTGCCTGGATTCGGCCTGGGAACGTTTGTGCTGCTGGAGGATGGTTTAGCCGTTGCGGTAACGCAGCAGTGGCTGGTGTCAGCGCTGGTGCTGTCTTGCTCTAAGGGGCTGCTGCTGCTCCTGGAGAGATCTTCAATTTACAGGCCACAGGATGATGTCTCGGTTGTATGTTTTCTGCCCGCTTTGCAGGCTCCAGAGGGGGCTTAGTAATCAGCCCGGGTTCTCTCTCTGCTTTCACAGTAAATCTGCAGTCACTCTGGGTGGCAATTCGCTGGGCAATGCAGGGGATGGAGCAGGCAGGCTTGCTCCCGGGGGCCGCGGCGGCTCCGGGGATGGGGCTCGGGGCACGGAGCGGCTGCTCCGTGGAGGCTGCCATCGGCTGGGGCTGCTGCCGCAGGAAATCAGAGCAGGGGTTTAGCGTTTGCAGCCCCTCTGTGCGACCCGCGGAGCTGCCTGCAGGGTCTCCAGAGGCTAACGAGAGCCTGCGGAGCACGCTAACGAGCTGCCCTTGTGCAGCCCTGGGTCCTGGGCTCAGAGGGACACAGCTTGTGCTGGCCCAAGGCTCTGGCACTTGTCAGCCCATGTCGCTGTCTCTGTGCTCCACACCGAGTACAGAGGGTTATCTTGGATATTTGTATGGCGTCACAGAGGGTGAGTCTTAATCTTCTTCCATTCTTCCCCTCTTTTTCCCCTCTTTCATTCTAAATACTGATTTTTCTCTCTCTTCCCCCTGCAAAGGGTGCTTCTGCAGTCTGGGGCTGGTTTATACCAATAAATCGTGTGCGATGCCTCCCATCACTTTCCAGGACCTGCCGCTGAACATCTACATGGTCATTTTTGGCACTGGCATCTTTGTCTTCGTGCTCAGCCTCATCTTCTGCTGCTATTTCATCAGGTGAGCTGGGGCCTGCTTGGGAAGGTGGCTCCATGCCATGGGGATGCGCGTGGCCTGGGGACGTCGCTCTCCGGCCAGCTGGCTGAGATTTGGCTGGAAGAAAACAAGACTCGTACCGAGCGAGGTGACAGCCCACGGTGCCAGTACTCACAGCCTGGAGAGAGGATGCTGATTCCCTTCCTGGTGCCTTGGGCAGGTTGGTGGTTCGGGTGAGATGTCCTTGCCAGAAGTCCTGGTCCCACTGGTGGCACGGAGGCGCCTTTGGGCGGTCCCAGCGGGCTGCACCCAGGGACACCGGTGGCAGAGTGGCCCCGGGCACAGCACCGGGCACACAGGGAGCTCTGAGCACCACACAGACGGCAGCCAAGGGACCAGAGGCTGTTTCTAGCTGCCACTAGCAGTCTCCCCAAGGCCTCTTGTCACCTCCACCTAGATCTTGGTGACGATTATTTTTATTAAGCGAATTACAACCTTTTAATCTCCCTCTGTGTTGCTAAGTCCTGTTGGCCCCCCTTGAGCCATGTGGGGCTTGCGGGGTGACCCTTGCCAGCGCCGCGGCGGTGCTGGGCGGCACTCAGCCAGCGGCTCGAAATGGTTATGTGGCGGACCTGCGGCGCTGTGTTCCTCCGCGCCGTTAAATGCCAAGGGCTGGCACTGAGCAGCAGTTTCCATTTTACTTCCAAAAGGTTTTTGCTACCCGGTCCCCATTGGAGCTGCTGGACACAGCATCGGCACTGACTTGTGATGGGGACCGAGTAGCATCCCCGTCCCCTAGCGCTCCCCGGGGCGTCTGCGGGGCTGGGGCTGCAGCTGCCCCCGGCGCACCGATAGCACCCACAGTACTGCCTGGGACGCCAGGGCCCCCGCCAGCCCTTGCTGGTGCCTCCTTGTTTCCCCCAAAGCACGGGGAAGGGTTCGCCAGGAGCATCCACGCCGCTGCCCCAAGGAGGGGGCTCAGGCGCTCCGGGCAGGAGCCCCAGAGCCGCGCGGCCGTGCCGGAGCAGGGCAGGAAGCGGCAGGAAGGGGCTCCCGTTCTCCCGGCGGCTTTGTGTGGGCAGGCGCCGGGGCTGTGCTGCGCGGGAGAGGATGTGTCTTTGCATCGCGCTCTCCCTGCACAGAGGGCTATTTTTAAACTCGGAGTTGAGGCAGCAGCTGGCTTTTCCTGCGGGGCCCGAGGAGCTCAGCCCTTCGCTCCGGGACACCGCAGCTCTGCCATTGCCCCGTGCGCGTCTGCAAAGGGCTTTTGCAGGCAGCAGGGAGCGAAACAGGCCTGACCCTGGGGACCTTCTGGGGCCAGCAAGAGCCCGTGCTGCACCACAGCTCCTGCACCCGTGCTGTCCCCTGCTGCGGTCCCGGGCCAGCCCTTGGGTTATACTGACATAAACTGCTGCAGCAGCTCTGTAAAACAAACGGAAAGGCACCTCCTAGCCAAGAGGCGTTTTTGGGAAGTCCCGGCACATGTCCAGGTGGAAGCACATTGCGCCCCAGCAGCAGAAGCGAAGGCCCGTGGGCAGCATCCTTCCCCCAGCGTTAGCGTCTTGCTGGATTTTCCTGCAGGACGCTTTTCCCCAGCGCCCTCGGCTCGGCTCCAGGCTGTGGCGGCTGGCTGGGAGCTGCCGGCCGGCGGGCGCTGGAAACACGGCGCTTCCTGGACCCCTACGGGCGTCCCAAGCGAAACGATGGGGGCTGCGGCCGGGGAGCTTCTCGGCCGCTGGTTCCCGCGGGGTGCTGCGCGGCGCGGCGGGCGCCCGCCGGGGCCGTAGCAGCCCCAGGCAGAGCCACGGCCGGGGCGCCAGTGTGTGTTGGCTCTGCGGCGTGAATCTGTCTGGCTTGGCTGTCCAGAAGCGACTGTTACCAACTCAGCAGCTCCCCGGAGGACCCGCTGGACCTCACCACGTGCTTTTTCTCTCCCTCACTAGCAAACTACGGCATCAGGCTCAGAGCGAAAGATTCGGATACAAGGAGGTAAAGTTTACGGTTGTCTCCTGAACACGTCCGCCGGGATTCAAGGCTGAGCTGGGGGCTCTCAGGAGGCTCGGCCAGGGCCAGGGCTGGCAGCAGCGGGGCAGGGGCTGCTCCCCGCGGGGCTGAGGCTGCCGCTGGGGTGCTGAGGGCACGCGGGACCCGCTGGGCCGCAGGTCTGGGCTTGTGTTAAGCACTCACTTAATTAAAACAGCCGCCGGGACTGCTCTGGCCGCGCTGGGTTTCAGCGTGCCGCCTCCTTTTCCTGCGCAGGTGGTGTTGAAAGCTGACGCCAGGAAGCTGAACATGCACGGGGTGAGCGGGGCAGCGGCCGTCACGCGTGGCTCGTGGCGTCCAGAGCCGCCGGGGCGCTCGGGCTCGCGGGGGCGGCTGCCCGGGGGCGACCTCTCCGCCGCCTCGCAGGGACGGGCACAGCTCACGAGCAGAGCGAGGCCAGGCCGGCGCGCGGGACGGGGAACGTGGCCAAGCTGCGGGGGAGGGGGGGGGGAGCACCCTTCCTGCGGACGGTTTGGGAACTGGGTCGAACGCCCACCTGGAGACACCCTGGAGCGGGGCTGGGAGCAACGCGGGAGAGCGGTGCGTGGGTGCTGCGTGCCGGCGGCAGCCCCCCTCACTGCCGTGGCGTCGCCTCCGCAGCAGACCTGTGCCGTGTGCCTGGAGGACTTCAGAGCGCGAGAGGAGCTGGGCGTGCTGCCGTGCCAGCACGCCTTCCACCGAAAGTGAGTGCGGCCGGGGGGGGCGCCGGGGGGGGGCTGCTCGGCGCCCTCCAGCCTTCCCTACCTCCGCCCTTGCCCGCTGCAGGTGCCTGGTGAAGTGGCTGGAGGTTCGCTGCGTCTGCCCCATGTGCAACAAGGCCGTGGCGGGCGGCGCGGAGCCCCGCGCGGGCGGCGGGACCCTCCTGGACGAGCTGGTGTGAGGGTCTGCGCAGGACCACGGGGGGCTCTCCGGGCCCGGCCACCCGCGAAGGGCTCAGCAGCCCCGGGAGCTGAGCTGCCCTGCAGCCCCGAGGGCAGCCGGGAGTCAGCAGATCGTCTCTAAGGTGCAGTTTGCGTTCGTTTAGGTGGGATTTTTAACTCGGAGCTGGTTGTTTGGTTGGTTTTTCTTTTTCTTTTGTTCTTTTTCTTTTTTTTCCTTCTCAAGATGTCCCTGGGCTCCCCCCCGGGGCAGCTCCAGGCAAGGGAACTGCTCCAGAGCTCCGGGTTTGCGCGGAAAGCAGAGCCGTGCCGTGGAGGCGTGGGGGGGGAGGGGGGGGCGCTGGGCCGCGGGCTCGTCCCCCGCGCTGCCCGGCTCCCTCCCGCTGCCCTGCACTGTACATAGTATTTTTGTATGTAATCTTCTCCAGACGTTCTCAGGCTTCCTACACACCCAGAAGGGTGGAGGATGGACAGTTTTATGTAAAAAAATAATTAAATGGAAGATTTCTCAGCCAGTTTCAGCTGTGAATGCTTATGGGGGGAGGGTTGGGGGGGCCTGGCAGTGTTTTGGGGGAGCACCAAAAAATACATTGTTGCTCCTTATGGAAAAACAAGAGGCGCAGGAGGCAGCTGAGCCCAGTCCGCATCCACCCCTGCACTGGCTCGTCCCGGCGCACCGCTGCACAGGGTGACGCGGTGACAAGTCGCCCTCCCCACGTCACCAGCGGCCAGCGCAGGAAGGCTGTTGTGCTGGCAGCGTAAGGGCAGCCAGAAATGTGCGAGACGAAGCCTGGTACCACCTCGCCTGGCACAGAGGAATGCTTTTCTTTAGCACAGCACCAAGCGTTATTTTGCAGGCAAAAGCCACTTAACAGACCACGCGGTTAAGGGCTGAAGCGTTTCTTTAGGTGCAAGGCTCCAAGTCTCAGCCCCCAGGGGGGAGCCAGTACTCGTCCGCATGAGCACGGGGAGCCCAGCACGGCCCCGGCGGTGCTTCATGCTGACCGTGGGGGTTCAAGGGGTTGGGGGGGGGACCTGCCAGGGCTGAACCTTGCTGCGCTTCTGGGGAGCGAAAGCTGGGCTGCCCCAGGGGCCGTGACGCTGTCGCGGCAGGCCGGGAACAGCCGCTTCGCAGCCGGATGTGGCCCGTGAGTTTCCAAAGTGCCTGAAATAGCCCCGAACGGGAAGCGGCGCAGAAGTTAGCGGCAGGCTGGGAACAGCGCTGAGGGGGGCGCAGGGCCGCGCCAGGCTGCGCTCGCTGCCCCCGTCCCCGCGGCCCCCCCCACCCTTCGCGCGGGAACGCTGCTGCCGCCCCCTGCTCATTCACTTATTTCCTCCTTTCCCAGGAAAATGACGCCACAGCGACGTCACAGCGACAACCCCCCCCCCCCGCGCGCGCGCGCGCGCGCGCTCTCCCCCGGCCGTTCAGATGGGATTGTGCCCCGTCGTAACCAGGTCGGCACATCTCACGCACGCGCGTGACGCTCCCATTCATCATTTACAATGAACCGGAAGGATCGCGCACTGCATCCCGCGCGCCCCCCGCCCCGCGGCGCCCCCCGCCCCGAGGTCACGGCGAGCCGGGAACCTGCCCACAGCCCCCGCCCCGCTGCCTCCCGCGCCTCCTCCCCCGCGCGCTCCCCGCTTCCTCCGCCCGCTCGGGGGCTCGCAGCGCCCCTCTGCCCCCCTCAAACTGGCCTGCGGGGGCGGTGGCTCAGCCCATATTAAATATGCTAATTTATGCACCGGAGAGCCACGCCCGCTCCCCGCCTTTACGGCGGTGTTTGCGACAGTGTCGCGGGTGCGGTGTGGTTTGCGGCACTGGTGCCCGTTGGGGGCGGCTGTGGCGGCGGCCGCCGGTCCCCCCGCCCGGGCCCTGGAGCGCGGCAGGATGTGGCAGGCCGAGGGGCAGCGGGCCGGGGCCGGGGCTGATGCCGATGCCGGGGCGGCCGCGGCCCCGGCGCAGCCCGGGCAGCCGCCCTGGGAGGGGGCGGGCGGCGGCGGGCAGGCCGCGGCGCTGCGGGGCCTACGGGCCCGGCTGGAGGCGGCCGGCTGCGGCTGGCCCTGCGAGGGGCTGAGCCCCGCCGCGCTGGGGGCGGCGCTGGGCGGCTTCGCGGCGCCGCCGGCGCGGGAGCAGGACGCCGGGGACCTGCCCGAGAGGGCGGCGGCCGCGGGCTCCGCGCTGCTGCTCTTCCTGGCCGAGCTGCGGGAGGGGCAGGAGGCTCGGGGGGGCCCCGCGGCGGGGACACTCCTGCGTGGCCTGCTGGCGCCTGTCTACGTCTTTGCGGCAACCCACGCTGCAGAGAGGCCCTGGACGAGCCCGAAGTCACGGTCGGTGGTGCAGGAGCTGCTGGCGGAGCTGCTTCGGGCTACGGGCTGTGATTCGGTGGCTGAGTTCCTCCGCGGGAAGAGCGAAGACGAGGAAGGAAGGTTCGCTGCAGTGATGGGGCTCCTGAAGCAGGAGTTGACCAAGTGAGTAGGACAGGGTGGCACGTCTCCACTCGGAAATACCCGCACTCCTTCAGGTTTTAGATGGGACAGGTCATGGGGAGCATAGTGCTGCCTCGCGGGAAGCTCTGTGTTAGCTGGTTGCAGCAGAGGCTGCCGGCTGCCTCTCTGACCTGGTCCAGCACACCTCTCTGAGGTATCAGGGAGCTTTCTGAAGCCTTCCTGGAGTAACTGTGGGTGCGGTGGCCCCTGCTGTGCAGGTGTTTGAAACCTTGTGGCTGCCTCCATGGGGAGCTCTGCAGAACATCAGCTAGATTCCTAAGGAAGCAAAAATGATTGTCAGCTGCGTCTCTGTCTCTGTTGCGAGTCCAACAACCAATTAAGCCCTAGCTGATGGCAGGGGCGGCGGGGGGGAGTCTTCAAAGATGATTACATTTACGTAAGTTTGCTGAAAAGAGATAACAGGGTAGAGGAAAAGCCTGAGCCTTTCTGCAGGGGGAATGTGGCTCTGTGAGTTCACATGCTGAAAGATACAGGATCAAGAACGTGGTGGGCGGGGAGACTTTACAAATACCTCAGTTATGGAGGGGGAAAAAAAGAAAAATGAATCGGAGTTTGTTGCCAGCTGAGAGGCCCAAATCCACAGGAAATGAGCACTCGTTAGTTCCAGTTTTTACTGAGCTTGTGTTTGTATTTCCAGAGACACTTGGAAGCGCAACCCTGCCACGAAGCACGTGTTCTCCTGGACACTGCTTAAGGTCACCCGGCCCTGGCTTAGCCATTACCTGGAGAGTGTTCTCCCACCGTCGTTGCTCATCTCAGATGACTATCAGGAGGAAAATAAAATCCTGGGTGTGCGCTGCCTACATCATATCATTCTCAATGTGGTAAGGTATTTGAGAAATTAGATCCCAGGCTGATGGTCCTGAGGAGCAAGGAAGGATGGGTTGGAGGCCTGCTATGATTCCTAACTTCTATTCCTGGCTCTGCCTTTAACCAAATGATTTTGCTATATCCTCTGTACTGTCCCTGTGTATTTACATATTTGTATTTTTTGCATCAGTTATGCTAAGTGAGGAATTGCTTTATGGTCTTTTGAACACAGCTGATTCGTACCTCAGCCTGAGAATGGTTTGCAGGGTAGGGTATTAAATGAGCAGCAGTGGAACTGCAGAACAGCAGCCAGGGAGGTGAGGGGAAGTGGGTGCTCCTATGCACTGCAGAGCTCAACTTGCATTTAATAAGGTAACTGGAAAACATCCTTGTCCACCTGCATATGAATCATAACCAAAGGATGCTGGTCCACACTATTTATAGAACTGCTGAGCGAGTCCTAAAGTGTTTTCAGTTCTGCCTGGGTTGCCTTTCTGGTTTTTTGCTTATGACAGACCAGTCAGGAGGGACATAAACTGTCTTGTGACTGGGAACTGGGATAGTAGCATGAATAGTCTAATGTTTAGCCTTCTGCTGAACCCTTCACCTGTCTGGCAGTGCACCTCAGAGACAACAAATACCTTCTTTTTCACCTTGTGTGAATACTTGCCTACTTGTAAAGAGTGTACATATGAGGTACAGAGCATTAGGAGACTGGACAGAGGACACGGGTAAGACCACAGGAATAAACTGCAGCTCTTATAGCCTGCTCCCACTTTCCTGTAAGAAGCAAGCAATGCTTCTAAAGTACAGTATGAGAGAGGCTTATTATAAAATCTGATTTTTGGAAGGAGTGTTCTCTTTGATTAGGTTAAGTGGGTGCTGAATGGAAATAATGTTCTGTTGCTTTTTGTGTTGCAGCCAGCTGCTGATCTGTGCCAGTTCAACAGAGCTCAAGTAGTATACCATGCCCTTTACAACCATCTCTATTCGCGTGAGGCCCCTCTCATTGAGGTAGGACAGCAGAGATGAATTTGAACATGCCTTACAGTATTGTAGGTACATCCTATGAGTGGCACAGCTCAAGGCACAGGGAAGCAGACCTTCTGCCTCCTTGCAGGAAGTCCTGGTCTGACTTAAGGTTATTACTAGCTGATGCTTGTTGTCAAGAGACAAAATAACGTGTTAGATTTCAGAAAAATCCCAAGGGAGAGGGAGTGTCTTTTGCTTCCTGTCCCCTTCCAGGTGGAGTGATGGGTAGCAGAAACAGTAAGATGTGTTGGGTGAACTGCAACAGCTGTGTGGGTGGGGAGGTTGGAAGCTACTGGTGCTCTCTGGGAGGCTGCCTACATTCCCTGTGTCTCTGCTGAACCAGGTGGTACTGCTGTGCCTGCTGGACTTGCTGCCCATCCTGGAGAGAGCCCAGCGGCACCAGAAGGAGGCCCGGCCAACTGCCCGCTGGGATGAGGTCTTGCAGCTGGTTCTCACCCACATGGAGGCAGAGCATCGCCTTGCACTGCGGCGGGTGTACGCCAGGACCCTGCCAGCCTTTGTGCAGAGGTGGGAGCAGCCACTGTTGCCCTGCAGTGGCTCACTCGGGCCTTTGTGACTGGAGCCTTCCTCTTTGGTATGTACTGTCTTCCTCAGTGTGGGCTTCTCCGTGCTGACAGACTTGGCATCCAGATAGCCCGGCACCTGAAGAGGCTGGAGCGGGTTGTCCTGGGGTATCTGGAGGTCTGTGATGGCCCTGAGGAGGAAGCTCGGCTGGGAATACTGGAGACACTGCGATGTACCATAGAGCGTGCCTGGCCCAGGTACCTTTCTGGGGTGAATGACGCTGTAAAAGCATGGCCTGAATGCTGTCACCCTTGCAGAGCCAAAGTTACTGCTGTCTGACAAAAAGTCCCTGAAATCCTGAGCGAGCGAGCCTCTGTCGTTGGGTAGAATCACTGGCACTACTGCTTTGCTTTGCTGAAAAACTTGGCCCAGAAGTTAAGCTAAGCTGAGTCCTTGTTTTGGTCTGATTTTTGCATGTGCTAACTTAGAAAACACAGATGTAGTTTTTCTCTATGTGGCAAAATTGTGAAGTAAGCCTAGTTCTCAGCACAGGGGGAGTGCTGCCTCGATGTTGACAGGCATTGTTGATACACTATGCTTAGGTTTCCTCTGGTTCAGGGCCCATGTCCTCCCTCTGGCGGGCATACTGAAAGAGGCAGCTTCCTTCCACCTCGCTGGTGAAGCAGTAGCTTGTCTCAGGAGAGCTACAGTCCTGCTAAACATATACATTGCAACTAACACTTCTGGAACTGTCTAGGAACTGCTAGTCAAGGCTGGGCTTTCGCCTGGCTTGCAAAAAGGATTAAGGAGCACTTGCCCTTTCCCTTTGCAGAATGCCATGTAGGCTCCCTGTGCTCCTCAAGGCCCTGCTGAAGATGATCTGGGATGTACATACTGACCAGGGTTCAACCCCAGAGCCGGTAAAAGGAGCCTTGCTGCAGGGAGCCACCGAGTGCCTCATCCTGCTGGATCGGTGCTCTGAGGGGCAAGTGAAGGTGAGCCTGGGACCCTGCACTACTGCTTAATCTCTGCTGTCTTTCCCTGTAAAAGGGAGGAGCAGTGTGGTGCACACAAGAGCCCACCTGCTTCTGCAGTCCAACATGTTTCCAAAGATTCAGTTCTAGCCAAGATTTGTACTTTATATATAAAGTCACCTATCAACAGATACTATGTTTTATACTATTCTCCTCCAATAGAAAAGTGGGAGGAGGCAACACCATAAACTTGAGTATGCTAAGCAACTGAAAGCTGATGCCTTCCCTGTTTTAGGTACTCCTGGAAGGAGTGTACAGCAGGTGTGAGGAAGGCCGTGTGCGGGAGTGCATCAGGAAAGTGCAAGAGAACACGTGAGGCACGGCTGATCCAATGTTCGTCCTGCTTTTTGTACAGTAAATTTTTTTTTTTTATTTACTGTCTCTGTCTTTCCCTCTATTAGCCCCTTATCTCCCCAGACAAGGTACAATTCTGTTTTCCTTGCCACATCCAGGCTTTTCCAGCTTTAGAACAAAGCAATGGTGTCCTCAGTCCAGGTTTTTCCCTGAAGCAAAGTTAGGGCTCACACTAGTGTAGGTGCAAAGAAGGTGGATAGTCTACTTCACTGAACTGCACTGAATGCAGGAGCTGCACATACTACAGTTTCTGAGGGGTGGGACAGAAATCCTTCTCATCTTGGAGAAAGAATATTAATCTCGAATGCTGAGAAGTGAAGGGATTTTTCTGAGGATTTTCTTCTATCACTAGAACTCCTCCAGCTTCCATTGATCTGATCTGGAGTCCTGTCATTCAGTAGAAAACGCAAGTCCAGGAAGGAGTCAGGTGGTTTTTGTTTTAGTGGCTGGCTCTGTTTCTTCTTCATACTCTATTTCAATGTAGGGTCGTTTTCTCCTGGCTGGTCCTTTCAGGGGAGTTTTACCCTTGGATTTGGAGTGAGCGGCTTTATTTTCTCTTTCTTCCTCAGCAAAGGACTTATCTTCCTGCTCTTCCTCACTACTCGTCTCCAACTTATCCATGTCCTGAGTGTTTAAAAAAAAATAATAATGCTTGCAGTAATGTCAAAGCAGGCTGTGTAACTTCTCCACTTTCTACAAAATTGTGTATCCAATTCCACTTTTACAGTTCCCAGCTCCCAGCTGTCTAGCCAGCAGGCTTCAGGTGTAACAGATACAGTACACTCCAACTGTATCATGAAACTTCACAAACCCAATGGCTTTGGCTCTTGTCCCATCACCAGAGAGACCAGCCTGGTGGAGGTCATTTTTAAGCAGCTTATCCTTCCACTGCGCTTATAGCTAATGTGGTACTTCACCTACCTCAAAATCACTGAGGTCACTGTCATCTGCTTCCACAAACTCTCTCTTATCTGCGTCCTGTAAGAGATAGTCAGAAGCTAGCGAGTGCACACTGAACACAACACATTGTTAGTACCGACAAAGGAATTTGCGTCAGGGCCCTGGCTTGCCCACGTGTATGGGACAATCTGGCACATAAAACTATTGTCTCCTATACAGTGAAAAGCAGGGAGAGATAGCCATGCTGCTGTCACCACAGGAATGACTCATGCCAGCAGCCATCAAGATATGTTTGGTGTTCAGGCTTAGCATCAGCCCATCTGCAAAAACCAATATGCAGCAGCCATGTTCTGCAAATAATTAATATGAGCCTGTAACTGCCCTGAATGTTACTGGAAGCTTTAGTTTCATTGGTAGGTTGCAGACCTGCATGTAATGGAACCCAAGTAAGAAGAGATTTGTGGTAACTAACAGGAAAAATGAAGAGGCCGAAAGAACCTGGCTTCTTATTGAGGAGAGAGAATTACTGAGCGTAAACACTAACAGCTGTCCATGTGACCCTAGGAACGGACCAGGCAAGCAAGACAGTCTTTGTGCTTGACTGCACACCAGCTAACAGTGAACAAAAAAAGGGGACAGGGACACAAGATCATTCACTTGCACACAAATGCTCTTCCTCAGTTCACTTTGCCTAATCTGTTCCTCTCAGCCAGGGCTTTGCACTGAGATTCATAGCACGTAGGTACACAAGGGTCAGGGAAGGATTAATTGTGGTACTTTGGCTGAAAACATTACCTCGTCTTCCTCCTCTTCCTTCTCCACATCAGAGTCACTCCCACTTTCTACATCCTGCTGTTGCAGAGCTTTGTCAAAAGCGTGAATGGGGAAGTTGTAAATGTCTCCATACTGAAAAGAAAAACATGGATTTTATTTAAGTCATACAAGATAAACCGCTGTTGGTAGCAGAATTATCTAAAGCCTATGGCCTGCATGGAGGCAGTATCAAATTAGGTTGAACTTGTGGTCCAGCCTCTTCCCTAATTCAGAAGTACACACTCTGGTGTAGAAAGTGAGGGGCTCAGACTTTAGGGGAAGGAAGTCCTCCAGCCCGTTATGCAGGAATACAAGGGCAGGATGCAATGGTCCCCTACCGCTCAGACATAGGTGGTGCTTCTTTCACACCAACACACATGCTCCTCCACAGAGGACCAGCAGGACAGGGCAGCAGGAGCAGTTTTCCTGCTGTGCTCTGAGGGCAGTGATCCTTACTGTATCCTGTTTCAATCTCTCCAGTAATTCCTTCTCGATGGCGTTATCCAGCTGAGCAGCAATCAGGGCTTTCTCCTAATAAAGCAAAGAGGAGCTGGGTCAGTTGTTTAAAAGACACATGGACCATCACACAAATTATACTGAAGAATCATATTACCTCTCTCCTTTTCTCTCGTCTTTCAATCTTTCTGCTTAAAGGAACAAGCTTCCTCCTACAAGGAGCAGGAGAGGCAAGTTAATGAATCTTTCAGCCTTGTGAGAGATACTGTGTAGCAGGTGAGCAAATGTTCATTCAGGACAACAACCAGCCTTTTGCAAGCAGCTGTATCATTGACTGCAACTAGTTTAAATGCATCTACATATGCTGAGTTAAACTGGTTTCAACTGGGTTCATTTCCAGGCCTGTCAAATCTTTCATCCACCAGAAAAAATCGCTAGAACAAATAGTTGTAGCTGCACAAGAGTCAGAAAAGTGTTGTATATACGGCTGGTGATCATGACTTAGTGGATGGGCAATGGCTTAGGAAGCCAAACTGACACAATCATTTCTGGTTACACGCTTCTCCTGAAGGTCCCAGGAAGCAGAAGGGAGAAAAGCAAAGTAGCACCACTTACTGTCGCTTGAGTGTCAGCTTCCGGATGCGGATAAGGTACTGGGTGATCTTAGTAAATCGCTGCTTGCATTTATGCCGGATGAACCGCGGCCAGTAGATGAGATTCTCATCTATTTCTTCCAGTGCTTTCTCATAGTTCTTGCTCAGCAGGACCTGGAGGAAAGACGAAGAGGTTCAAGGTATGGAGCAGCAGAAATGCTCCTGCGTTTGGGGAGAGTCCTATCACTGCCTGCCCTCTACTGCCTGTCGACACATTATACTGAAACACGCTTGATTAATGGTCTTGCTCTCCTTAACTCACCCGCTCCCAAAGTCGCCTGGGAAAGGCTGCCCGCTCTATTGTCTTCATGTACAGGTAGCACCGACCTAAAGAAAAGAGGACCGTGAGCCCACTTGCTGCCCAGGAGAAACACTGAGCGTATTCTTGCAACTGGATGAGCACCAAGAGCCACCATGGCATGTGCCCTCCTGGTACTCCATGTTCTCCCCCTCCCCACCCAGCAGGTTTTTCATCACAAGCCAAAGGGACCTTGGCTCCAAGGGAACTACTGGCAGGTGCTGCCAGACTCTCACCTTTCTCCTCCCTGATGGTCGCATACTGGCTGTTTGCCAGCGGGCAGGAGGAACGGTTGCACAAGCCAGTCAGGTTATACTCATTGCGGCAAAAGTTCTGGGTTTTTGTCCTGGAAAGAAGAGATGTGAGATGAACTGCCAGGGCCAAAGCACTGCACTGCACACTGCATCTCCCAGCTGCCTAGCACACCTGAGCATGGTCAAGTCCAGCTCTGCGACTGTCATGCATCAGTCAGGGCAGCAGGGAGATGGGTGAAACCCCACGGGCTGATTCACGGGGAGCATGCAGGACCTCAGAGGTACTAAATTTGCCTCTCCAGACTCCTGCCCCTGCCTGCGGAGCCCTGCCACAATTCCTCTAACAGCAGCCGCTGGGGCCAATCTCTACCCGAGCCTCACCCCAGCCTGCTGCAGCCCCACGGTTCGGAGCCCGCGAGCCGCCGGGGGCAGCGCCCAGCTCAGCCGACCCCGACCCCCCCCCCCCCGAAAAACTCACTTTATCTTGTAGGAGCAGAACTGTTTGTTTCCGAGCGTGTCCCACACAACCTGCGAGGGCAAAGAGCGAGTGGCACACGCAGCCCGGCCCCCCGCCCGCTGCTGCGCTCCCGCCCCGCGGGGCCCCGAGACGCCGCAGCGGAGGGCACCCCACGCACAGGGTGCACCCCCCCCCCGATCCCATCTACTCCTCCCAGGAATACCTGCCTCCCTCCAACCGTGTTCCCCCCGCCAAGGATTCACCTGCCCCCCCGAGTGTATTCGCTCCCTCCACGTGTATCCCCCCCCCCGCCAAGGTGCATGTGCCTCCTCTCCGGGCATTTCCCCCCGCCCTGGTGCGGTGTATCTGACCCCCCCCCCCATATTCATTTTCCCTTCAGGCATATCTGTCCCCCGCCCTTATATTTGCCCCGGTCCAAGTATCCTGCGCCCCCCCCCCCCCCGCACTATATTTGCCCCGGGAGGGGGGCGGCCACGTGCCCGCCGCCGCCACGTGGGTGGGCCCCGCACTGGGGGGGCGGGGGGGGGGATGCCCCGGCCGGACGCAACCGACTCAACGGCGGGGCGGGCGCCGATTGGCTGCGGCGCAGCCGCCTGCCCGGGGCGGACGCGACCGAACCAAGCCCGGGGGGAGGGGGGGACAAGACACACTCACGTCGTCCGAGTGCATGGCGGCGGCCCCGCGCCCTCAGCGCGCCGCCATGGCCGGAAGGGGCGCGGCGCGGCGGCGGCGCTCGCGAGAGCGCGGCGGGGTCTCGCGAGAGCGTGGCGGGGTCTCGCGAGAGCGTGGCGGGGTCTCGCGAGAGCGGGGCGGGGCGGGGCGGGCGCGGAGGTGGGCGGGCGGCAAGATGGCGGCGGGCGGCAAGATGGCGGCGGGCGTGGGGCCGTGGCGTCGCGCTGTCGGTGACGCGGCTTCCCCGCAGGATCCCGCCCTTTCCCCGCCTCGCAGGGGTTAAAACCTTTACAAAAGGGCGCGCCCGCCGCTGCGGTCGCGACCGCGTTGGTCCGAGCTGTGCGCCTTTCTCGTGACAGGGTGCGGGAAGCACCCCAGGGCCTTGGCGCTGCTTGCTCCCTGTCACCCCCTCGGCTTGTCCCGCCTAAAAGGCGACGCGGGGCCGTGGAGCGCCGCTGCCCCCGGGCGAGGCCGGCGGGGCTGGGGGCAGGCGTGATGGGGGGCCAGAGCCAGGCCTGGCAGAGCGCGCCGGAAGGATTGGGGAGCGGTGGTGGGAATGGGGCCTGCTCTGGAGCCGGCGCCGAGCTCCAGAACAGCGCCAGGGAAGGAAGCGGAAGCGCGTTTGAGAGAGGCCACGACGCGGGTGTCCGCGAGGCTCGCCACGTTCCTGGCCTCGGCGAGCCCCTTTCTCAGCCCACCTGCGGGGCGGCTGCCTCCGCGGCCTGTCGCCCCTGGGGTGTGATGCCAGCTCAGCGAGGAGAGCGGTGACAGAGGCTAGGAGGACAGCTGATGTGAGCAGCTCCCTGTGTGGACCGATTCTTTTCGGCGTTGCCTTGAGCGGACAGACAAAGCCCGGTCCCAAAGAAGGTCCTTTCCTCTGCAGCTGCTGAGATGCCCCCTTGTCTCCCTCCATCTCCTGAAGCTGCGCAGCTTGTGATACCACTTTATAATGCTGTTAACGCAGTCAGAAGTTAGGTTAGTGCTTTCAGCAGGATTAGTAAAAACTTTGATTCATTTGATTCAAAAGTTGTGACCTAATCCTTCCCTCAGATTAGGGGAATTCCATCAATATCATTCGTACTGCAACTAATTTATTAATTACAGAGTCTTGACTGCCAATGCTAGCAGAAGGAACCTGACTTGCATTCCTGATCTGAAGAAAGAACTGCCGGGTGAGACACCCAGTGGATGGTTGGCTGGCAAGGAGCCCACCTGGTAGGAATCAAAGGCTTTTCTGCTTTCATGTTAGTCACAAGGGGTGAGTTTCCAAAGCAACCAGCCACGAGGCATGTAGGCAAGCTGAGAGTTAATATTTAACTGGGAGAGGCAGTGTGAAGATGTGAATAGATTCCCACATAACATGGTTCAGTTTTTTCCTTCCATTAAAGAAGGCAAACACAGTTTTCCTTTTTTTTCTTGGCAAAACAGGGAAACAGGTGGAAGATAAAAATAACCAGTTTTTAAGAACAGGATTATCATTAGTCATTTCCAGTCAGCCTAAGAAATACAATTGTCTTGTATATGCAAGGTGAGGTGGTGCCATCATGAGTGTGGGGTTGCCTGACAATAGCCATTTGCTGCCTATGACCTTTGGTAATGAGTCATAAGGTACCATATCTTGCTGAATTGCTATTATCCTCCTATTATCATGCTGGCAAGAACATCTGCATTGTTCTTTTAGGGCTCCAGACTAGTGAACTATTTTTTCTGGCAAGTGAAATGACTGGGCATTACATAACTGCTCATTTAAAACAGAAATGAACATTTACGTGTTGCCAGTGCTGGAATCACAGAAGTTCCAAGTTTGAGGTTTCAGTGGAAAAATGAGATCATGGGAGTTTCTCTGATACTTGCATAATTAATTTGGTAACTTCTATTATTTGACTCTCTCTTTTTACATTACTACGATAGTTTTAAATGTTTTTATTTTTAATAAGCAGTGTAAATAGTGCAGCTGCTCTCTTTCTAAACGTGATCACTTAATTGCAAAATAGCAGTTAAACCCATCTCTGGTACTTTTCATTGCGGTAGACTGGAATCACAAAGACTCTGTTATCCTATCTCAGTTGAGAAGTGGTGATTTTTAATAATTTGCTATTAGTCACTTATCACCGGTGGTCTAGTTGGCTTCATTGGCCATGTCTGTGTCTAAGGGTCTAAAACTGGTTTCAGCCTTATTTCTACCTGGGTTTTTTTAGAATACCACAAAGAAAATGAATTAACCTACTGAGTGATAGAAGAGACACTCAAAGATAAATAGCTTGCAAATAGCACAACACACAAAGCTATACCAAGATAATGGTAGATTTTTTTTTTTAAACAAACTTCAGGTGAGCCTGGAGCGCATTAATAATATAATGATATCTTTATTGGCAGACTGGCAGTGACAGAGATGGATGATGCCCTGTTGTTACAGCCAGATTTCATGCTGGGGATTAGCAGAGTTACAGAGAAATAATTCTTCCAAAGTTGCTGCTGCTGACATCATATTAGTTTTCTCCATTTCTTTTCTTTTAAAAGCAGTAAGAGCTTTAAAGACATTAACAATTGCCACATAAATTGTCTGGAATAGATGTTGATATTATTTCTTATAACATAGGTTGGCTGTGCTCAGGAAAATACTCTCCTGTAGGACAGGATGATATGATTTTCCTGTCTTTGTAACCTTTTAACAGGTGAGAAATGATGAGGTTGAGTGAGTTGCCTACAGGTCACACAGCAAATGAGTGGCATAGCTAAACATATGGAGCCCCCAAATCCTGTTTCTTTATTCCTTAATGTGGATTGCATGGCCAAGAGAACAAGTGAATGATACAGCTAGGATTCCTATGTCCACCTGGTGTCCACAAGCTGTGTGAGAGGCTAGGTTGTTATTCTTGAGTGCTAATATGTCCATGGTTCTGTAAAGATAATGTAGCTTCAAAACTGGACATGTATCTTTGCACTTGCTATTCTGCATTTTCTACCTCCACATCGCTGTCATCTGTGAGAGGGAAGTCTCTCAGTGATTTCTGTGTGGTGTAGCTTTTGGTTTGCATGGGGCATTCCTGGCTTAAAATTGCCTATATAAAGGAGAGAAAAAATATGCTGTAGTAAAAATGGTAGTTAATTTTAATAACTCATGCGAATATTACAACTCTGAGAGGAATCTAAAGCAGTCAACAATTTTTGCCCAGGGAATACAACCTATGAGTTAAGGGAAGGACCATAGCTCCAACTCTTCTGTTTTTTATTGTCTAAATTTTTGTCCCCCCTTGTTAAGGACAGAGTAGAGCTCAAAATGGAAAATACAATCCCAGGCAAATTCATAGTTATACAAAAAAATCTCTGGATTGTCAAGACCCTACAGTTTAAGTATAAACTCACAATCTTTTCCTCTTTAGCAGGAGGGCTGCGCAGATACCAACAAAGAGGAGCATAAGCAATGTTGATAACTCCTATGATGACCATCAGCCAAGGAAATCCAATAGCTTGTACAATTGCACCTCCTGTGGATGGACCTGCACATTTAAAAATTAAAAATGGCCAAGATGACAGAGCATAAGGTGCCTTTCCAGTTTGGAGAGGCTCTGTAAATCTGTGATACTGGGTTGCAGACTCGGTGCTAATTGCTTTCTGTGCACACTGGGTAGAGAATCAGGAATGATAAATTGAGTGAAGATCTACACTGTGTGGGTCATCATATGGGTAAGAGTTAGTCCATACCGATAGCAAAGCCCATGCATAAGGCGACATCAGCTATGGCGTAGACACTGCCGTAGACAGAGGTGTGGCGAAGGTCCACCAGGTAACCCATAATAGGCATCATTGAGGAGTCCACCATTCCTGCTCCAAAGTGAGAACAACTTGATCACTCATTGCCTTCCCGAAGGATGGTAATGGGAGCTGCATTTGAACTGTGCTGTACTGACTGAGCACTGGCGGCTTACCGATGGCAAAGCCAAGCCCACCATTCGGGGCAATCAGCCCATAAATATTTGTTGCCAGAGGTACCTTGGAGAGGAAAGAGAGAACGTGTGAATGAGGCCAGAAGAGTTGTCTGAGTTGTAGAAAGCCCTCTGAGGTGTAGCATAGATCTCTGAAACAGGTAATGCAACCACTAGACATCTACTAACCGCTAGACATGTAACCCAGTTTCAGTGCCCAGGGATCAACTTCACAACATGATTAGCAGAGGACTGGGTGCAAGGAGAGAAGCTTCCCTCTTTGCAGCCTTCTGCTTGTTCTCTTTACTCTTCACTCAGCATCTATATGACTTAGGGATGCAGAGTGGGACCTTGGGGCATTTTGCTGAGGCTGAGCATGTTGACTCTAATCTGCAATACCCACTGCTTATCCTGTCTCAGGTCCTGTGGAGCAGGCATAACCTGTTCAGGTGTTGTTGCATGGAAAAAAAATCCCCTCTGACCTGAACTGCTGTGCATAAGAGAAGTTCATAAATGCTGAGGGCTTTACTCTCCTATCTCTGCAGAAGGGATGGCATCACCTGCATTACCCCTGCTGATCTTGTGACAGAACAATCTTGGAGCATTCTTACAACTTACACAAAGGAGACTAATTCCCACCACAACCATTCCGATGAGAGAGCAGAGCCACCTGTAATAAGGCCAGAGTTAGGAAAGGGAAGACGTGCACAGCAGCATGAAAGTAAGTTACACTGAAAACACAAGACTGGGTTGTTCTGAAATCTGTTTTCTGCTTACCGCCCCATTTTGTGAGCCAAAATCCCAAAGAGATTGGTGCCAATGAGGTAGGATACACTGGCAGGAAGGAATGCCATCCCTGAGAGAGGAAAAAAAGGAGCATCTAATCCGTAAGCAAATATAGGAGATAGTGAACACTTTTGCAAATTCTTGACAAACTGCTGCTTGAGGAGGATTTGTTTAGAGAATATTAGCATGTAAAAGCAGGCACAGCAAACCAGCGTGCAGCGCACGCTCTGGGCACCCTTCAATACAACGGTGCTTCTCTTTTTCCTCTATGACCATGGCCACGTGTCTGTGTTACAGCAGAGCTGCTCTAGCTGCCCCATTACTCTGGGTCCTGTATAAACATTGAGTGGAGTCCCCTTATAGAGACAGTAAGAGGGAGGCATAGAAAGAAGTGTGTTTGCTTATTGCAGAGGTGAGAAACTGTGGCACACAGACATGCAGTTATTCACCCAGAAGATCTGTGAAACAAGCAGAAACTAAAGCCAGAACTTTTTGTTCCCACTACTTTAATAAGATCATCCTTCTCTCCTGGTATAGTTTCTTCTGCTTCTACCTTTCTCCCCTTGCCTTCATATTTTAGCTCACAAAATAGAGGAATAACCTAACTGCTTAAATAAAAAGCATAGGGATCATTATGTAGTCAAAATTAAATATTTGAACTGCCTGCTGATTTACCAGTTGTTTATTTTTAATACACTTGCCCAGTATAAATAAAGCTAATCAACTCTATTTCACTAAGACAACTTCCTTATTGAAATATGCTAATTTAGGTTTAATTTTCTTTCCTCTCTTTAACAGCTACAAAACACGGTTAATCCTTCAGGTTTAGTCCAAGCTCTTCTGGTTTCTTCCAGAATTTGGGAGTGGGCAAACCAATGCATGTAAATAAAGAAGCCCCTTGAGTTTATATTTCTTTTTTGGATTGGTGACTTTTGGTTGAATTATATCCAAATCTAAGCTATTCCCAAATCTGAGGCACCTAAAAATCTAGTGAATTTACCTGGGGTTTTCTTTGATCTCTGCTAACCTCTTATTCCCTTGTCAATCACTTCAAGGGACTGACTCTGGTGCCTACAAAGTCACTGCAAAAATTCCCCTTGAGTTCAGTGGTGACCAGGGTAGCTCTGAGAGCGTTTCTCAGTCTGTAACTATTGTAGCTATACAGCAGCTGAGCTGTTCCTTCTCCCCGCTGCCAGAAGGCTTGGGAGTCTGTTTTGCCTTCACCCATCCTTGCGCAGTCACTTGCTCATGCAAAGTATCAGGGACTCTTATCTGGGTGGATGCTCCTGTCTGCCTGAAGAATAACTAGATTAGTTGCTTTCTCAGCCCTGCTGCTCCCAGGTTGCAATTCAATTTGGGAACTAAGTGTAGCCTGGGGCATCCCCTAGGTTATTCCTTAGCCAATTGGATTTTATTACAATTAGTTTTATTTTTGTAGCAAACACAGACAATACTATCTCCATATCACATTTCCTAGGCAGCTGGTAATTAGCATGTGCCATCCTGCCCTCCCTGGGACTCTCTAAATGGCCTTATTTTACTCCAAGCTGCCTATGCAAAATCCATCTGGCCAGCCATGATTTCACCCCAGCACAGTATGATTATCTGCCCTGCAGGACACAGCATTCAACAGGCTTGCCTTGCATGAAGCCTCTTTCTTCCACTGTTATTGCTGTTGTGGGGAGTCTGATCCTATACAATTTTTGCAATAATAGAGAGAAAGCACATTGTATAGCAACCGCTAGGGACATTTCCAGCTGAAATTGGAGCAATACACAGCCTGGGATCCACTCACTGTGCAGGTGACAGTATATGTTTATTTCCTTTTAGAACGATAGAAAATGAGACTGAAGAGATCATTTAACCCCTCTCACAGTGCCAAAGCAGGACCTGTTCTAGCTGAACAGTATTGCACAGTCATTCATGGGTTAACACTGCAAAGCAAGGCACCTACCTAGCTGCCATTTCGGGGAGCACATGGTTTGCATCATCCAGATAGGCAAGGTGGGTTCAAGCATGGCCACCCCCATATTAGCAAAGCAGAGGGCTCCTGGCGGAGAGAAAATAGAAAAATATTCTACTTCAGCCTTCCCCTGCTGCTGTTTCAAATACAGCAGATGCCACAAGTGAGTCTCTTTAATCAGCAGACACAGGTACCCAAAGAGGAGCAAGGTGGCATGCTGACATCTACTTTTACCTGCGGCAACAAGGACGTAGGGGTCTTGCAGCAAGGTGAATACTGGTGTGCCTTTGGTGCTCTGTGTGACAGGAGAGGGAGGGAGTAGTTTACAATGGAGGCAGTTGGAGGGGGGGAAGTGTGAATGCCAAGTGTGCTGCGCCGGGTGTGCGCTCGCTCGTGTGCATTCAGGTACATGCTCAGTGTGAACGGGCAGTGTCTCTATAGCCTTCCCCTCTGGGGACTCCAGGCCTGTTTCGTTCACACTGTCTGGCACGAGCTCGCATACATGCACATATTTGTACTTACCTCAGGGGAGATCTTAGAGGGCTGCAGTATACAAAGCTGTAAAGCTACGGAAAAAACACTGTTGTTTACTTACTTCTTGAGGTGGCATCACTTCAGTCCACATTTCCCGCTGGCTTTTCCTTCTGTAGGACCCCTTTCATTGACAAAGACCCCAGGGATGCAGTAAATGTGCCAGTGGGATGTCATCCAAACAGGCAAGGAGAGAGTTAGGTCCCAGGCCTGCTTCCACTGACATTAGCAGCAAAATTCCCATTGACTTAAGTGGAAGCAGGAGCTGGCGACTGTGTTCGAGTTGCTTTATGAAGGCATGAAGCAGGCAAAGCTGCAAATGCTCTCTGTCAGGCAGCTGGTTGCCTGCTAGAGAGCCACAACTAGAGCATGACAGGAATTGGATGTGGAAAAGAGTAAGACTAAAAAAAGAAAATTCCAAATTTAGGGGAATCTGTGCTTCATTTTCCAAAGGCTCTTAGAGGCTTCATTAAAGATGTTTTGCATTACATCTAGGCAAAGATGGTAACAGTGACTATAATTAAATTAGGTTAATAATTCCCATAATTTCCACTATCTATAACCTTGTTGTTATACTCTGAAAGCTATCATGACTTGCATTTATAATACGGCTATCTGGGAATGAACAGTGCCATTTACACTGGCAAAGACTAATTCATACATGGTCATGGCAAAGAAACCGCAGAAAGAACCAACTGTGCCTTTTCAAAGAATATTCGGTTCAAAGAGCTTTACTGAACATGTTACTCAACCTTGTTAAAACAGTCAAGTAGCTTATTTAGTAAGGAGGGACTGATTCTTAGTATGTTGCTGTGTCATGTATCTGGTGATAGAAAATACATAATTTAGCAATAACAGAATAACTGATTATGATGATATCACCTGTTTCATATTAATCTCCTTCTTTCTTCAGACAAGCCCTAAGAGACTGTTTCTCAGAGAGACATATTTAAATCTTTTAATGTTTTTTTTTTTAAGTTGAATTAGACCATTTCGCTTCTCACCTCCATCCAGCAGGGCTAAGAATGCCAGGATCAGAAAGGGAGATGATTTCCCAACAAATTCGTACATCACGCTTCCAAAGGGGGCCCCAACTGCAAGGGAAAGGCTTTGTCACACCGCAGCAGTGCTGGATTACTGCCACAGACGTCCAGGCAGCAGGCATTAGTATCATGGCTTCATGCTTTTTTCTAAACCTCCTGCTTGCATATAATGATGAGTCATACTAAAGCAGCTGCCTGTTGAGTGATAGTCCCAGGAGAGGGTGTCAGAACCAGCAGACTGTGGCTGTGGAGAGTGAGTAGAAGATGGGAATGCTAAAGAAGGGTGGAAAGGCCAGTCTTTGCAGCTGCAAGCTGAGGAAGGGACGCAGCCACGCGTGCTGAAAGCAGTAAGTGATGGCCAGCAAGGAACTGGAGATGCTACCGATGTAAGCCCTGTTGGGAACAAGGTTTACTTACTCAGCACACCTAAGGCCAGGCCTCCTAGAGCAATCCCCATTGCATTGCCTCTCTCGGAGTCATCCGTGTACACACTGGCCAGCATGCCCAGGCCTGGGAGCAGAGAGAAAGCAGAGACAACATGAGGCTGGCTTGTGGTGGGCTGTTGGGTACCTCTCTAACCTCCCCCCCCGCCCAAGGCATTTCTTGTGGATTTATCTGCTTGTTGAGGGTGTTGTGTTCAGTGGCTTATGTCTGCACGAGCCAGGCAGGTGCAGTGAGGAGGAAGAGTTTGGAACTGTGGCAGTCTCCCAGCACATCCGAGCTGCTGATTGTTTGTGAGACAACAACTGAATCCAGACAAGGAGGACACTAAGGTCTAGGGCAGAAGTCGAGACTGAAGATGTCATCATGCAGTGAGCTAGAACATTTACCTGCAACTGATGAAAATGATGAACCAATTCCTTGGAGTGCTCTAGAAATGAACAGCAAGGTATAGGTGCCTGAGAAAGCAAACACTGAGAAGAAAAGAGAAACACAGCATCAGGTAGAATCACACGTGGTTCAGCCTTGAGTTAAACCTTTGGTTACTTCCCTTGACACTCACAAACCTTGGTACTCCCTGGTGGCTGCCATCTTCCCTTCCTCTATGTGAAAGGAAGTTACCAGCCTCAAAGCTAGGCTTTCCTTCTTGGAGCCTTTAAATAATGACCACAGAGCCCAGGCTCACTGAGGGGTCTAAAGGGTGAGCAGTGGCCTCCGTCTATACCTAGCTTGGATACGGTATGATACTGGATGCTGCTTGGCCTTCCTTGTTACATGTTTCTGAGATTAGTTGCCCTGCTCTCACTCTTTACTCATCCTGCGCGTGAGGGCAGTGGGGAAGCAGAGACGAGGTGTGTTTTGTTCTGTCCTGCTCTTACCTGAGATTAGTGCCTGGGTCCCTGGCCCAGCATGCTGCTATGATATGAAGGGCGGAGCAGAGGGAAATACTCACTGACTGTGGAGAGAAACATGATGATGAATCCAATGAACATGGGGATGTGGTATCCTATCCTACAAAGGGAAAAAAGGCAAGAATTCAAAGAAAGTTCCTCAGTTGAGGTCAGGATCTGAATCTTGCTACCTCACTGTAACACATACGTCTCTGTGAGCCTGTAAGCATGTCCTGGTGTGTATGTGGGGAAAGTTATTCTTTTTTTTTAAGGTAAAATTCATGGCTATTTTGGTGCATATATTCCCCTTGCTATTCTACTCACTACTTCCTATACTTATGTGATTGCAGTGGCTTCGTATGTGTAGCACAGACGTGTATTAGCAGGCAGCAATTGGCTAGTGTCCTTGAAAGGCTAAGCCCTGGTACAAATTTAGGCGTGCTAAGCAAGTCTCCAACATACCTGTTGGTCAGGGGACCCACAAATGGGTTGACAATGAGCTGTATGAGAGCCTTGGAGGCAAACAGCAGCCCCACGCGGACATTTTCATTGGTGAGGAACTCTTTGCCCTCCAGGCAGCTGCTTTCTGGTGGTGGGCTGGTCTCAGGGAGCTGAGGCAAGCTCCTGCTTTCAGTCACGTTCACCTGCTCCACAGTGCTGTTGGCAGAGTAGTCCAAGACAGTCACTGTGGTGTTGTCAAAATAGGAGAACATGGAGGAGAAAGGAGGAGTCTTGAAGGTTGAGGGAGCAGACTCTGTCTGTTCTGGGGTAGCAGAGCTGTTAGGGCCTTCATATTCAGTCGTATAAAGAAAGGTGGGGACAATAGGTACTGGAAGAAAACCCAGAGGAGGGATTAGTTAGTGATTTTTGTCAATTTTCTGGCTTGGTACACAATTGAATTATCAGTGTCCTGGAAACTCGCTGCTGCCGACCCTCCCCATGGCTCTCATGAGGAGACCCTGCTGGGGCTCTTTCAGCTGGACTGGAGACCAGTTGAAGTCATTTCCCTTGTTACAGGTACCTACAGGCCTCATGGAGCCATATTCCTGACAGGCAGCATGTACAACACGGCAGAAAACACGCAACGTACCCACAACAGTGAGCAACATGTTATCCAGCAGCAGTGCGACGAATACCACCACCAACACCAGCGTCCGAGACTCCCTGCCCTCCTTCAGCCAGCGCCAGGGGACGTGCTCTGTGGGCTGGGGCATCTCTGAAAAGCTAGGAGTCAGCTTCAGTCCTGGCTCCTCGTCTATCCCTCCTGCTGCTTAAGGCTGACGATCTCCTGTAACCTTTAAAGAACATACTCTGTGAAAATGTCCAGTGGGATACATAGAGCTTCATCTCTGGCAGTTAAGGTAACAGAAATCTTTCCATTTACTTCACAGGTTTTTGTCTGCATCTCTAATGAACTTTAACTGTGTCTTATTTCAGAGGCTCTTTTGTCAGGGGAAGCCAGGAGGCTCAGCACAGGGTCCCAGAAGTCTTTCTGGGTTATGACCTCCCACAGCCCTTGGCTTCTCCCTTGGGAAAGCAACTCCTGAGGTTGGTTAGTGTTTATGTCCTATAAGAGATGGGTGCTATTCCCTGGGGGCTGGGACTGCCAGCTTTGCTGCCAAAGATGGTAGTTTTGTCAAACCTGTGTTTAAAACTGTAGTCAGAAGACAGAGTACTCTGTAACCCATTTCCAGTCTCCTGAGACATCTTGTCCCTGCTTCAAGGCATCCTTTAAGTCTTTTTTTCAAGGACTAAAAGCACAAATCAAACCAGTAGCTTATCTATAGCAATCTCTAGATCTGTTATTCCATGTTTTTTTCTTTGGAGATTAAATTAGGTCACAAAGGAAATTCATTTACCTTACATGTCTTTTCATTTGACCTAATTGAAATATCATGGCCAGATACAGGACTTAAAAGCCTAACATACGTGATTAAGATCAGGGCTTAAGAGGGGCTGAGAAAAGATGGCTTGCACAGTCACACTGAAAGTATCAGTCACAAATTTGTTAGATTATCCCTTTAAATTCTAACAGCTCATACATACCTCAGAGGTTAAGTGGCAAGATGAAATGAGCTGGGTCTGAACAGTCACTCTTTTCTATATTCTTGTGGTTTTCTGAAATCCCAGGCGATGATATTTGTAAAAAAACACAACACCCTAAAATCCTTTATCATCTAGCTTGAGTGCCATAGAATTCAGTGAGCTGGAAAATAGGGATGGCTTTCCACTGTACCACCAAGTCCCAGCAAAGACATTCCAAATAATGTAATTAATGCAAGGGAATATATAAAGATACATATATTCACAGAGAGAGATATAAAAGAGATAGTAGCATGTAAAATGAGAGTAAAGTAGATTAATGTTTTGTTTAAATCTCAAGCCACGCTGTCCCCTATCTCAATGCAAACCTGTTGCATAGAGCAGAGCAAAATGAACTCTTACCCTGGAGCGCATCTTGGAGTGAGGAGCTGGCTGCTGCTGCTGCAGGTGGTAGTGGCAGTGTGGTCTGAAACCGCTGCTCCTGGAGGATTTATTATTAGCTTTTATCAGAAGAGGATATGAATGTCCCTCTTCCATGGAGATTTAATTGGAACTTCAAACAAGTTTCATTCAACCCTGCAGCTCCCTCTGCGTCAGAGGCAGGACGGTGGGGTGGGCTGAGCGTAGTGGGGAGGAGAGAGGATACAGTGTTCATCTGCAGAGTGAGGCACATGCTCTCCAGGCTTTTATCAATGCTTATCTCCCTCCAAGCACCTTAACTCTTGCCTCGGTCTCAGTATGCTGAACGCTGCTCTGGGACTTAGTCATCTCTTGCATGGTTTGCAGGTCTACTCTGCCACAACGGCTGGTAGTTTCGATAATAATTTATGAATTCATCCATTAGGAAGAATGTCTACCTTAGTTAAATGGTCACGGGAAATGGATCTTTAAAATAACTAATAGTCTAGGTCTTGGACTACTCTCCAGGCTGATAGCCAGTCTCATCTGATGGCTATTCCAGTGCCCTTTCACAGATGACCAGTAATTCTCAGTGCAGTGTTTACGTTAGACAACAAATAGGATTAGCTGTTGGTTTCCATCCCCCTCTGTATAATGGCCCTATAACTTGGACTGCTCACTGATTTTAAATCTAACTCTTCATCTGGGGATGATGCAACTCAGTGGAAGGACAGGCTCTGAGGTGGACTTATTCTACTGCTTCCGAAAGCTGCTTGTGTTTGGTACAGCTGTCATTGTTCAAACTTTGTCTTCCTGTTATACATCCTGGAGTGAAAACAAGCAGATGTCACTGACAAGGCCTGCAGCACCCCGGGGATTTGTGGTTAACCATCATTCATCTTTCAGGGAACATAGTTTTAAGAAAGAGGGATATTCCATCAGTTGCTGTCTCCCTTCCTCTCTTTCAGGGCATCACCACAGACAGTATGTGTGCATTGACTGGGATGAGCAGGTGCATGTTGGCAGTGGGTGCTCATGCATGGGCTGAGCGTGTGTGTTGTTGAGGGATGCAGATCATACGTGCATCTGCAGGTGGAGCAGGGAGGGCCTCACCGTGGATGTGGAAGAGAAAGATTCTTCAGGACACACAGGGAAAATGCAGTGTCTATGGATTTCTGCTAAGGGTCTGTGTTTGGGCCTTTCAGTGAGATCTGTGTTCCTTTAAAGCCTACAAATGGAGAATAAAGAGATGCATGTCAGATAATCCCTACGACAGGCAGTACATGAGCAGCCGCTTCTCCCAAGGCATGTAGTACAAGGAGCTCACTCCAAAGGATCCAGCCTCTGCTGGATATTCCTGTTACGTGCTGAGTGTGTCTAGCACTAGAAGAAAAAAAAATGTGAGTAGCTCTTCCTCAAAAGGAATACAGAAATATCTATGTCTCAAATTCACAAACTGTGGGCTTGTCCACAAGGCCCTGGCAAACTGCCTTTACCTGATCTGCAATGCAGATTAGTTTCGTAGGATTTCCAAAATAAGAGTGTGATGATAAGGGTTCACAGTGGTTGGAAATAGTTTATAAGGTTAGGATCCACTGATCTAGACCACAGTCTCTGAGCGATACGAGTGAATCTCACCTCTTCCCTGAATAACAATAGATTTGAAAGGCTATGGTCTCTTGACATGTGAAGCTCTGCCCTTGCTTCCTGCCCATCATAGGCTGCTTCTACACAGACTTTCCCTAGGCTGTCATGCTGTTTGCTTTTATCTCCAGGGAGAAGGAGATACTCCTCATACTAAGAAGGCTGATTTCTCATAAGCGAAGCTGGATGGAAAATTATATCCATGCATGAGTGAGACACTGCAAATGTTGTTTAAAATGTGATTTCTTTTATTCTGTTCCTTCTGTTTTCTTTTGACATAAAGCTCCAGGTTTTCTTTTTTAAACCAAACTTGATAGCATCGTTCATTCAGGATGCAGAGATTTACTGCAGTGAAAGAAAATATATCCCAAACATATTCACGTTTTCTCTGTTGACACATAGATCTGCCACTGAGGCTCTTTATCTGACTTCTGCATGGCCAAAAAGTATCGTCAGTAATGTGAGATGAGTACATCCTACCAAAGAATTTCCTGATTATGCATTAGAGCAGAAGTACAAGCCTTTAAATATGTTTTCTGAGCTGAGAATTGAATGTCTAGGCCTAGAAATTACTTTCTAAATATCCGCAAAGTAGTAGAGGAGAGTAGTGCACCACTACCATCTACTGAGTGAGCTCAGAATTGCTCAGCTGTACCATAGGCTCTGTGTAGAAAATACTTCAGGGAGATTTCCCACTAAGTGAAGAGCAGCGTGTGGGGACAAAGTTTTTTTTTTTTTTTTTTTTTTTGTCTCTGGAGGCCCCAAAGTCAGGACACCATCTTATTTGGCAGGGCAAAGAGCTAAGCAGCCAAAGCAAATTGCAGTGTTGTGTCAATTCTTTTGCAGGCAAGGTGTGAGAGCTTACTCAGATGTGCTGTGGAAATATTTGCATGTGTTTATCAGATGTTTCCAGATAGTTCTCATTGAGATTGTTCTCCTTTTTTTTTTTTTTTTTTTTTAAAAAAGCCATTATAAATGTTTGCAATGATTTTTTTTTTCCCCCAACAATTATGTGGAAAAAAGGCTATAATTTTCCTGCTGGTCAGGCTGAAGTAGTAAAGTGTAATGAACGTTTCTGATATACTGGAAGTATAATAGACTTTGTAGGATACTTCAAACCCATCTTATGTGGGCCTGAAACATCACTGATAGCAGACTTCATGATTGCTCCACAGGCTAAGCGCACTCGTAGCGAATTCAGTTGACATGTTTTGCTTGGTTAGATTGCTCTCTGCTGCTGCCTCACCTCAAAGGTGCATTAAAGTATATTAGCTATGCAACAAGGGCTCCTGTGTATCAGTAAAAAGCAGTACAAAGCAGCATTTCAGAAAGTGGCATGTGACAAATGGCTGATAGATGTAATATTGGCACTTCTAGGTCAGATGAACCCTAACACATAAATAGAATTTGGAGCAGACACCCATAAAACTGTATGTACTTTTCTTTAAAGTCAGTCTCTGCTACGTGTCTCCTTTGCTGTTAAATAGTAGAAGTTTTGTGTCACCTGCCACACAAATCGCTAGCCTTGCGGTGGTTGCTTCAGGCTGCCTGTTGCCTTATGCTATGTATGCATATATAGCAGGTGAATTTGCATGATTTTGTGAAATGCTATTTTATTTTTAGGTGGTGAGACAAGTATTCTCAACCTGTGAGAATCGTAAAAACAAATTAAAAATATTTAGAACACAAATGAGCTGAGCTGTCTCAAGCAATTGCAGTTACTGTCCCTGGTTCCTTGAGACACCTTTTAGCCAGGCTTTGAGAGCAAGTAGGAGCAGCTTCTGTTTGCAAAATGGTGACAGTCAAAGTAATCCAAGAGATTGCCATTCAGTGTGTTTTGCTGTTTTGTACATTGTTAAAGTCCTTTCAGCAAACAGAAAAGCTGGGTGATGTGCTCAAGGTCATGTTGCATTAGGAGAGTTGAAACCTGGCCAAAGCAGCCTACTTTTATGTTTAATCCACTAGACTGTGTTGTCCATTTGTCTGGGAATTACTTATTCTGTGTTTACTTCTTCCTTAGCTAAACAATTCCTTGTCTGATTGCTAAGCCTTTCCGTCAGTCCCACCAGTTCCTGGTACTTTGCTGCTTCGCCAAACACAGATTGCCAATATCTCCCTGAAAATGCATCCCCTCCCCCCAGTATTTCTCATTTTAATAGAATACTGTTTTACAGCATAGAATAATTCTATCCCACAGCTAAGGAAGGAGGAGAACAAGCAGTAACTACTAAAATTTAACAAGCGAGAGCGGATAAGATACATAGTCTGTGAGGAAGTGGAAGCTTGACAGACTAGTGATTTCCTGGAATGAAGTTGTTTACAGATAACTGCTGTTTCGTGTTAAATTAGAGGGTTAGGATATAGGGCGACTCTAATTCTGTCCTTTAAACATATAGATGCACCCATCTGCCCTTGACGTTGCAAGTGTGCTGGTATGAATGGTGGGTTTTTTCCGTTGATAACCATGGGGGACCAAGGACACGCGCAGAGGGCCCAGCTCCAGTGTCCCGCCATGAGGTGGGGCAGAGGGAGCCCAGACTGCCCCCCACCCGGCCCAGCTCTGCCCCACGCGGGGCTGGGGGACAGTTAGGGGGCACCTGGAGGGGCAAGGGCTCTGTCCTCCCCCGGCACAGCCCATCCTGCTTCTCTTTCCTTCTCTGCCATTTAACTCTTCCTCCGCTCTTTTTATTTTTTAACTCTTTTCATTTTTTTCTTTTTCCTTTCCTTTTTCCTTTTTTCTTCTTTCTTTTTTAAATTTTTATTTTTCCCTTTTTTCTTTCTCTTTCCTTTTCTCTTTTTCTTTCTCTTTTTCTTTCTTACTGTCTTTTTCCTCTTTTTGTCTCCTTCTTTTTCCGCTTTTTCCTCTTTTTTCTCTTTCTCTCTTGCTTTCTTTCTCTTTCTCCTAATTCTCCCTCCACGTCTTTTTCTTCTTTCATTTCTCTCCCCCTTTCTTCGTCCTTTTCTTTGTTTTCTCTTGCCTTCTCGCCTCCTCGCTCCCGCTCTGCCCGCCCCGTGACTCAGCACCGCGGACAGCTCCCTGCCCCCCCCCGCCCCCCCCCCCGCCCGCGCGCGCCGCCGTCGCCGCGGGGGCGGGGCGGGGCGCGCATAAATGCGAGCGCGCGTGCGCGCGGCGGGGGCGCGCGCGCGCGGCGGCGGACAAGATGGCGGCGGTGCGGGCGGTGCGCGGGCTGGTGAACGGCGCCGGGCCCGGCGGCCCGCGGGAGCAGGCGGCGGCCCTGACCCGCGACTACCTCTCCCAGCCGCGCCTCAGTGAGTGCCGGGGCCGGGGGGCCGGGGCCGCGCCGCGCCGCGCCGGGCCGGGCCTGGCGGCGGGGCCTGCGCCCGCGGAGGCGGCAGGCCCCGCGCCGGCCGGCGGCTGGTGCCGCGCCGCTGTCGGGGCGCGGACGCGAGGCCTCGGCCCTCGGGTGTCCCCTCGGGCCAGCCCTGCGCGGGAGGGCCGGGCCGGGCCGGGCTGCGCGGCCGGCGCAGAGCAAGGGTCAGGCCGCCCTGCCTGAGGCCGGCGCCTCGGCTTCGCTGGCTGCAGAAGCGCTCCTTGTAAGGACTTTATTGCATATAAATGCTAAATTGGTCACGTTTTGGAAACATCAGTCTATTTTCCACTGGGTAAAATAGCTCGTCTTGGGGTCCTTCGTGGCAACCTTCTCTTTTTGACAGGAACCAAAAATGACTGTGAGCTGTGGGGGATGGGATGGATTTTGTTCTATTAAAATGATGTTGGGAAATCTCGTGAAAAAGGGGAAGTAATGATTTTGTAAAAGCTTTATTGCAGCATAGTAAGGAGACAGCTGGAATTATTTGAAGGTGCATTTCGTTTAGTCTTTTTGATTTAGGAGCAGTTATATGCCTGACTATACCTGTGCGCTTAAATAGCGTGAATACTTTCAAAATTTTAGCCAGGGAACTTTTCTTCTATGTATTCTTTAGAAATTTCAGACTAGTTTGAAATTCAAATTAATAATTATGATCTCCCCAGAAGTCGATTCTTCTGCTTTATTCTGAAGTGAAGCTTTCTGTCAAGTTTGGAGCCAAGGTGACTTCCCATTCAAATTACACTCAAGATTTTCAAAGTAGATGTTCATGCAAGTAAATGTGAGTTGATAAGATCCTGAAGTGCTTATTCCCCATGGATGCTGTGTTATAGAAATTTATTGCAGCTCTCTACTGGCTTCTCTCACTGGAATCTTGATTTCTCTTTTCTGTTTAGATTTTGGCTTTTGCCAAAACGTTGCTTGCAAGATATATATGAAAAAAAAGTTTTAGTTCGTTCTGATTTGTCATAGAATTGGTTGATCTTAATGGAAACATGGGTTTTGAGTCAGTGGCAGGCTGGTTTTCAAGTAGGGAATCAATGCTGTCTGATACCAAGGGAACATGTAGTGTCCTCGTGTGGAAAAAGCTAGCAGTAACCTCTTTCCTGTTGATTGAGGAAGAAGTGCTGATGGGACAGTCATGAGATGAAGTGTTGCTCAAAATGATGTTTTCCACTTCTTACAGACAGTGGGCTGCAAACACTTGCAGCCTAAGTAAAGTCCTCTGTGTATTATCTAATTCCCACTGCTCAAGTGAAATGACCAGGCAAGTTTGTGCTTTCAGTTTAGACTAATTTAGGGACATATATGTTTCATATCCTCTAACAGGGTTTTAACAAGCATTAAAACTGAGAGGAGTTCCAACCTTATACCAGGCACATCTGACAGACTCTCATCCCTTATTTAATGCCTAATCTATTTTTTTGATTCTTGCATTTTGATATTACTGGAGAATATACTGTAGTGATTTAAACTATTTGTTTAATGCAAATACCACATTGTTGATGGTCTATACAACACACTGTATGCCTGTTGAACTTGGACATATTGCGAAGTATCTAAGCCACATGATACCGTGTAGCTTGATGCTGGTGGAATTTGTGATCTTTCCATGGTATCATAAATGCCCCTTTCCTCTGCTTTGCAGCATGATCAAGAAAGGGTGCTGGTTTCTTTGCTGGTTCTGTAAATAGCTCCACTTGTTCACTTCTTCCCCCAGGGAGGAGTGATTAATAATCACTCTGTTGGTCACTGTTCCCTTGTGACCCTGATAAAGCTTTGACTTAAAATATTACTTGTATTTGTGGATCGAGTGATGCTGAACTTTAGTTGGGATACCACTATGCCTGTAGAGCAGAAAAGGAGGCCTGTTTACTGCATCTTCACAGCTTTACTAATGTGCTGATTTCAGGATAATGAAAATTTCTTAACTTTTAGGCATATTAGTACTCAAGAATGTACTATATAGCACTAATGCTTAGGAGCTTCTAGTGTTTAAAGCATGGGCCCTCTGAGACTAACTGGCTAGTTATGGCCTTGTATGAGGTATCAATTCTTAAGTCAAACTGGGATAACTCGAGAATGGGAGGCTTTTGGCTAAAGTGAAATTCAGCCTTTTACAGTATAGTCCTTTGACCTTTCTTGGGAGATAGAGAAAGGTGTTGCAATGTTTCCTCTCAGCAGTAGAGTTTTCAGTGTGCCAGAAAAAAAAAACTTACTGTAGAAGCTCTGCTGATCAGCTTTAGAGCATGAGGCCTGCTTCCTTTGCTAAGTACATGTTTTAAGGCATGCTCTATTTCCATGTCATGAAGTAGGACACTTTTTCTAAAAAGAAAAAAGAACCTTTTTAAGCTGGATGTTGATATTACAGCCTTCTTGCTGTGTGAGAAGTCTCTGTAGGTTGTATATAAATTGTGGAGGCACCCATAATTACTTCCTTTTCACAAGTTAAAGAAATCATTAACTCTGCTTTGTAAAGCATCCTGCAATTGTATATATTTTAATAGGAAAAAAATTGTATGAAATATTTGTCTTATGGCCTAAAATAATAACTTTACATTATACTAGTGTCTCTGGTGGCAATGCAGAACTTAAACAGCATTCTGATTAATTCAGAAATTCATGGGCTCAAGCCTATGTGATAGACAAGAAAATGGCAATATGGTATATCATAATGTTATCTCAGGTGCTTACCAGGTAGTGGCAAACATGCTGGCAACACCATTCAGTACTTTATCCTCTTCTAGAGTTCATATTAAGCATAGAAGTGGTACAGATTTGAGTCCCAAACCTGCAAACTTGAGACTGGAGTTAGAGTGAAACTTCAAAACCTAATTTTTCACATAGGAAAATTCAGGTGTTCTAATGAGGTACCTAACTTGTGGTTTTCTCTTTTCCAGCGTATAAAACTGTATCAGGCGTCAATGGTCCCTTGGTAATCTTGGATCAAGTTAAGGTAAAGATTATTAATGAATCAGGCTTGGAGGGAGATTTTCCAGGAAAGCTGTGACAGGTTAAATCTCGATTGTCACGAAATTCATGAATCCACTGAGCAATTTACATACAAGGTAGTTTCTGACTGCTAAGGTAAGTGAAAATACTCAGATTTGCTTTAAGCTTAGGAAAGCTGTCAGTGGAAAGGAAATGGAGGAGCAGTTGGGGCTGTTACAGGAAAGAAGGGAAATGTTGTTTCAGTTCTACTAAACCGCTGAAAACCTTGTCTAAACTTGAATGTAGAAACATGAATTCCCTTTGTTCTTGCTGTTTTTGTTATCATAATACAGTTGCTTTCTAAAAGAGAACTATAAACAGTTTTTGTTTATTGCAACACTGTGCTGGCAGGTTATTTTTGAAGGCAAAACCGATGCTGTGTACAGGCAAAAGCCAGGTTTTTATTATAGTACATTGTAACTAACAGTAGATGCCTTTGAATAAGCATGCTGGGACTGGTAGGGTCCTTAAAACAGTTTTGGGCAAGACTTTTTCCAGTCTGCAACTCTAGGCAAATTTTGTGTAGTCCCTGTGAAAACGATTTTAACTTGATAAATTTTGACTGCCTTGGAATGAATTTTTGTTCTGATGATAAAACTATTAAAAGATTTAGTAGTTACTAGAGTTTTAAGCTTGCTTGTGAAACTGTGGTAATTTAAAATTCAGAGGACGAGTTAAGAAATAAATGTTTTCTACTGTCTTTCTGATTCATCTTCAGTTTCCTAGATATGCAGAGATTGTCCACTTGACTCTTCCTGATGGTACAAGGAGAAGTGGGCAGGTTCTAGAAGTTAGTGGCTCCAAAGCTGTAGTTCAGGTAAGACCTAAACAGGAGAGTCTCCTGATACAACAGGTAAGTATTTCATTAGTAAGCGTATATCTGAGCCATGTCAAATCCATCTTGTGACATCTTCCTTTGATAATTCTAAATACTGTAAATAAAGAACACCCACTTACTCCAAGTGTGATTTAGAAGACTGAAAGTTGGAGTTATATGTGACTTTATTTGCATCTGCTCCATCGATTCCTTTGTAGATAGATGTAAGGGAATCATGCTTTTTTTCTGTAGTATTAGATTCAGGATTAACCCCTTTGCTATATGGTTTTGTATGTTTTCCTTCTAAGCAGCTGTTTCTTGTTAATACTAGTTTTTCTTATCTGAAAAACTTTACTCTGTTGGCAAAAGCATATACTTGAGAGCAAAGGTATAGCGCCAGGTTTTGCTGGTTGCCGCTGATGCGCTTTGGATTTTGTTTAAACTAGGTTTTTATGCTTTGTACTAGTGAGTTGCTCTTTCAATGTGCTTCAAAATCCTGCTTGCGCAGGACTGCCTTGCTTTTTCCTTCCTGTGGCCTATCAAGTGTTCAAGATGAGAAGCACCATTCCACTGTATTCAGTAAAGCACAGTACTTACTCCTTTTTCCTGGTGTTTCTGTACAGGTATTTGAGGGAACTTCAGGTATTGATGCTAAGAAAACGTCTTGTGAGTTTACTGGGGATATTCTTCGAACCCCTGTCTCTGAAGATATGCTTGGTAGGTACTTGCATCTTGCTTTGGAAACTGAATAGACTTGTCGTATACTAACTTATTTTCACAGCAACTAATGCTTCAATTTTATTGCTATGTCTTGCAGGTCGAGTATTTAATGGATCAGGAAAACCTATAGACAGAGGGCCCATTGTTTTAGCTGAAGATTATCTTGACATAATGGGTATATTCTTACTCTATTTCTGATGTGGATTTGAAGACAAATCTTGTCTTTCTGATTTATGAATGTTAAAATAGATTTGTTTTTGAACCTAACTGTTAGGGAGAGTTTTGTTAAAGGACATCTTACTCTTAAGTACATGTGTAGCATCGAAGATGCATTAGTGAAGTAAGGTGAGGTAGCAGGACATAACTTTGTCGTAATGTTTGGAAGCTGTTCTTTTGAAATATATGTAGACTATCTTAGCCTCCAAAGGCAAGAAACCTGACAAGTTTTTCCTGAAGACATCCTTGCTGTGTGTAATGCCAGAGTCTTGGGATATGTGAAAGGCTTGGGTTTGTCCAGAAGTGGCTAAAGATCTGTGAGCCCAAAGTTGCGTTTTGTAGCTTTAGACATGAACCTTAGATCAGTGCTTCAGATCAGTGCTAGTTCGTGCTTTAAACTAGTACATGGAATAACGTGTTTTCTCTTAAAAATGCAACAGGTCAACCAATCAATCCTCAGTGTCGAATCTATCCAGAAGAAATGATTCAGACTGGCATTTCTGCTATAGATGGTATGAACAGTATTGCCAGGGGCCAGAAAATCCCCATATTCTCAGCTGCTGGTTTGCCCCATAATGAGGTTGGTACTCGAGCAAAGCTATTTTCAAAACTGTTGAAGTAGTTTACCTTTACCTAGGGTTAAAAAGTGAGCTAAGTTAAATTCTGGTCATAGTGTCAGATATACAGACAAACTAACCTAGTTCTTTTTTCTAGATTGCAGCTCAGATATGTCGCCAAGCTGGCTTGGTGAAGAAATCCAAAGATGTGATGGACTACAGTGAAGAAAACTTTGCTATTGTGTTTGCTGCTATGGGTGTAAGTCGCTATTATTGGAGCAGAACGATGCTTGAATATTAAATAAGACAATGTTGAGTGGTAGCTGAACGTTACTTCTTTTGAAAGTGTTCTAGGTAGGTCTTATGTATAGTAAAACAGTGCTAAATAGGCTGGCTGACTGAAAATCCAAAATGGCCAGTGGTATGGTAACAAGGTGAGTGCCTCTTTAATTAGGATAAAATATTTTAAGCTCGGGCGCTAGCCTAGACTTCTGGAAATAACTCAATTTTTGTCAAGATTGTAGGGGAGGTTGCGATACAGAACTTTGACTGTTTGTATGGATTAATAATGAGGTATTTAGATTTTTATATGACATAAAATCATTGCATGCTAGAATAGTCTTGAATTGATATCTTAATGTTGTGGTTTAGGTGAACATGGAAACTGCTCGGTTCTTCAAATCGGACTTTGAGGAAAATGGGTCCATGGACAATGTGTGTCTGTTCTTGAATTTGGCTAATGATCCAACGTAAGTAATTAAACTATATCAGTTTGGGAAAAGCAGAGAAGAACAAGTAAACTGAAATCTGAAGCCTCATTGGTGACCTGTCAGATATCATTTATGCTGATACTTTGCAGTAGAATGGAGTATGAAATGCTGGTACTCTGGTTAGTGCATTTAGCAGATTTTTTCAGGGAGTTTTAAAGTATTTGCAGCTTCAGATTGTTACCCTGCAACCTTAAAGTGCTTGTCATGAATGTGCCATACTGTTCTATTTCAGCATTGAACGCATTATCACACCTCGTCTAGCTCTAACAACAGCAGAATTCTTGGCATATCAGTGTGAGAAGCATGTACTGGTCATTCTGACAGATATGAGCTCCTACGCTGAAGCTCTGCGAGAGGTATGCATTAACTCAAATAATGAGTGTTGGCGGAAGGGATTGATAGTATAAAGTAGAAATGTGAATTTCTGCTCAAGCAGAAAGTATCCGTTATAGTGTTCTTAAATTATGCAGTGAGGCTTTTAGCTGTTTATCTGTTGGTTAAAGTTAGGTTCAGCAGTTAAAATTTTCTTGCTGGTGTGATAGTTAAGCTTATTTGGCTGCTTAAATTCATCAGGTTCATATTGCAATTTCTGATTTGCCATAGCATCTTGTCATGGATGGTTGTGGTGACATACTGCTCCTAGTAGAGGATCTGGGTGGCATATTCTGGTATCACTTCCAGGAAAATACCTTAACTCACCACTGTACTTGAATTAGAGGAGATTGCTGGTCTGTGTGAGTGATCCTGCTTCCTGGAAACGTATCTCTGGATTGTCTGCAGGTCTCAGCAGCTAGAGAAGAAGTGCCTGGCCGTCGTGGTTTCCCAGGTTACATGTACACTGACTTGGCTACTATATATGAGCGTGCTGGGCGTGTGGAAGGCAGAAATGGTTCCATTACTCAGATTCCTATTCTTACCATGCCCAATGATGGTGAGCTATTTTTCAAGTACGTTTTTTGGTAACTAGCACTGTAAAGGATGCCTTTAGAGCAAGCTACCTTGTTTTGGACACATGGCAAGATCGAAGTATGACATTTAGGTTGTATCTTAGACAGTGCAGTTCTTGACCGCCTGTGTCTGTTCTTACTAGAAATGCTTTGCCCCACTCAGACTTCAGGACTGCCTTGCAACCCTTTATTAGGCATATTTACAGCTGTAATCCTTGCATAAGAGCATTTAAATGGTGTCTGAAGTAAAATACTGTTCATTAATATCACTGATATACTGTGTTAACTGTCTCAAAATTGGCACATTACTGCCAGAATGGATATGAAAGGTCTGAAAACTGACAAACCACTACTTTCCTCAGATATTACTCATCCCATCCCTGACTTGACTGGATACATCACTGAGGGACAAATTTATGTGGATAGACAGCTGCATAACAGACAGGTGTGTACCAGACTAGTTATAACACATCTAAGAACTCTTCTGCACTTGGAGTAGTAATGCTGAGCTTGTTGGATGTCTGTTTCCTCCAGATATACCCACCTATTAATGTCTTGCCCTCCTTGTCTCGACTAATGAAGTCAGCTATTGGAGAGGGCATGACCAGGAAGGATCATTCGGATGTATCCAACCAGCTGGTATGTAAAAAGACCTCATCTGAGAACCAGGGGCATGTTATATCAAATATACATCTTTTGCTAAGCAGCCTGTAAAGAGCATGCTGAACAGTTGCAACTGAGTGTGCTTCTGACTGCTTAAAGCATTGACTCTTGAGTGCTTAATCTAGACAAGTGACACCACTTGGTTTGGATTGCAGTAGTAATGTTTGTACAGAGGTGCTGTGCAGTTGTATCGGTCACTGCCACATGATTCTCTGTAGCATGATAAATGTGTACTGTATGGTGTAGAACATCTAGTGTTCTCCAGCAAATACTAAATAAACTGTTCTTTTCCTATATTAGTGGAATGATGATCCAAGCTTACTGCATCTGTCGCTATATAATACTATAATGCTGCCGTAGCCTTAGTCACTTAAAGTAATAAAGAACTGGAAAGGGACCTCAAATATTATCCTTCCAAAAAGCCGCCTCACTTGCTGTTAAACTGAGTAAGTGTTTTAGTTACCAAGGTAAAAGTACTTACTCAGTTTCTCTCCCTTTTAGTATGCCTGCTATGCTATTGGAAAAGATGTACAGGCTATGAAGGCTGTAGTTGGTGAGGAAGCTCTTACCTCAGATGACCTTCTTTATCTGGAGTTTCTGCAGAAGTTTGAGAAGAACTTCATTGCTCAGGGTAAGTGTCTGTTTAAGGCACATCACAGTATTGCTTAATACCTAGAAGGTCTAGGTCTTATTTTAAAATGTTGAGACTTTTTCCTGCCTCATAATTCAGTCTGTGGTTACAATCTGTAGGTCCTTACGAAAATCGTACCGTTTACGAGACCTTGGACATTGGATGGCAGCTTTTGCGAATCTTCCCCAAGGAGATGTTGAAGAGAATTCCACAAACAACACTGGCTGAATTCTATCCTCGAGATTCGACTGCAAAGCACTAGCTGCAGCTTCATCACTAGCTCCTTGCTCTGTGAAATGCTGTTTGTTTTCTTTCTTCGTGTGTTGGTGTTTACTTGTCGCCCTTGTAATTAAAACCAAGAATAGGTGACATTTGTGCCAGTGTTCCTATGTACACTGATACCAGTTTTTAAAATATCCCTTCTTCCAAAGTCTGGATCTTCAGGAAAATCTTTAGGCCAGCTCTTACAAACGTGCAATAGCTATCATGAAGCTTGTATTTTGCAACTGGACCTTTTGCAGACGTTTTAAAAGAATGTCTGAGAATTACCAGAAACTGCAAATCCTTACTTTCAAACCAGGAACATGTTGTTTAGAAAACACGAAGGAACAAATTATTTCCTTTGTCCAGAGCATCTGCTCTGTCAACTTAGTTGCCTTGCTGATGGTAGAACAGATGGCACTTCACTGTGCTGCTGTTTGTGCTTGAAGATAAGGCTAGTATGTGGAAAGTGTGGTGCAACATACATCTTTGAACAATTCAATTCACTAATTTTTGACTATGGCTTAACATTATTAAAGATATGCATGAGGTAAGGACACTAGTGAGCATACGAGTGCTTTTCCACTAGCCAAGGTCTTTTCAGAGGTCACAGGCAGTGGTTTGCTAGCTGAGGGGAGCATGTTAGGACTTGATTACTGAATTAAAGGTTTTAAATTTAAGTTTGCAAAGTAAGTTTCCTACTTACCGTTTTATTCCTTGAATTCTAGAAATGCCAGAGACACAAAACAGCGGCTAATGCATTCCAAGGTCAGTAGTGTCCCAGTGGGCAAAATGTGGATAATTCAAGGCTTCATGCTGCTACTGAAGGGGATTATGTGTGATGTGACAAGCTATTAAACCTGACACAGTTGTACTGGTGGGAGGTCGGCTTTTAAAATGTCTTGTACTAAATGATGCAACAGAAAAAAAACTTACTGTATGGATGGATATTTTGAATTCTGTTACAAAGCATGCTCTAGGTGGCACTGGGTCCTGAATTATGTTTGAAACTGCTGTGGATTGCACTCTAGACACAGATTTGGCTAGCCAGGAGAGCTCAGCATTCCCAACCACTTCCAGCTTGGCTAGTCAGTTCTGTGTTGTATTTTTAACTGATTTAAATGAGGCTCAGAGCCCAGTGCTGGCAGACTTTCTTGCTTTTTCTTTTTTTCTTTTTTTTTTTTTTCCTCCTCTTTCTTCCTCCACTCCCATCCCCAGGCTTCAATGTAGTCTAAGCTCTGGTTTAGCTAAACTAAAGCATGTTGCACCTCTCTAAGCAACTTCTTCAGTTCTTGTCTAGGAAGGTGCTAACATACCTTATACTGTAGTGTAGTAACTCCAGAATTCCCTGATGTTTACCTTTGTGCAGTTCTTTCTATAGTTTGTTCAGTGTTCTCTGTAACTTCAATGCAATAGCAACTTTATTCCAGTGCATTCCACCCTAAAGCTGTGTCAAGTCTATTTTTCTTGAGGTAGGGATGGGAGGTTTGGAAGTATTGACATGAAAATACTTTAATGTAGAAAATATCTAAATAAATTAAATATGAAAGGTGTTGTATGAAATGAAAGCTTTTGTGATTCTGTGGTAAGAAACAATTTTGGGTCATTGTGCAGTGTCTTGCTGCAGGAGTGGCTTAGATACCCCTTGCCACAGGGGTTCCTGTTTACATGAAAGCACTTCATAACCTGATAAAGTACAGAAGCATTTTTAACTTCTTTTTCTACATCTAGAGAGAGGGTCTCTGGGGACACCTGTACCTTGCTACTAGAGCTGATAGCTTTCATTAGTCAGGATTTGAATGGGCTTCAGTTTTGGGACTGAACGCTTTGTGCTGGTAGAGTGAGCAGGAGGAATGTTGCAGTTGAGGTAAAGATGCTACAGGAATGTTGGAGGGTAATGTGATACCAGTGTTTCCACCTGAACCTCAGTTGTTAGTTTGTGCTAGCGGAGGCTGGGAAAGTATTCTTAAAAGGCCCCTTGAAAGTCAGCTATGGGAACATGTTGACTTTACATTTTCTGTACAAATCATACTAAGGGTGAGCAGGACCTTAGGGCTTGAGCAGAGTTATTCTAGTATTCTACCAAGACAGCCTGGGGCATGATTCTAATTAAATCATGGGTGTAAGTCCCTCCATATAAATTAACTTTTTTGTCATAACTGTTTCCCTGCTGGAGGCTGGGGGATTGCAGCAGATGTCTGGTGAAGGTGGCAGAATTTGAGAAGAGCACAGTGTGAAACAGTGAGATCCAGGATTCTCCTAGAGGTACTCCAGAGAGCTGAGGTAAACCCAAACTTACCTTCCTTCACTGAAAAATGTGCACGTCAAAAACAGTCTGCCTTTATTCACTTAATGAGGAAAGAGAACACCTTTCCTTTCTCTTGATTTTTTGCTATTCATCTTTTTAAGAACTGTACCCTGATTTCCCAAGCTGCAGTGACACTGTCTCTGTAAACAAGGGTTTGTTTTGACTGGTAAAAACCTGAACCTGTCTCAAATCTTCTCCCTAATTAAATATTCTGTAGTAAAACTCATAGATGATGTTCCTTGTACAGAAATACAAATAGTCCTTGAGGGAGATGAAGAGACTAGCTCATTTTTTAAAAAACCTTTTTTAAATATCTAAACTGGTTCTTGCAGTACATTTTTTGCTGGAAGTCATTGCAGTATTAAAACTATAAATCCCATTTTCTTAGTATTAATAATGGCTTATGATAGTCCCAGAGAGCTTGAAAGACTCTTCATTTAATACTGTGGAGAATGGGGAAGGAGGATAGATAGCATGTTAGAAAGCAGTGTTCTTCTTTAATAATTAAAATAAAGTTGGAGCAAGCAGGATAGAGTTCTGTTCCACTGACTCAGCTAGTTTAATATTTTAAGTGCCTCAGTTTATCTAGCTGAATAAATTAGAATAACAGCAACGGCTTTAAACAAATATTTTATGATCTGTAAATGGAAGAAGGCGAAAGAATGGTTTTATAACTAGACCACTGGGTTCTCTTTCAAGTTGAACTATCATGTGTCCAGAATTTGAGCTGGTTTGTATCAGGTGGTGTCACCAGTGAGGCGTTATTTCCAAATCTTGTCCCTTCCCAGAGTCAAACAGACTCGTTCTTTTAAAAGCAGTCAGCTATGCTGAGAGACTGATACAAAGCCATTGTAGACAGCTGGAATCCCAAAATAGCTTTGTCTTGAGGGGAGAACCTATGGTTAATCCACTAAAATAACTTAATTAGCAGATGGCAGCAGTCAGTGTTCAGTAATACCTGTAAACAGTAGGGCTGGGCTTGGTTTGAAAACGTGAGTAAGAGAAGAAATGTCCAAAATCCAGTGCTGATCTTGAGAGGAAAGTATTTTGAGATATTAAGAAGGCAATGAGTGCTGAATTTCAGAAGCCCTTTAATGGATGGTGAGTTTGGGGGATGAAGAATGAATGCGCATCCTTGCTGCTGTGTAGAATGCTGGAGAGCGAGGCAGCTACTTTTTGCAAAAAATACCTGGAAGCGTTTGTATACTAATAAAAGTGGCTCGTGGAACGTGGCCATGTTACACAGCAAAGTAAATTCTGCCATCATAAGAGTATTCTCTGTAACTAAACTTTATAATTTGCACTTTTGGGAAGCAAAGTGGAAAAAAACAGGTTTCCCTGCTCTCCCAAGGCTAGTGGCAGGTCAGTGAGAAGCTCAGACCCAGGCTAATCAGCAAAGCCTCACCAGTGATAGCATGGCTAATCTGAGCCAAATAGAGGTTGAAACTGAATTTAATTAACGAGCAGTTGTAGGTGGTTTTGTGACTGGGATGGTCCCCAGCAGCCTGGGTTTGCTGGGGATGAAATAGCTGTTGCCTGCAGCTCACGGGAGTTGCCTGTTCAGCCTGCACAGTGCTCACCAGGAGAGGCTTTTCAGCTCTGCAAAACAGTGCGATGAAGCAAGGCAGCCACGCAGTGGCAGTGCTGGCCTGGCTTGGGCTCGCATGCAGAAGGGAGTGGAGAGGTGGTGGAGTTAGCCATCACATGTCAGCTCCCAAATCAGGCATGTTAATGCAGTCCAGAAAGACATGGTTGTTTCAGGGCCTGTATCATCTGGAACCAACATTTATTCCTGTTGAATGTTTGCGTAGCAGCTATTACTTCAGAAACATAATTACCAGACCTACTGGAAGCAGCACTGTATGCAGTGATGCTTCTTTGTCTGGATGCTGCTGACTGTAAATGAACCGAGTTTTTGAATGATGGGTTGTGGGGAATAGTGAGGAAGGGCTGGTTTCAGTTCATTTGGCAACGTAAGGTCAAGAAAGAAGGCTTCTGCATATACTGAAAATAAAATTGGCCTTATTTGCTGTTTGAACCTGCAGGGCCTCTGGTCTGACGAGGTAGGTGTTTTTGGCAGAGGTAGACAGAAGTTTGTCTAACCTGGTCATGTCTAAGTCTGAACTGCCTCCTTGCTCCTTGGACTCGGGCACAGTAAGTGGATGGGCTGCTCTGTCTGAGCTGCCCGCAGCGTGTTGCTCCTCGCCCGCAGTGGCGCCTGGTCTGGCTCTCGTGCAGTGCTATGATGCTACAAGTGCAATCACCCGGCGTGTCTCAGCCTGCTTTCCACAAGCTCAGGGGATTAGAAGTGGGGCAGAAATCTCCATCTTCCTTCTGGCTCATGCTTTTAGGCTGCTAGAGGAGACGCATCTGTCAACGTGGGCACAGTATCGTTGTTGCCCTGCGTGTATGGGCAAGTTCTCCCAGGCTACAAAAGAGCCTATCCTACAGACTAGAAGCTGTCCAGGTAGCAAATAGTCTGAACCTGGCACAGGGCCCTGGAAGAGAGGAATGACAAAAATAGCTTTAGCTAGCATCAGCCAGAGGCCATAGACACAGGCTGGGGCTTGTTGCACAGCTCATTCAGCACTGAACTGAATTCCCCAGGAAAAAGCGGTGACAGAGTGCATGGGGCCTCCCAAACCTGGAGGAAGGGCATGCCACTCTGAATGGTGTGTTGGGCTGTGTTGCAGGCTGTAATCTTGCTGCCTGCTTGACTTTTGCTTCTCTTTGCTGGCTGCAGTGTGCCTGATGCCTCTTGTAGCTGGTGTCCTGAGAGTGGCAAGGTCTCCATGCTAGCAGTGAGCCCTGAGCTAGCACCCAGACACTTAGACAACACGAACATTTTCTGAGGGCAGCTGGGGACCCAAGGGTCTGCAATCAGCATGAGAGGAGACACAGGTAAAAGAACAGTAATTGTGTGTAGAAAAGAAGGTTAATATAGCTGCCCTACTGCCAGCAGAGAGCAAGCTAAGCTTTGCTAGGCAGGGCTTCAGCTGCAGGAACTGTTTGAGCTGTTCCTCACCTCAACCAGTAACAGCTAAAGCATGTCCTCATGCAGGCTGTCTCCTCTTGCGCAGCGGGATGGTCAGTGGTAATGGGAACTGTCACCAATCTTTCTGGGGCAGGCAAGCCCTTTGGAAACAGCATCTTGTAACCCAAGCTGGGGCCCTGTTGCCCACAGCTATCATGTTGCACCCCAGGCCAGGGGTTGCTGATAGGAAAATAAATGCTGCCTCAGAAAGGGGGCCACCATTGCCTGTATTGCAGCAGTCCAGTGGTGCTAACTCTAGCATTAATGTGCCTGTTTGTTCCACCTGTACCAGAGAGGGAAAGAATGGCAGGAATTGAGTCTTTGCTGCCACAATCCTTCTAAAACTTCTTAAGGTTTTGTCACTTCTCCCTGCCTGGTTTTGTGCTGCAGTCCCACCGTATGTATGTCCTTTCTTTAGGAAAAGCCTCTTTAGATGTGAAAGCTGAGCTGCTTGGGTAGTGTCCTCCAGCCTGATCTTCAGCTTCCTTCATCACCTGATGTAATGCTGTCTCTGCAAACTAGCAGCCTGCTCGCTCCTGCCCTGTGCCAGCAAGCAGCTGCTATACGAGAGAGAGACCCATGCAGAAATGTGTGACTGCATCTTCATCTGGGATCAACTGATCACAGGGGATCCTGGACTATATCTGCTCCTTTGCTGTGTTATAGGTGAGTACTTTTGAAGCCCCATGTTAGGACCATCAATTTGGGGCTGTTTATCTGGGTGAGAGACACTCTACAGTGAAAACATAATGCACTGTTTTTTTCAGTGTAGCTGGCATGAGTGGACATGGTAGTGCAGGCAGGGAGCAGGCTGCTAGTGCCAGACAGAGCCAGGCTCGCTCCTCCTGTCCGCAGAGCCAGCACGGCAGCCTGCTGTCTTGCTCTTCCTGCCTCACAGAGCCTGTGCTTAGCCTAGTGCTGAACAAACAGACCAATATTTCATGCATGGAGACAGCAGGTACCAAGCTAAATGGGACGTGCTGATCTCACATCTGCTGCCTTAGTGCATTTACATGCTGTTTTCTTAATTTTTTTTTTTCGATAATGACTAATGAGGGCTGCCTGGGGGTCTTATCCCCCTTTGCCAACTGATTTCAGCCAGTCGGATTCCTCTGAGAAGCACACAACAGCTGTTGTTTCATTTAGGGAAAGGAGGAAAGCAAACATTGGATGCGTTTCCCCCCACCCTTCCCCTTGGGTTTATAGTTTGGACTGGCAGATGTAAGGCAGGGGATGGTGCTGGTAGGGAGAGTTACTGTGCTTAGGAAAGTTGGCTGCAGGTTATTTGCACATCAAAAGAAGCTTTGCCTCCTACCCTCTATTGCCTTGTGTGCCCAAGGTGGCTTGATTTAATTGCTCTTTCAAAGGCAGATCTGGTCTTGTCTGTGCTGAGGTTTTAGGTGTGATTCAGCCCCCCCATAGCCAGAAACTGGTGCAGTTGCACTAATGTGCTAAGAAAAGGCGCGAATCAACTTTCCTCTGTCTTAAGGCTTATTTGTGTTAGTTGATGAGTTTAACAATTCTCCTTCTGTTTGATGATGGTTAGCACTGGGGCAGCTGGAGAAATGGCTGAATTCAGAGCTAGCCTAAAGCACAGAGGGAGCAGGAAACATGACTGACTGCGCAAGGAAATGAAAGAGCTGTTGCTGCTTTTCTTGTATGGCATCCCATAACTTGGTGCACAGCAGTTTGAGCTAACTTTGTCCCTTGTGTTTAGATGCTTCGTTAACCTGGGAACCTCGAGCTCAGCCAGTAAGTGGCACTCGTGAATGCCATCCCTTCCATGTTCAGCCTGCCACAAGGGAAGCATTAGAGGGAATGACTTTAATCCACTGTTAACAGGGCTTTCTGCTCCTTCCAGAACCTGCTTCCTCTCAAGCACAAGAGCAACAGGGAGGAATTGCAGTCGGGACCAGGTCACCCTGGCAGCCGGCTGTGTCCACAATTTGGTCACAGCTCTTCAGTCTGTGCTTTGGAGAGCACTGAGCCTTGCAGGACCATCTTCCCTGAGATACACTGTTCAGCTTGCTTTCCTCCTTGCAGTCTGCCACATCACCGTAACGCTAGCTGTTCCTCAGAGTCCTGCTCCTCATGCGTAACAGTCCTATGAGGAAAAGGTAATACTCTGTAAAGCTGAGCATTTAACTTCTGCTGCTGCCTGAGGCGGAGCGTGCTCTGAGCTCTACCTTCTTACAGGACACAATTAGCTTATATTGGGTTGACCTGACAATTGCAGATCTGTGCTCCCTCTAGGTCTCTCCCAGTTTCTCCCTCCCTGACCCCTGCTGCTTATGCTGTTACTAAGCTCGCTCCTCAAGTGGCATCACTAATTGCCAGTTAGCTCATTAAAGTGAAGCTGTCCCAAGAGCCCTTGAGCCCTCCTTGAGGGGCTGTACTTCAGGGCTGTGCTGTTGTCCTGCTAGGTGCCTTCTCACATCTAATCATTGGGTGAGTGGGATGTTTGCCCCCAAGTAAAAGAAAACAAACAGATGAAGAGGGCTTTTAAAAGCGACTAAAAAGCCATTGGGTTTTAGTGCAAAATAGCCATGAGTGGACTTTTCAGCTGTTTTTATGGAAGAAGCAACCTAGTTTATCCCAGGGGGATCCCAGCCTGACCCAGCCCTATGCCAGGCTGCGAGCGGCTCCCCACAGTGTGCTGAGCTGCCAGACGCAGCTACCCACAGCCGTGGGACTGGGGTGTCCGGCCCCCGGGCTCTGCTGGGAAACAGTCCTTACAGCACGTCTGCCCTGAGGACAGCCTGTCAGGGGTGCAGCGCTACGCTTACGAGACCTGCCCGGCCATGGGTGAGTTCCCCTGCCTCGTTAGCTTGCTGCGTGCTTTGTATTTCAGTTGTAACCTCTCTGGGGCAGGGACGTTCCTTGTGAAACCTTGGGAGAACAGGCAGACTGAGGGGCCTCCTTATCCTTTTCTGTCCTAATCCAAATACGTGCATAGGCCTAGGGAAAGCTGGGAAGGGCTTGGCTGAGCAGGCAGCCTTGCACAGCAGCCTGCGCAGCCAGGAAGGCAGCTGAGTGGAGGTGACAGTCAGAGGTATTTTGTAATAGAAGGTGCCGTTGAGAAAAAAGAGATCTCACACGTGGTTTTCTGTCTCCTTCCTCCTCAGCAGTTTTCAGAGGCTCTAAAAATAAACTTCCTTCATGCCTCAGGCAGCGTGAGCAAAGCCAAGGTTTCCCTGGAAAGCGTTGGCTGGAGCTCAGTGCCTGGTGCAAATACCTGCTGCTTGCTCCCTGCCATGTTTTGTGGAAGAGAGGGCTGCAAAGCCAGCCTGCGAGTGGCCTTGAGACCTTCACCCTGAGCTATTGCGGGCCCGGCTTCCAGCAGCACCCGAGGGCATGGGGCTGCTGAGTTGAGATGAATTGCAGGGGTGGGTTCTTTTTTTTCTTTTTTTCCCCTATTTGAGCGTTCTCTATGTTTTTCCTCTGTTCTTCAACCTCCTCCCTTTAATAGGGCAGCCCAGGAGCTGTCTCCAAGTAGTCCTAGTGATGGATTGTGGCAAGAAAATTGTCCTGTTAATTTCTGGTGCTGGGAATACAAATTGCTTCACCTGTCACTTCTTATGAAGACTGCAAACGTCCCAATTACCTCTAATTGAAAGGCACAGGGATGGGAAGAGGGGAGAGGCTGCTGGGCTGGATGTAGCTGTATTGTGGACAATTAAGATGCTTTGCAGATCCTCTTGCTACCCCACTCTGGGGCTCCTGCTTTCACTGCTAGTGTCACTTGCTGTTTAGACCTGTGAAGCAGTCAGATCTGTAGTGCAAATAGGCTCCGGGTAGATCATTTTGGGGGGGGAAAACAGCCTGTTCAATAGTCAAAACATGTCCTCGGCTTTCGTTAAGATGTTTTCGTTGTATCTCTCTCTCTGTAATTGTTTTTCCTGGGTGGATGGGCAGATCTGCCTGCTCTGGGGAGCACTGCCAAAGGAAGGGGAGAAGGTGGTGGGTCAGGTCCACAAGCTCGGGGCTGGGGGAACAGGGGTGAATGGGGTTGGGATGAAAATGAATCTGCAGAACTGGGTAGGTGAAGCCTGTGGCATGCAGGGCTGGGAAACGGGCCAGGCGGATTATCTCCTTTTCTCTGATACCCTGATGTATGCTTGAGGCAAGCTGCCTTTTTTCCATGCATGGAAAAATCTCAGCTGCAAAGCCGAGATAATGACACTCGCCCACATCATGAAGCGTTCACAGGCCTGGAAACAAACAGGGCCAGGTGGAACGGAGTCCCCAGAGGGGACCTTGGCTTGCGCTGCGATAAGCTCTTTGTGGACTTGATGGGTGCTGTGCCCAGGAGATGGGCAGAGGCTGAGAAGGGCTTGGGGGCTGCCACGCAAGAGGCAGTGTGCTTGTTGCCCTGCCTGTGTGATTCCCAGGGCAGGCAAGAGCCGTCCTGGTTTGGCAGTTCTTACTCGCTTTGAAGCGTTTTTGCTGCTGGTGACTGGCAGATCAGGCGCTCTGCTCGGCTGGCTCCCGCTGCTGGTGGCAGATGGGGCCGGGCCGCAGCATTGCCCTGGAGGGACTTCCTCAAAAGCAGAGGGATGTGAATAAAGAGGTGCGTAAGGGGCAGCATCTGCCACAGGCAGTGACTGCAAGCTGGTTTGCAGAGATCAGAGGCTAAAACAGTCAATAAATGAGACGTTGCTGGGCCACAGTGCTTGCAATTACAACGCAAGCCAAAATCAGAGACTCCTTGCAGCAGCCAGAGCACAGGGAATCCCAGGGGAGGCTGCAAGAGCTCCTGGGAGGTGACGCCAGGGTCTCAGCTCCTTTTCCACAGAGCTGGGGCCGAATTCTGCCGGTAACAGAGCTCTTGTTAGCGCAGACTAGGGGGAAAGCTGGTTGAACAGCATCTTGCTTCAGTAATTTTTCAGCTTGCAGTGCAAAACATGAAGGAATGCTGCAAAGAGAGGGTTTATCTGCCTCAGTGGGATTTGGAGTTGGAGAAGGCTTGAAATATGCATGAATGAGTCAATATGTGACCATTATTCTGGCATGGGGAAGACAGGGCCCTTGCTGGTGTTTCCCATCATGATTTGTCCCTTTCTGTCTTTGGAAATTCAATGGGAGCCCTAGAAGTATCTGTCTTCTGGGTGCAAAAGGAACGAGAAATCTTTTTTTCTGAGCCACAAAGCGGTGGTGATCGTACCCCCACCTCCCTCAAAAGAAGGGCAGCCGCTTCTCTAACAGACATTGGAGCCGAGAGCGCCCCGGGCCTCATCAAAGCACAAACTTTTGGTGCGTCCGTGTTGTGTGCAGGGGAGAGCTTGGTGACGACAACCGTGGAGACGTAGCATGCAGGAGGGGGCTTGGCTGACGGACTGGTCAGGCGCGCCCATGTGCACGTCCCTTGAAATGACACTCGACATGTTGCAGTCTCCCCACACCTCCGTGTACTGCTGCACAATCTACCCTTGGTAATTTTCCTCTAGCAGCTCCTGTTTGCAGCTGTGCTGGACCGTGCAACTTGAGCAATGCTTGCTTACAGCTGAGGGCTGGTTCCCATCCCCTGATGTGTCCCAGACCCCTGGGAGACCAGGACAGGTCATTCGGGCTCTGGCAGCTCTGCAGCCCCCAAAGCCTGCTGACAGCCACTGCTGCTGGGGCAGAGACAGCTGAAACTCATGTGTGCCATCCCCTGGGGCCTCGGGGCCCAGCCTGATGTGCTAACGGCTTTTGCCTTCAGTGCTGGTTAATGTATTGGACTGAGTTAGATCTGTCTTATGCAGAAAGGCAGCTGTGACTGTGGCCACCAGCCTTCTGGTCTTAAATTTCAAATAGTTCATACTGTTTACAGAGTGTGAAGTAAGTTTTAAAAAATTTATTTATAAATAAAAACATAAAATTACCAGTAGTTTACATCAGTCACCAGAAGTAACATCCAAAAAACCTGCAGAAAAATAATTATATATACAGACTGAACCCTGGCCTCTCCTGGAGTGGGGCAGGACAGCCGTTAGTCACACCAAGGAATGACACATCTGCAATGCATACGGTCAAACACAGCGTTGTGCAAAGGCAGCAAGTCAATGTCTCCAGTCGATCACATGGTACAGCGCTTGTTGGTGAGGATACGGGGCTGGTGTACGAGGAAATCGGACAGGGTGCCCTCAAAGTCAATGGGAGTGGAGTCCATTGACTTCAGGAGCAAGGCAGGAACAGGGCTGGAAAGCCTGGGAAGGCCAATGCCTTCTGAGGAGCTATTAAAAGAGGGCAGTTGGGAAGAGCTCTGCTCCCTTCTGCGCCTCTCACTTATTTGACACTGAAGAGTTTCCAATAACTGTGCCCTGACTTGAACACAGGATGTGGAGGGGGATACAAAGCCACTCAGAGAAGTGGCTTGGATGATGCACAAAATCCCTTCTGGCCTCTCAAGAGCTGAGTTGGATGCAGAGTTTCCTTTGGGCTCTGGATAGCTGTCTTTCGTCCTCTTTTTGCCTCTGATCTTTTGGTCCTCCTAAATTATCCTTTCAGCAGGTTTGGGTAAAGGCTGGGACTGCTCCCCTACCTTGTGGCTTGCAGGAAAAGGGACCTGACCTAGCCCTGATCTAGAGCCTCAGGGCTGAAACCCAGACTGGAGGTTTGCTTTTCTCCAGCAGATGATGGCTCAGGCTGGGCATGTGCTGCGTGTCCAGCATGGGATGACCAGACAGGGATCACTTGTGGGGTGGCACGTGGCTCGGGATTACTTGTGGGAGGAGATATAGAAGGCACAGACTGGTTTCCAAGTTTTGTGTTTGTCAGGCTAGAGTGGGGCAAGGGATATGAAATCCTTTTGCTGAGAGTCTGCTGGCTGGGGGGGAGGTTGGTAGCACAAAGGCAGCCTGGCTTGGACCCCTTGGCCAAATTGATGGGGAAAACAGGGATGGGAATGTGACGCTCCCCAACAACCAAGGTGGAGAGGGCTTTGTGGGCTTCTGCCCAGCTTGCTAGTGGATGAATAAACATATTGCAGTAAAAATACCATTGTACTGGCACAAAGTGGTCCCAGCTAGAAACCTCCACCCTGCCAAGCTTGGCCCTCCAGACATCAGTTATCGTACATCAGCAGCTGACTTGCGGGGTGTCTGGCATCTGCTGGAGGTGTGTGGCGGGTGACTTCCCTCCCGGCTGTCAGCCTGTGCTGGGCTGCGGGGGTACGGGAAGGGGGCTGCTCCCAGGGCCCCTCGGCAAGTGCAGAGACTCTGCTGGGGCCCACTGCTGTGGTGGAGCCTTTTCATTCACTTGCTGAAGGCAAGAGGAAAATTTTTTAAGAGTAAGAGTAGAAAACAAAGTGAGAGCATTTTCTCTTACCAGCTCTTGTTAGCAGCTGCGGCAGAAACCCGCAGACTTAATGGCATGGGAGGAAATAAGGCAGCCAGTTTGATGGGGAAGAAAGTGGGAGGGAGTCAGTCACAGCAAGAAAACGAGAGAACGTTGTGGGGTCATTGCCTTCTGCATGTGCATTGGGCCAAGTCCCTTCTTGGGGTAAGTAAAATTGATTTCACTCTCGATTCTTCAGGGCTGGCTGCAGTTTGAAAATTTCTGTTAATCCTTAAATCCAGTTACCTGTTTAGCAGCTGGAGAATAGGGATGTTAAGTGCTTGTCCTTCAGAGACAGGAGCGATGGCTCAACATGGATATGCTTTACGGTGCAAATTAACAGAAGATCCCTGGCCTTGCAGGAGGGAAGTGCAGGTGCAGCTGTAGATGAGGGCAGGAAACCTGCTTGGATTCAACATGGGCTGTGATCATTGATGAAAGGCAGTTACGATGTGGTATTTGCAGTAACGAGATAGGAGCTTGCTGCCAGATGCTGGCTCAGCCTGGGGCAGGAGTTACTGTTGTGATAACTGAAAAGATCCTACATTTTTGGTTGCTCTAAATCCCAAAAGATAGGGAGAAGGTGGGAAGCAATTAATTTGTTATTTTCTAAGGGAAAAAAATGCTGATTTCTGGCTGCTTACATTCTTGCTGTTCAACTTCATGAAGTTGAAAGGAGTTTGTTTCCCAAGAGGCACTTTTTGGAAACCCAGGCCTCTTTGAAAGTGTCTTGGGGTGAGCTTTTATAGTCACTAGTCCTTTTAGAAGATGGTGCTTTCCAGTGGTGTGCATTGAGGGGGAAAAAAGCTGAGAGTCAACCCTACAAATCTAAGGTTGCTACCTCTCCGTAGGCTTGAATTAGTGTGTGTGTGTGTGTGTGTGTGTGTGTGTTTATGTGCATGTGTGTTGCACATGTGTGTGTAGGGTCATTCCTGAGGCACTCTAGGATAGCTGAAGGAATGAAGAAGCAGAGCAGGATTTACTGCCTGGACCAATGGCGTGATACAAATCCTCTTGGTCCTTATGGGCTGGCTCCTTGGCTACCATTGCTCTCTGGAAATCAGAATCAGCTGGAGAAAAGTAAATGTCAGAGCAGCTTAGTGCTTTCTCCAGGTTGTGGGCCAGGGACCAGCGGTGGAAATGTGGTTTTGGTTATTTCCTCTTGAACAAGGTAGGAAGGGCTGTGGCATCCCCATTCCCAGAGCTGTGCTACTCACAGGTTCCATCTGAACCAACGTTCATTGCTCTGGTGTTCGCTCTGTGGGGAGAGTTCGCCCTTGGGAGTTTTGCATCATCTTGTTACCTGATAGGAAAATTTTTTGCTAAAGTCCTGTTCCCTTATTGCCTCTGTCTCCAGCTTCTCAATCCTACAAATGAGCAGAAGGCATCTGCTGAGGATGCATCGGACACAAGGGGCAGATGCTGGGCACATCACCATTGGCACAAATTGCTTGTTCATCTCTGTAACACGACAGGCAGCGTAGGGCACCGTCATGGTGCAACACTGGGATGGGAGAAGGGCTCACGAGCTGCCCAGGCAATCAGCTCAGCTAATAAATACATGGCTCATCTGAACTGTACAAGCTGCACTCAGTATGAACTGAGCTGCAAGGAAGTACTTCTTGCCTGGAAGAGACATCCACCTCAAAGAGGAGAGGGAAGGCCTGGGTCAGATCTCTGTGGCAATGATGTCTTCATAGGGGACATCAGTACCGGGTATATCCAACTCAATGGGCTCCTTGCCATCTTCCCCTGAGGCGAGCTGCTGGAGCATCTTCTCCAGGTTCTGGTTCCTTTTGTACATGTGCAGGTAGCTCTGTTGCAGCTGCTTCTGGTAATGAATCACCTTTTCCTTTTCTTCCTTCCATGTCTGCCGTTCGTGCTGGAAGCTACAGGTCATCTGCTCGTTGTTATCCCTCTCAGCCTGCAACTCTGCTTTCAGCCTCTCCACCTCTCCCTGCAGGGCCTGTGCATCATCCATCATCCCCAGGGCAGAGCTGGAGGCAGACCTAGCCCCATCCCGGCCTTCACTCAGCTGCTCCTTGAGGATGGTGAGCTCTGTTCGGAGGTCCACGATCTCTTGCTCCAACAGGTTTACCTTCTCTCTCAGGAGTTCGGACTCATTTTTCTTACGCTGGAGCTCATTTTCACACACCTCCAGCTCCATGTCTTTGGTGCGCAGAGAGTCCTCCAGGTCCCGAGTTTTCATCTCTAGCCCTTCCATCTTTGCCCTCACCTCTTTCAGCTGAGCTTTCAGGCTGAGGATCTCAGTGGTCTTGGTGTTGAGCTCAGTCTGGGATTCCTTCAGCTGCTGCTTCAAGAGAGAGATTTCCCCAGACTTCTGGCACACCTGTGAGGAGGGACACAGCATCTGGAGTTAAGGTTGAAACTCAGAAAAAGCATGTGCTGTCAACAGCAGCCAAGGCAGTAGCAAATCACCCTGCAGATCAGTCACGCCATGCAAGCAAAGCCAGGGCATGCTTGGGCTTCTGAATGCAGAGATCCTGGCTGAGAAATTGGCTCTGGCCACAGCTTTCATACTGCCAGCTACTGTTTATATCCTGCATCTCATCCAAACCATTCAGAAAAGCACTCCAGCAAAGGGAGTGAAAACTTGCCTAGGCTCTCAGGGTGAACTGGAAATGACACTGTACTTTTCTGTGGTGCCTTTCTGTGCAAGAACATCCCCAGCCTACATGGAGGTTTGCTTGTGAAATAGCCATAAGGATTTAAGAAGTTGGCTCCCCTCAGCTGAGATGTAGAAATGGACTGTGTCAAAGGAGCTCCCTGTTTCAACACTCAGTACAGTGTGTTTGTTGAAAGCACCGCTGAAGGCTCACACGGTCAGTTAAACTTGCTAAGCTTGTTTCACAAGCAAACGCCCAACTACACCCTAAAATCCAGCAAAATTGAAGCTGGGAGCAAAGCACGTAAATCCCATTGACATATCCAACTGAGTCCTAAAGTGTTGCTGGATGCAGAGCTCATGGAGAAATTTTGGGGTATCAGCTTCCAGCCACTCTTGCTGAGGTGCCGCAGCTGGAATTTTGATATGGTTCAGAAACCAACATGAAAAGATAGAGCAGATTCATTTGAAAACATACCCAGAGGGTTTGAGAAGTGTCAGTTTGGGAGCAAATAAAAAAGAAATACTGAAAATCATATAATAAATCCTTGAAAGAATGAAAGAGAACAAAGTTAAATAACGTGCTCCTCTAAATACATCAAGACAATAGCTATACTTCTCTTTATATAGTTGCAATAAAATTATATCTGTTTATTTTATTAATGTGGGTGAACAGGCTTGCTTCTGAATTTTCAGCAGTTTAACTATCTTTGTTCAGTGATACCCAATCAGTAAGAACATTAAGTACAAGCATGGAGTGGAAGGTTTTACTACTCTGTAATAAATGCCCAAGACAAGTCCAAGTAGCTCCTATTAACGTATGGGAAGGCAGCTTTACTGCTCCTTTGGGGCAACCAGCCTGAAGAACCTTGTGCAGGAGGCTGGAAATGCTAAGTTATTTTAATGACTGTTTTTTTTTTTTTTTTTTTTTTAATGCAGTAGTTGTTTCCTTATGATGTGAGGTGCTAAGTTGCTAAGAGGGGTAGTGAGCCAGCCAATCAATAGTAACAACTTACAGAGCCTCCATGTGACAGACGAGCTGTCTCTGGTTTAAACAGCTGTATCTTCTCCAGCCAGCACTTAGTGCATGCGCCTGCCCACCTGCATGCACTGTTCAGACCATTCAGGCTAGAATTGAATGCAAGTACAGAGATGGAGAAGAGGTGCATGGTTTGCCTATGGTGCTGATGCTACCGCCTCGTTCCACATGCATCCTTTGCTTTTGGCATTTGCAGTTTTGGCATTTGCAGAGCACAGTGAAGCTGTGCTCTGATTTGCTCCAGTGATGCTTACCTCCCACTGAGTCTCCTCCAGTGCTGGGGCAAAGCTGGTCTTCTCCTTCTCATACGACCTCAGCTTGGTCTCCAGCAGGTTTTGCTCTTTCATGAGGTTCTCCAGCTCCTCCCGGAGCTGTTTTTTCTCCTGCTGCAGCTGGAATACCTGGAGGTGAAGGACTTGCTGTGTCCGCTGGGTTTTCTGTGAGGTTTGCTTGAGCTTACTGTTGCATTTCTGCTTGAGGCCCTCCAGCTCTTCCTTGCAGCGCCTCTGCTTCTCTTCATAAACCTGACAGGAGCTGACTTCCTTCTCCTCAAAACTCAACTGAAGCTCCTGCAGCTCTCCCTCCCGCTCTAACAGCTTTTGCTCCAACTCCTGGATCGTGGACTCATCTGTGGAGATGGGTGAACGGATGCAAGTGGTCTTCTCAGAGGCATGGTGGGCTTTGCCAGGGTTGATGATCTTGTTGCCCCCGTCGGAGAAGGACATTGCTTTGAGGCTCATCATGTTGCTATCTTGGATGACAGCACACTGTGTGATGTTGTGGGCTGAGCCCCCAAAGCGGCTAATAGGTCCCACGGGGGTGACCAGTGGATCAAGCTGGTAGCTGCTGCTGGTGCTGTGGGTCGGGAGGCTGGACATGGAGTTCCTGCCGGAGTCGGACAGCCCACCAGAGCACAGCACGGGCTTGAGCTCTTGGTCCTTGGCTTTGTCTGGAGGGTGCAGCTGCTGGGAGATGTGACTGCCGTTCTCTGGGGAGGAGTGGAGGATGGCACCAGACCGCGGCAGCACTGGTTTGAAGGCTGTTGCTCTCACAGCAGCCTTCTCTGTGCCCTGGGATGAAGAGAAGAACTGGTCAGCACAGAAGACTGATACCACTTGATCTTTTCTCCTCGGTTCTTTCTGTCCCCAAGGACAGAGGCCCCAGCGTGGCGACAGCTGGGGTCTTAGGAGAAGGGCTGAAAGCTCAAGAGGATGCTACTACCTGACAGCTAGAACCACCTCTTTTGATGGAAAATGGTATGACTAAATTTGATAGAATATGGACTACACTGCTGACCCAACACCCCAAAAGGCAGGGGATGGCAGGATGCTCTCACCTCCCCACTGTCCTTCTGCTCCCACTTCCTTGGCACCAGCTATTTTCTTTGAGCCTGCTCCTGGGCCAGAAGCCAGGATAGCCCTGTCAGTGGAACCAGCAGCCGTGTGAGGGCAAGGATTGTCAGGGTGGACACAGCCCTGTATTAACAAACCAGCTGGCTACCAGCCCCAAGATGACCCCTGTGCAGCCGTGCCCCAAGCAGCTGCCATGGGGCAGGGGAAAACAAGGACCCGCACGTCTATGGGACACACTCTCCCCTACTAACCAGTTCCAGCTGATTGGAAAAGGGCATCAGTTTCTGAGGTGTGGGTGTCCCAAAGTCCATGCTGCTCGTTCCAGCTTGGCTGCCCAGCTCCCCGCTGGAAAGTGATGTGTAGTCTGCCCGGTGGGAGCCATGCGTTTTCTGGCTGACCTTGATATAAAAGAAGTCCTCATTCTTGCTGCTTTTGGAGCTGGACTTGTGGCTGGAGTCCTGGGAGAAGCCGAAGCGAAGCAGCCCATCTGAGTACCTGTTCAGCTTTTTCAGGTGGGACGACTTGCGGAGTTTGTACTGGGAGGCTCGGCAGTGCTTGCTGTGGAAGTTGTGGCCGGAGATGAGGCTACTGACGCTCCCCATGCTGCTCCCGGGCTGGGGGCATATAGCGGAGAGAGGAGACCCCGGCTTTACTGGGCAGGGAGGTGGCCGGGGAGTGGGTAGAGACAGCCGGTGCTGCAATCATAGCAAAGCTCTCCCTGAGCCCAGCAGCTGCAGTCCTGGGGGAGGCAGAGAGAGCAGGGTGAGAAAAAGCAGTTTGGGAGGTATGCTAGCGGGCTGCTATTTGGAGCGCACGTTCTGGGTATCAGCAGGAGGTGTGCAGTTTCGGACTGGGTGAGTGCATAGCACATACCCTGCAATGGCGTGTCTGCCTAGGTGAAAGCTGGCATCAGCTCGTGAGGGCACGAGCACTTGTGCCAAGGGCATGTGTGTGTTTCCCGGCATGTGTCCAGGGTTGGGTCAGCGTGTGCCAGAGGATGCGTGTGTGTTTGTAAAGGTGCAGCGGTTTTCGGGCACATGCGAAGCAGGAAGGAACCCCGGCTGGCAGCCTACGGGCGCCTTTTCCCTCCCTCGCACAGGGCTTTCGCAGAGGAGAGGGCGGCAGACAAGGAAGTGCCGGGGAAGAGCAGGGCTTTCCCCTGCCGCTGGGGAAGGCTCCAGGAGCCTCCCACAAGCTGCCGGCGTGCTCCAGGCTGGCTGGCACCCGCGCTGCCACCCTGCATGGCACGGTTCCTGGAGAGCTGGATGCCTCCTGCCCCGCGCCTGGAGGCTTGCCGGGAAAGGTGATGCCACTCCTCCCTTGGCAGCCTCTGGCCTCAGCAAGCTGGGTGAGTTCATCCCGAACACCGCACCATCCTCGCTTTCTGCGGCAGCTCACGCTTGCTCCTCGCTTGCCCGGTTATTGCTGAGAAAGGGCTCGTCTGCCAGCGAGGCTGACTCGAGTGCTGGCCCTCCCGACGCGCGCAGCCTTGCTGCCAGAGCCAGGTTGCTTTGGATCAGGCTAGGGAGAGCACACCTCAGCCGCTGCTTCGGGACCTTTCACAGCACGGATGCAGCCGTACAACGCTTGTGTTGCTAGTCCTGCAGCGCCCTGGCCCTTCGCACCTCGGCCATCGATAGGGAAAGCACCTCGAGGGCGGCTAACATGCTGAGCATGGAACGCTCTCGGGTGCGTGCGTCTTGGTGTCTGCACGAATGAGACCAGGTGGGGTTACGCGACTCCAAAGGAATCTCAACTGTTGCCTTAATTAAAAATAAGGATGGGAGGAAAAGGGACTTGTAGTGATCTTTGGGTGCATAATAGGGAATAGGTACAAATTTCAACAAGCGTTCAAGCCTCCTGCTTATGCTGTGTTGATGGTTCTGGTTGTCAGACTGGCAGCTGCACAAGCTGCAGTAGCCTTAACCTCTCCTGCATCATCCTGTCCCTCTCTGATTTCTCTCCAATTTGCAGTGGTCCTCTTAACCTACCTGAAAAGGGATACTGTGAGGCTTAATTATACTTAATATCTGTGCAGCACTTAAGAAGATGAGAGGTGTTATATATGTGCTAAGTATCGTTATTATGGTTCAGAAGTGCTCTATGTTAATTCTCAGCTGTAGTGGGGGAAAAAAAGAAGAAACCCAGCTCCTCATGGCCTCTGTGATGCTTGGCTCCCAGCATCAGGGTTATAATGGAGATGCACCTTCCATCTAGGTAATTAAAGGGTGAGGTAGGGAGAAGGGAGAAGAGCTGCTGGTAGGCAGAAATTAGAGCATAATCAAAATGAGCTAAATCCAGATTGCACAGGAAGATGAGAGAGAAAGGGGAATTGTTTGGTGGCTGAGTCACTTCAGGAGCGTGAATAATTGGAAACGTTTCTGCTCTCCACTGCACGCAAAATAGCAAAAAGCTTTCATCCTCTATGGCTCTGGCGTTGCGTTGTCTGGCTCTCCTCCCTGGGGTGTGCACCACTTTGAGGGTCCTGTTGTCCAAACAGGCTTCCTGTGAGTGCCGAGGGCTGCCCAGGGGTAAAATCTCTCTCCAGGATGGGGACAGGACTCGTGCACTGCAAGGAAAGAGATGGGCAGGAGCACGGAGGTGGAGGGGGGCTGCCTGGCACTGCTTGCCAGGGTGCTCTCCTTGCAGCCCCCCTCCCCGCTGCCACCTGGGCAGCGCTCGGGGACAACCCCCAGGGACCCGTGCCCTGCCTCGGCTCTGCTCCAGCCTGGGAGCCCTTTGGGCGTTGCTCTGCAAGAGAGGCTGCACTAACCTCTGCGTCTTGCCAGCTCATCTCAGACGTATCCCATTTCACACCTGTCCTGGAGGGCTTTGCCCAATGGACTTAAATGCGCCTATCGACAGAACTTTTCTTTTGTGCCCTGAGAACCCAGATTGATTAAGTGTCAAATAAAAGTCCCAGGAAGCTGGAATATCTACTTCAAGACCTAAATCCATTTTTAGGAGATTAACAGAAGCGAGGAACCAGGGTCTGAACTGTTTCCTGGATGTTGCTGTGTTAAAAGTGATCAATGACTTTTGGATTCATTCATTTTTACAGGGTAAGAGGCATGATGTGCAGGGAGGGGGAGGAATAGCTACAGAGAACAGGATAGTTGGCACAGAAGCCTGCTTCGCGAGCGTGTGTTCCCGACACCGCGTTTGTGTGGACGTGCCTGTAAAAGGAAAAGGCAGTGTCACAGAATGAAAGCTGCCAGCTTTAGCTACAGCATTGCAGAGACAGTATTCAACATGTGCGAGCAGGAGAGAGGAAAGCAGCCATTATATTTACATATACCTATGGTAGAGGCGTCAGGGAGGTTTGATGCCTTAAAGCAAGTAGCGGCAGAGGCTGGGCAGACCCACCGCGCGGGGGAAGCCAGGCTCGCTGTCAGGCGGAGAGTGCGGAGCTGTGGCCAGAGCACCTTGCCAGGGAGCAGCCAGGCCCTTTCTTTGGATGCTCCTGTGGTTTCTTGGGTGCCTGCAGAAGACAGGAGAAATACTGGGGGGAGCAAGCTGGGACTTTCCAGCCTCTTGGCAGGAGGTGTTTCAATCAATCCCAACCCTCCTACGCACGCCTGAGAGGGTTGGGTATACCTTTTTCTTCTTCTTCCCTCTTTTGATTTTAAAAAATGAATGTGTTGAAAGCCATGGAGGAGTTGGCATTCACTGCACGGCATCAGCAGAAACCAAAAGGCTCTGAAGACAGCCAGGCTCCTAGCAGCTCAGAGCCCAGGGAAGCAGTGTGTCCAGGCTAGCAAAGGGCTCAGGCTTGTGCTCCAGCTTCAGGGCATCTCCAAAAGGGGGGACCTGACTTGTCCCCTTTCCTCATTCTGCCTCAGTGGCATGGGCTTGCATCTCCTCTGTGTCAGATCTAGTGACCGCGCAACTCCCCAGGGAGCCAGGTCAGCTTGCTGAGCCAAGAAAACCTAGTTATTTTGTATACATATTTTTGGAAGGGGTTTTGCGTGATTGGCAACCACCATGGTTACGTTAGACACATGGCAAAGTGGCGCCCTCACCATAAAAAGGGCTTGGGGAAAAAAAAACATGACAGAGTGCAGGATCTGAAAACGCCTTGGCAGTGGTGGGTGCCCGTATCTGCATCAGCCTGTACCTACTGGGGCACAAGCATGCAATAGCCACGTGTGGAAGAGTGCTGGAGATGGGGTGTGCGTTGTGCGTAGCTGGGTCCGTCATGTGCGCAGCACCGCTCCTGCGTTCGTGCTGCACGCAAAGAGGGAACTTGCGCCATTGCGAGCGGAGCGCGTCTCCTGGATAAGCGTGTTGGGCGTCTCGGGGGGAAGATGCAGGCTGAATCCACGTGTGTTTGCTGTGTATGTGTGTTTCTGTGTGTTTGTCAGTGTACAACAGCAATGCTACTGTATCACCCCATCCCTGCACGCGCCTTTGCCCCTGAAGCCGTTAACCTTTCTGAATGCTGCACATTTCCATCCACTCTGCTCCTGGCCATGCCCAACTCTTGGTGTTAAATGTGGTTACTTTAAAACGTGATTTGTCCTGTCACTCACCAATTAATGAGGACAAAAACCAAAAGAGGCACAAGCCTCTCGCTCTGCCGCCTCTGGCAAATTAGCCCCCCAAAGCACCCCTTGCTTTTTTGTATGTGCCAGCCATGGGGAGGGGGATTAAGGCCCTGCGTTGGTCAGCCATGTGTCTCCATGAGCCAGGGCCGCGGGATCCCCGGCTTTTGTTCCCCGCTTGCGCGTGTCGGCGCGCCGGGGCCTGCGGGGTGTTAAGTGACGGAGTTGAGACATTGCACTCGGGGGCAGGGAGCCGTGTCTGACTCTGGCGACACAGCCCTTCCTGGGATTTCAAGTGCCTGTTAACAAAATCAGTTGAGGTGGAGTGGTAACGAGCTGTATGTGGGGTTTGCTCTTTGGTCCCACTGTTCACAGCTATTTAGAGCACGCGCAGCATCTAACTGCAGCATCTCTTGCCTTTGCTTTCAGGTGAATTACACAATGCAAGAGAAAATGATCACTGCTAAGGACAGGATCAGCCCCTGATCTGCGGACCTGCGCTGAGAGGTACAGGGATCCTGCGGAATTCATGCCACGGACAGTCCATCAATAAAAACCCGTGCAGATGTGCCCAAACTGGGAGGATCAGGTCTGAAAGCGTGGATTGTCCCACTCTTGCTTTTACAGAAACAGAGGGGAAAAAATGAATGGCATCCCACATTCCTTTCCAAAATCCAATCATGCCTACCCAGCAATTACACGCAGGCAAGACAACTCACTCCCCATCACCTCCTTTCTGAATGAGTTGCAGGAATTTAATCTTATCTACTCACAGCACAGTTTCTTTGAAGCTTTTCCCTAAAACACATCACCTTTTCTTTGCAAAGTTGCACAGGCATTTGCTCTCTCTCTCTTCTCTCCCTAGACAGATCCCCTTAGTAAAAAGCCTTCATTTCTTTCCAGGCTTCAATGTTACTCTCTCCTTGCTGATCCTGTTCTTCCCCTTTGGTATGTGAAAGCTTCCTTCTCCTCTGCACTTTCTCGCCTACTCTTTTTCCCTCTTGCATTATTATTCATCACTTCTGTGCAGATGCACCCACACATTTGGGTGTTTGTTGAGAGATGTACAGATAATACAGAAGCAGTGCCAGCTGCCAACAGCCTGGATCCAGGACAAGTCGCCTTCCTCTTTTTGTAGATCACTATCAGGTGAGGTACCCATGCTCCGCTTGATGATTTGGGTCTTTAAGACACTAAAAATTGTGGCCCCAGGGTAAAATATGGGCATTTCTGCAGTAAATAGCCATGCATATTCTACCCAGAGCATTTAACTTAGGTTTTAATGAAGAGGTGGCCTGATCTAAAGCTTGGCCTGCAGTAATCCCCTAAGCACTGAGCTGGGTTTGGGATCTGGAATCAAAACCAGTAGTTGGTTCTGATTTCTTCTGATGGAAGAGCTCAGCCCCCGCATCCCACACCCTGACACACTTCAGGCCAGTGAGACTGGCTGACCCTGGGCTATGTGAGCATGTGTGCATCTCTGTTCAGATTTAGAAGCTCAGCCCGCTCTTCCTGTGCCCAGCTGGAGACAAGGTCTTAGAAACCTGCTCATTTCGGTCTCCAAATAAATGGCAGCAATTGGGTTTGGAGAGCCCCTGTCAGTGGAGCTGACCTTGCCTGCAGCCTGTAATCTTCACCCTAATCGCACTAATGAGAATGAATTCAAACACCGCCCAGGCAGACACCATCCTTGTGGTGCTCAATTGTCGCATGGAGCTGGTGAAGGGCCCCATTACAAGGCTTTCATTCACTCTGATTCATTGTCCCCCATTCATTCATTGACATTCATGGGGATCATTTTGATCGGAGGCAGCGAGTGAATTGAGTCAGGGATTCACAAAGCGCACACCATGTGTTCTGTCCTGATTTGCCATTAGCGAAGGGGGACACTCCAGATGAAGAATAACCAGCCTCAATTACATGTTACATCCACTCTAATAGCCCAGGAGTCCATTGCACTTAATGTTATTTCAATGAACACTACGAGAATTCACACCCACTGGCTGAAGCTTGTTAGCAGAGGCAGTAGTGGGTTTGGCAGTGATTTTGGTGGGCTTCATGCCAGTGCAGCAGTAGTAGATTGTGCTGTGTCTCTGACAGTGTCCCCTGGCAGCTGGGCTCTTAAGTGATGACCAGTGATCCCCCTGGAGATAAATGTGTAATTGCTCAAGCAGGAAAAAAGCAAGAAAAAGGAATCTTCATCACTTTTGAAACTTATCACCAGTGTAGAGCACTGCCTCTTTGCACTAAACTTCTGCTGCAGAACTGCTCAGATGGGAGGTTGCTTAAACACCCCTTCCTCCTGCCAGCCCTACTGGAAAAGCCAGAAAATCAATGCTGAATTCAACATCAGCTTTGGAAAGAGCTCTGAGGGAGCTGCATACGTGTGCATCCTGCATGTCCCGTCCATCCAAGGTACTCTGAATTGAGACAGCAGCCTCAGCCCGGGCTCTGCACGGACAGACTCCTCCACTTTTGTCATGCTTGTTTAAGGGCTCATGTGCAAAGATCTGTTTGCCGTTCAAGGGACTTGCCTGGTTAGCCCCGAGTCTGTCCGCTGTCTTACTGGAGTCTGGGAAATCACCTTGCCTACCCATCGTCCTTGGGAGCAGGGACCACGAGGCTGTCTAATGGTGAGGGAGCAGTACTGTACTTTAGTGATGGCACATTCTGCAGTTTAAGCTTTGGATGTGAATCTGCTAAAAAAGCCCCCTAATTAAGGTGCTTTATGGGAGAGCAGGGTGAAACTATGAGTTTGATGATGTAGCTGGCACTGAGGCGATTAGATTAAGCTATGTTTGGGGAAACCAATACTAGAATAAGAGGAATGTCTCAAATTAATGATGAATCATATTGGCAGAGTGAGTTTTAGAGGATATCAACTCACCACCCGCTGTGCTGTGCCTAATTCTATGCTGTCTGATCTTTCCACGGGGAAACCACTGTGCTTCCCTGTGCGGGAGCCCTTGCTGATACAGAGAAAGGATCTGGTCCCTGCCTGGGGACGATTCCACAATCTATAGAAAGTTGATGCAAGTCAGCAAAGTCTCATGACTTCAAATGTCTGCATTTCTGCAGAGCCTTGTACTTTCTCACCAGCTAATGCTTACTGGACAGTAAGCCTGAGCACAAACGAATAACACAAACAAACGTGGGCTTAGAGAAAGTGGTGTCTATTTTGTAAATTCTTGCTGTCTCCCTAGCCTGAGAGGGACTTAGAGATGAGACAAACCAGAAACGCTTGGAGCTGGTGGCTAAAAGGTCTTAACCTCAGCTAGCAGGTGTTTGTTCGCAGGGAAAGCTGCTGTTCGCCTTGGCAGCCTGCAAGGAGTTTGGCATCTGTTAAAGCCCACAGGGAAGTCGTGACATGAGCAGAGTGACCTATTTGGATAAGTCTGTGGATAGGAAGTGGAGGCTGTGTAATTGTTTTTCAAGGAATCGGCAGCTGAGCCCCACTGAGGAGATGGATAAGCAGAAAAGCCAGGTCCCTGTGGTACTCCTTGACACCCCCACGGCACAGGCTGCTTTGCCTGGCCCTTGGCATCCTCCCTGTCTGGCCAGAGCACCACCTATACTAGGGAAAGCCCCTCTCTGGGGCTGCCAATTGCTTCATACACAGGTGGAGAGGGCAGCAGTGAGCAGCGTCCCAGCAACCTGCTCAGAGCTGTACAGTGCAAGGCTGAGAAGGAGCTGACTGCCATGCACAAGGTCACCGAGTGATGCTGCAAGAGTGGACAAAACAGTAGCTGCTTAACTTGCTCCCACCTGTGAGCTCGAGCAGTGATGGTGTTATTAAAACAAGGCTGCACTTTCCACGTGCGAGGAACCAGAGAAGCAGACGGTCCTTGCCTCGCATGGCATGAAAGCACTGTTCATGTTGACCTCGTAGAGACAGCACTATTTACAAAGCTAGTCCATGTTTTCTGTGCACAGAATGAAAGGAGTGCAGTGAAAGGAGTGCCGAAATGCCTCAGCTCTCCCCCACACAGCTGCAGTTATTAAATAGCTTCATATGTTCACAAATCCAAACAGCACTGTTATCAGGAGCTGGGCTCCAGCAGCCTCAGAGCCTCCTGCCATCTCTGTACTTTGCCCTCAGCATGCAGGGACACCAGGTCCATAGGACCTCAGAAAGGGGTGGTTACATGTTCCCAAGAGTGCTCAGCCCCATTTAACACACTGCACATGCCGGATTCAGACATAGTCATGGCAGGGCATCATGCAAATATCCCTGGACTGCTCTTTGAGCCTGATCCTCTACTTCACTTGTTATTACCACACCATCTTGATCTATAGCACTTCCTTATGCCACATATTTCTGCAAATAACCCTCAGTCTTATCTGTGACATCCTTAACTACCCAGTTCTCAGCTCAAATCAGAGTGCAAAAGCTTTCTTGCTTTGTCTTCTGACCTTAAGTGCCACCTATGAGGCTCTCCAGCTTAGGGTCACATACTGCCCTGTAACATTTTTACACAAGCTTATAGTGGGGAAACAGTTCCCAACCTTCACTTGACCACATGTGAAGAAAACCTGCCTGTGTCACCCAGAAATAGCCAGATCTACTCGCAGCTTCATCCCCACTTTTGCCAGGAGCTCACGTCATACGGGTTTCGGAACTCATCAGTGATTCAACACCGGAGCACTGCACCCACACGAGTCATATCAGTCATGCTCCCAGTACAAAGAAGATGCTTGTATGAGCTCCCAGTACAAAGAAGATGCTTGTATGAGCCAGAGTTAAATATTCCTGGGGTGGAGAGAAAGATCTTTTGAGCTTATTTTATTCCTAAGAGCATCTGGTTTTTCCCACTAATGAGCAACTAATACTGCAATTAAAGCTCTGCTAATTGGAAACTCAGAAATGTTCTGGTCCCTGCTTTTGTTTTTTGCAGGTTTCCTTACTCTTTGGGGAACTGGAAGGCACACCTGAATGGCAGTGAGAGCTCCTGGTTCCCTCTGCCACTGGAAGATAGCCACGACCTCCAGATCGCAGTGAATTCACATTTCTCCCAAAACAGGCACAATTGCCCAGCGTGAAACAGCCAGGCTAGCACCAAGAGACCTTTGCTCCAAGGCACCTCACCCATGCCACCAGCAGCAATTCAGTCTCTACTGAACGCCTGCAGGACTCCTCTCTTAACATGGCAAGTTTCTGGGAGAAGTTTGTGCAATTCTCTGGTGATAAAGAGCTGGGGATCAGCTCTGAAGGTGCTGTCAAGGAGAGGGGGCGTGTGTTCCCAGCAAGGACCTTGCAGACGCTGTCAGTCATCACTGCCCTTCCCAGCAAGGCTAGCAGGTGCAGAATGACTGCTCCTTCTCTCAGAGGAGGGTGAAGGGACCTCGCGTCCCTGCCACGGGAGAGCTATTTTGGGGCCTGGAACAGTCTGGGGCTGGCAGCTGGTGCCGAGGTGGGCGACAGCTGAGCGTGGCTTTCGCTTCAGATATGCGAGGCCCCTTTTCACACATCTATTTCTGACCCTATAAAACACAATCTGCCAGGGTGTGAGCATGTGGGGGGCATCCAGAAAAGATGATGGCAAGGGTCTGGCTTGCCCAAGGCACTAGGTAGCTCAGCCTCTCCGTACCTCCTTGCAGGTGTCTCTGAACTGTGGGAAGTCGCAGAGATACTGCCCTTTATTCTGTCTGTAAAGGAGATCTGTGTTGGTGGTAATTTGAATAGCTGTAGCCCACATTAATACCTGTAGCCCCTGTCAGTGGCCAGACTAGGGAGGCTTGTATCCTGTACACCTCCTATGCCTATTCGCTGAAGTGAAGGGTTTGCCTGTCCAGTTAAATATAGCAAGAGCCTCGTATAACTTAAGATGAGCCCTGAATACTTTTCTTCCCAGGTATCTAGTTGCACTGTTAACCCATGGGGCTTTATGTGTCTCCTTTCTTCAGTCCTGCAACCTATAGCTAACACAGGAATGAAGGACAGGGAGCCCATTTCGCACTAGGTTATGACAAGATGGTAGCACCAAAGATTTCTTCCACAAGCTAGTCATGCTAACTGCTAGGAGGTACCTGATCTAAGATATTTTCCATTGTAAAATTCTCTCCAAAATGTACAGAGAAGTAGTCTCTTCACATACAGTGAAAATTTAGAAGTGGAGCTGTAGGCTGCCATGGAGACAAGGCTCTGTTTGCAATCTCCTTGTCTTTTATTGTCTCTCCTCCTCTCCCAAGTAGCTGAAAAGCATCCAGGAGTTGCTGTGTGCGAGGCTCTGCCCTTTATTGCCTCCCATCCTCTGGCCAGCCGATGCTGCCCAGCCTGCCCACCCTTCCGGCTGCCAGGTAAGCGCGCAGGAGGTGCAGTTGGCTCCCCTCTCTCTCTGCTGCCTAGTTTTTGAACTTCTCTAGGCTCTTGGCACCTCCTCTGTATATCTGGGGTTCAGGAAGATCTCTGCTGCTTCTCTCTCAGCTGCGCTGGGCCTAAGACCTCCAGGTCGTGTGCAACATGAGTGCTTGCAGAGCCTGCGGCAATTGCTGCTCTATGGACCTACCTTCTGCTATCCTCTTACTGATGATAGGCAGTTCAGTGAGGATATTAGCAGCCAAAGGCTGAGATGATGCTGGTTCTCTTGGAACATACTCCTAAAGGAGGATTTGCTGTAGTAGGAGTGGAACCCAGCATGATGCATAAGATAGGAAAGAGGAATAAAAGAGGTAGAGAGCAGGTAGAAGGAAAGAAAGAAGGGTCCTAAATCATCAGCTGGAAACTGCCTGTTGCAGTGCTTTCCTTAAGAAAGGCGGGGAAAATAACGCAGATCTGGACATCTAGCATAGTTGAAAACCCTGAATCTCTGTCCTTAGCAGGAGACTGTGGGTATCTGATGAAGAAATGCTCTGAGGCAGGACCTAAAGATCTTTCAACAAACTAAACTTTTCCATGTCAAGACTAGGCTCAGCATCACAGCACCTGAGCTCCAAAATTAAAGCTGTGCAGTTTCTATCTCTGCTACCATTCTTGTCTGTGATGCCAGTTATCCTGTGATTTGTCTAAATGCTGGGTATTTTTGTACCCTGTGTGATGCTCAGCCAAGTGGGGGCTGAGAAAAGGCAACTTCTGCATGTTGATAAAGAGCCAAACTCAGTCCTTGCTGTGCAAAGGCATCTGCTGTGCTGCCACTGTCTCTTCCCCCTTCAACTCCCTCTTGCGCTTTCTAGCGTGCGTTACATTTCCTCATCCCTGCTCTGCTCAACCAGGCTTCAGTGCAGCAGCCACAGCGAGGGGAAAAAAAGGCAAATTCAGTATTCACTTCCGATTTTCCTCCTCCTCTTTTTTCAAACTTGGCCTGTTGTGAAAACCACCCCTTTAATTCCTGGCTGCCAAACGTAGCAATTCTCTCGAAAGAGAAATGTACATCAAAGTTGCAAGTAATATTCAATTAACCTTTACACAAGATCATCCATAACTGGCTTACAGGGATGTCATTTAATTGTCTAAAAAAATAAACACAAGCACTTGCGTTTCAGAGAGGCAAGTCTGTTGATCAGTTCTGGGTTTTGCTGCTGTTACCGCTGATGTCTTGTTAAAAGGCAATTAAAGATCTAAACGTTCCTTCCAATTTTCATGCTGAATTAGAACCTATGACATAGTTTTCTTTGCTTATGCAGTATGGCAAGTGGCCAAGTGTATCCTGTCTGCTTTTACGAATCCTCAATAAATTTCCCTTAGAACATTTCATTGATGGCAAATGGCCTTGTGTTATTGCAAGATGGCAAGTTAAAATGAGCCTTTTGGAGGCCTCCTCTCTTACACCCAGAGGCAGGCGAGCATTTGGCTGCAGGCTCTCAGACCTGAGCAACGCCAGTGCCCTAAGGTGGCAAAATGCTCATTTCTCCACAAGCAAGTGGCTCAGAAGATGAGTATCTTTAATAAATAATTGAAAATGCTCTAATTCTAAGGCACAGCAGAGCATGTACACGCATTGCTACCCTCTACTGGAAGGAACTGGCTTTCACAGAGGCTTTTTACTGCTAATGAGGCTAATGGAGAGCTTCCTTAGCCCAGGAGGTAAACTTCGGTGTTTGAGGAGGGTCTGAACCACTGGCTGGTGTTGCCCAGAGGTCCCAGGTGAAAAGCAGCGCGGGGACGGGGCTCGCTGCCGCACCTCGCAGGCAGTGCGGCAGCTTCAGGAGCGATCCCGGCGCAGTCTGGGCAGTGGCGTGTTTCCCCCTGGATTTTGCTCTCAAACTAGGGAACGGCCATTTGTGCATACGTTCAGGACTTCTCAGAGTAAGACCCCTTCCTGCTCGAGGAGGGGGTCTTTTTAAATGTGAGCCAACATAAAAACCTGATAGTAACAAACAATCCGTGTAGGAAAGACTTTGTGACCCACGTGCCAAATCTTTGTACATTCCCTGCTATTTTTAACTAATCCCTAATGGCAACCATCCACTTAGGTCCTGCCCACTCCCAGCCGCCCGCCTTTACCGCTGTGCTCTCCAGACCCAGAGACTCATGTGCTTCGCGTTTCCTCCCTGGTCCTGGCTCTCGCTGCAGCTTTCTTTCCGCTTACACGGAGGGGCTTTCTGTGGCTGCATGCCTGGGAGCAGACTCCGGGAGAAAACCACAAAGTCGAGCCCAAGGGCAACATGGTAAACATGTAATGTCAAATAAATTAGGCAGGGGGTGAGTGTTAAGACCTCCCAACCAACCAAAGAGAAGCACATGACAGAGAAAGAAATATTTATAAACGCACTCGCACACAAAAGTCCACATTAAGGAGGACTAGGAAAAAACACCAGGGTTCCCATCAGTGCTAAGTTATTTCTAAGCTCAGAAGGACTGAAGTCCCATGCCTCAGACAGACAGGGCACATGCAGTGCCTGAGCAAAGCACGTGTGACTCTGTTACCGAGCAGCACCCTACCATGATCCTTTTTTTACGCCAGTCTGTGCTTTGAGGAGCAATTATAGCACCCGTTTCCTTTAACGGTTTCAGTGATACTATCTTTTCGCACTTGTCCACGCAGTACTTTACACCATGGGCTCAGCTCTGCCAGGGTGTCTGTGGAAGAGCGAATGTCCTCCTGCACAAGCTGGTGAGCCTGGAGCTCAGCTCTTGCCGTCTGAGGTGGAGACGGGGTTTCGAGCGTCCCCAAGGACAGCAGACACGCAATCCAGTCCTGGGGGAGCGGCACTGGCAACGGATGACGGGTGATGCGTGCCAGACTCCCGGTGAGCACGCCGAATGCCGTGGCCAGCACGCCACCCGGTAAGAGCGGAGGTGAGCTGGGTGGCACCAGCCTTCCGGGTTTGCTCCCAGTTGCACCACGAGCATCTGCCCACCTCTCCGCATGCCACAGATACCTCTCCTGAGAGTGTGCTCAGCATGACCATACTTGCTCACAGCAGAGTAAAGGCTTTCAAAGAGGAGAAAATAGGATCTAAGACTAACAAGATCAAAGCAAGGGCCGAGGGAGGCCCAAGACAGCAGCACAGCAGGCAGCTAGCAGATAGTGCTTGGGTGCAACTAAGTCTTGGCTCTGTCCCGCTACCCACTGAGCAGCGCTGGGGGAATCTGGCAAAGGGATCCTGCTGGTGTTCCTGGTGACATGAATAAACGTTCCCTGTAGTGACAGGGTGCAGGGTTTTGTCCCCTGGGGTACTTCCCCCTTTCCCCTTAGAAAGCTCAGCAGTTGCCTCCCTGGTTCCTCCAGGTCCTTCACCATCCACTGATCCTTCCCTCCCCATGTCCTTCCCTATCTGCATTTTCCACTCTACTCCTCCAGGCAGCTGGGAGCATTGCATTGAAGCCAGACTTGGATGTTTCCCTTCCAGCTCCAAAGGGCACCGATAACCCACCACCTTGGGGAAAGCCCCTTCTCAGGACGTTCATCCCACTTCCCCAGGGACCAGCCCTGTCTTTGCCTGGCCCTGCACTGGAAGGGAGCATCTGCAAGGGCTGAGCTTTACCCCCCTTTCTCCAGTGCCCCCTTTGCCAAAGCCGACGTGCGGCAGAGAGGGTCTGCACCTCGCACCCTTGGCTCGGAAATGCTGCCCTGGAAGTCCCTGAACCCGCTTCGGTACTTTGCAGGGGAGCTGGCTTTTCTTGAAATCTCATTTTCCTGCCTGAATCTCACATTCATTTGCCTCCCACTGCTCCGCAGCGCTGCCTGCCATGGAAGAGTGACTAAAGGGTGGGTGGAAAAGAACGGCTCGGGACCAATTTAGCAGCTGCAGTGCCAAGAGGAGGGGCTCGCCCGGAGAGCAGGAAGGGACGGGCACAGCTGGGGCTCCGAGGGCGAGGAGTGACACGGCTGCGAGCGCGCGTACCGCGGAGACGGGGCTGGAGGCCGAGCAGGGAGCTGAGAGCATCCCACATAGTGTGCAATTGTGTTTCTGAGTGCACTTTCGCAGCTGCCATTAATTGCCCCACTGCTGATTGCACTGATGATTTTGCACTTACAGTTCTTTGTCCCACTGATTAATGGCCCTGGTGATTAATTGCACGGGTGATGCCGCAGCCAACGGCAGGGAAAACTGCTAAAACTGCTAACTGGAGGGCTTTGCAGACCCTTGAAAAATCCCCAGTCTGCAGCTGGCCGCGAGGAGTAGGTGAGCGCTGGGCAGGCAGTGCCGCGCGGAGGGGGCCCTGCGCGGGCTCGGAGACGTGGCTGTGCCGGTGCAGAGGCTGGGTCCACGCAGCCTGGCAGACTCCCCTGGCAGCTATTTCAAAGGGGGGGGGGGGGGTTAGTGGCATCTGGAGCGATGGCATCAGGAGGCCAGACAGCAGAGACTCGCCAGGAGTTTTGTTCTTGCTCACACTCCGCTCGCTGCAGCCTTCAGTGAGGCAAAGCAGCTCTCTGGAGGAATTTGGGCAGCCCCATTAATTACTGCATAAACATCAGCCTGCTCAGGGAAACGGCACGGGCGCTGCTCGCTTTGCTCGCTTTGCGTCCCGAGACACAAATGCGTTCACAGGCCTCAATTCACTTGTTAACATGGGAGAGAAGAAGAAACCCCCCAGAACTGCTCTCCTTTGGCAGCCGGAGGTGAAGACGGTGCTGAGGGGCAGAGTGCTGCTGGCAGGGGCTGAGCACCAGTGTAGCAGAAGTGTTAATAAAGGGGATAACAGGAAACCAGATGCAAACACCCCTGGGAGAAAGGGCTTTGCACCAGCAGCATAGCAGTACCGCTGTGGGCTGGGAGTGAGGTGTGTGGGCACAAGCTCGGGGCTGGAGTGGGAAGAGGGTCTGCATGGAGCTCTCAGAGCTCCCGCACAAGCTTGCGCACGCTTGCCTGCGCTGGACCATGCTGCCACCCCACGGGGAGCTCGCACCCTTGGCTGAATCCCCTGGACCATGAGAAAGAAAGATGCTCTCTGCAAAGCCTGAGCAGGCATCAAAACCCCTTGGAGACAGCAAGGCACAAATTCAGCAGTCAGCTGCAGCCACGCTGAGCCCGTGGCTTGTGCTTGTCCCCACCGGCCTGCAGGGCTGTTGGGCTGTGCAGATGCTCTGACATCAGGGGCAAAGCACCAGTGCAGTGAGAAGCGATGGCCCTGTGCTGACTTCTGCCACGGAGATGGTCGAGCATTGCTTTTAGAGGCAGAAATTAATCCCTGGCTTTGCAGCACTTGCATATGAAATCCAGATGAGCCTGAAGATAAGGCAGGCACCACCACGAGCTGTGCAGCCACTGGTCAGTGCTAACCTGCCCAACACACACGTACCTGTGTGTGCAAATAAGCGCACATCCCCCAGCCCGTGCACGTTCCCCTGCACGCACACGTGCGCAGAGGAATGCACCAACACACAAACGTGCACAGCCGCACACAAGCAAATGCTAAAATACTTCCAGCGATACCTGCGTGCTCGCCCGCAGCGACACGGCGCTGTTTGTGCGCAGAGGTGCCAGACACCTACGCGAGCCGCGGCCTCGCTCCTCCACGCTGCTCGTCCTCCTCCGCTCTGCTGCCCACCCGTCCCCCACGCACACAGGCTCTGCCAGTAAATCATTTCTAGCCAGGCAGGCAGTCCTGTCCCCCTGAGGACGGCTCAAGGCTGACAAGCAACCCAAGGCATCTGCTCGTTTCCTCCTCTTCCCGGGAGTTCGGGGACTCCCGCCCGAGCGGCGGCGGCCCGCGGCCCCGCTGCGCCCCGCCAGCCCGAGCGCGCAGCGTTCGCCCAGGTCCCGTCGCAGAGAAGTTTTCCAGACTTCGGTGGGACGGGAGAGGCCGGGGCTGAGCCCGGGGCCCCGCAGCGAGACCCGCCGGCGGCTCCGATCTGCCGATCTCCCGTGGGCGCTGCCGCGGGACGCGCTTTGTTTCCGCGCAGCCCCCGCCGCGTCCCGCCCCCGCGCTGGCCCGGCCGCGAGGGCGCCGGGCCGGGCCGAGCCGAGCCGAGCCGAGCCGGGGGCCCCGCGCGTGGCCGCGGCTGCTTCCCCTCATCCCCGCGCAGCGCCGCCGTCCGCGCCCGGCCCCGAGCCGGGAGGCGCCGCCCGCCCGCGCAGCCCCGCTCCGCGGCCGCGGAGCCGCCGCTACCTTCAGTCGCCGGCTGCTCCCCCGGCGGCGGCGGCGGCGGCGGCGGCTCCCCGGTGCGTGCCCGGCGGCGGCGGCGGCAGCATCCCCGGCGCGGCGCGGCGCGGCGCGGCGCGGCGCGGCGCGTTGCGGCGGCGGAGGCGGAGCCTGGCGCCCCGCGCCCCGCGCATTGGCCCGCGCGGGCGCAGCCCCCGGCTTTGTGCCGGCAGCGCCGAGCCCCGCGCCCGCCCCGCGAGGCTCCTGCGGAGCCCCCCGGGCCGGGGAAGCTCCGCGCTGCCTCGGAGCGGGGGCTTCGACGGAGCCTCCGAGCGCCCCGGGCTGGGGGAGCCGCGGGGCCCCGCTGGGACCGTCTCTGCGTGCGGCTGCCCGCAGCAGGGACGCGGCGCCTGGCCCCGGCGCACCGGACGGCGGGGCCGCCGCGGGGGCGCAGCTGCGGGCCCGCATCGCTCGCTGCCTGCCGAGCCTGCCCCCGGGGCAGCCCCTTCGCCTCCTTCCTCCTCTCCTCCTCGCTAATCCCTGCCCGCCCGGAGGCAGCTTTCCTGCCCCGCTCCCGCCGGGCGCGCCCGCTCGCCACCGACGAGCCCACGTAGCGCTGAGGAATTCGCCGGGCAGCGGGCAGCGCCTCCGGGCTGGCACCGCGCACGGTGCGGGCGGCCGCGGCCTGGCCCGGCACACGGCGCGGGAGAGCGGCTGCGACGCCGGAGCAGAGCGAGGAGCGGGAAGGGGCCCCGGGGAGGGCGACGGCCCGCAGCACCCGGGCATGGCAAAGCAGAGGAGCGGCCAGGGCTGCTTCTGCCCTGCCTCGCACCAGCGCGCTCCCAAATCCCGGCGGCCGGCTCGCGCTGCAAGCGCATCTGACACGGAGCAGAAATAGCTGCGCTGGGGTGGAGCGCGCGAGAGCCGAGCTCCCGGCTCCGCTCAAACCGCAGCGCTTTGATTTACGGAGCGAGCGCGCGGCAGACGAGATACACCCCCCTCCTTGATTTAATATCGTTTCCTGGCAGCCCAGTTAGTTTCTCTGCTGGTTTGAGCAACACTCCCACAATCCTGCGGGCTGCCTGGTCGCCTTCAAAGCAGCCAGCTGGAATTTGCAATTTTGGGATCTAAAAACTGAAGCGAGGAAGAAGAAGAAGAGTAAGAAGAAGCATATTAATGGGAGCACAGAGGAATGGTTTAGCAGGATTTCACTCAAGGGGAAAAGGAACATAAAAAGTGATGATTCATTTTCAGTCAAGGGGAGCTTCGTGTTTCTATAGTAAGTCGAAACAAAACAAGACATCGAAGCCAAAAAGTTATTCGTACCAGATGGGCCAGCGCTCATATCTGTAGCTTTTCAGGAATTGTCCTGCCTCAGGCTCATTTTGCGGCAATTTAGCTCAGCGTTGCGCTGCTCCGGCCATGGACAGAACCGGGGCACGGACAGAACCGGCCCCGGCCCCCTCCGTCCCGCTCGGGCTGCGTCTCCCAGCTCGCACGGAGCCTCGCGCCGCCCGCCGCGCTCGCGCCCCAGCTCGCCCCGCTCGACTGCAAAGGGGCGACGAGGCGGCGGCGACGCGTCCGCGGGGCGCGGAGCGCGCGGGGCCGGGGCCGGGGCCGCAGCCAGCCCCGACAGGCCGCCACTGAGTCAGTCGCTGATGCCTTCCGCCCGATGCAGCGTCTTTCTTCACCGCTCGCACGAGTCAGCCTGAACGCAGCCCTAAGTGGATTTGCACGGGTGCGTTGCGTAAGAGCCCCTTTACTCTGCTATTTGAGGATAAAGGATAAGCAGAAACTACAAAGACAAGATTTTTTCCTTTCCCCCCCCTTTTACTAACAAATTATTTACAAATCCATTGAAATTGGATATAACTTAAACTAAGTTCATACTAATTCACTGTTCTGCAAGGGAATTAGGAGATAATAAGATCAGCGATAAAAGCAAGAGGTAGGGCTATTAATGACTTTTAATTGCTTTTAATGAAGCAATACTGGAAACGTGAAGCCAGGCTGGGAAAGGAAATGAAGCTCTGCAGCTCTCGGGGGTTTGCGCAGCCCCGGTGCCACCCAGAGGGGGAGCGTGAGTCCCCCAGGGAAAATCCCACTTCTTAATTTTGCTCCTGGATTCCCAATAATGATGGAGGCACCACATTTAGAGCAAAGCTGAGGGCGGTGCGATAGGAGACGGGGCTCATGAGGGAAACCAAATTGCAAGCCAAAAACGCGGCTGTGCAGGTTCGGCCTCCCAAAAGCCGCACGCCGCTGCGGGAGAAGCGCCGCGGCGGAGAACCACCGTGCCGGGCACAGAGACAAAACGCGGCGGCGAAGAGCTCACGTTTGGCGCTTGATCATTTCTGCTGGGCGGGCAGACGACAAATGACAAATCAGCTGCAAACCCGCTCGGCGTGATCACGGGGAGCTGCGGGGACGTGCGCCACGAGGGCTTTGCCCTAAGCCGCTGCAAGGCCGTAATGCAGGAGGCGCTTGCATATTCATCAGCTGAGCCCCGCTGCGGCCGAGGCACCAGCTGATACCCGCGGCGTGCCCGCCGTCCCGCCCTCGCTGTGCTGCACAAAGCATTCTCCAGCCAGCGATGCTAATTCTTGTTTTGTTTTGGTTGCGGTGGAGGGGAGAACCCATCTAGCTAATCCCCCCTACCATATCCTTCCTGACCGGATTTAACAGCAAAGCCGACCGAGCGGCACGGCCACGGCGCTCATGGGCGCTCCTCCGCGCTCTCCTTCGCCCCGCGCCTTGCCGTTGCCTTGTCTCTCCGGCCCAGAGATTGGAAGGACTTCCAATCTGCCAAAATCAAATTCTAGGTAAAATAAAGCCAGTCAGAGCGGGAACGGACCCGGCGCGGCAGCAGGCCTGTGCTCGGCGAGCTCGGCCCCGGCGACGGCGGCGTCTCGGCCCCTTTCGCGGCGCCCCGGGGAGCGGCGCTGGCGGCCCGCGAGGGCTGGGGACCGAGCCCCGGGCCCGGCCCTCGGCGCCCGCCGCCGGCCGGATGTGCTTTGATTCATGGTTTCGGTCCAAACCTGTTTAGCAGCACAAAAGACAAAAGGTCATGAGAAAAGTGTATCGCATCCAAGCTCGTGAAAGCAGGCTGAAATTTCCTCTTCCACTTCTGGGATTTATCTGCTCCTTTCCCATTAAAATTAATGATAACAGTGCATCCATAACAGCGCTGCTTGATAGCTCTCCAGACTCCTTTACTTGATGCTGAAGCAGAGGCAAGCCCAGGCTATGTCCCCAGAGCCTCGGAGCCAAGTTTGCTCTTGCAGTTAAACAAAGCAGCTTCCTCTCTGCCCAGCAGAGCTGCAAAACACTGATAAATCGCCGAGTGCTTCTCAGTATTGATCGGTGATGCTAATCTGGGTGTCTGTTAGCCGGACACCCTGGCCACGCTGCAAAGTCTTGCTCTTCTCGTTCACATCTCCCACGACTTGGAGCATCATCCTGGAGCCACTTCACTGCAGGAGCCCTGATAATAAACAAAGTTTCTAGTCCTCAGGGCCAGAAAGAAAAGCTGGAAAATTTGGCTCCTCGGGGCATCCAAGACAAAAGGCGAATGTACACAGACCCTCAGATATATTATCTTTTCGAGCATCGTGGACTCCAAACCCTGCCTGTGATTTGCGGAGGGAGTTGACTCACGGTATTTACGTGGGTGAAGGTAGTGATGGCAAGCAGATAACTCCGAGCTACAGGAGGAGCTGGAACCAGCCCCACCGTTTCTGGCGGTGGCTCAGAAACACAAATCAGCTGCAAAACTGAAATCTCCCCGGTCCCAGCGCTGTCCTGCCCTGGGAGCTCAGGCGCGGGCCCTGCCGGGTCGGTCGCGGCAGAGGTTTTCCAGCGTTCAGCCCGTCCGCCCTGGCGCGCCTGCTCCTCCCCGGCATTACTCACTGACTGATGTAATGCCGATCCCGGAGCCTTGCACATGTGCGAGTAACCAGTCGGGCAGCAAAAATATGCTGCACGAGAAAGCGGTGAGGGCAGTTTGTCTTACCCCGTCGGCCTGCCTCGCTCCCGGGACTCACCCTGAATATTGCATAGCCTGCTTTTCTACCTCCTACCATGGGGAAGGAAGAAGAAGAAAGTCCTGGCTTTCTCTTGGGATTATTCAATGTGCTGCTCAGCTCAGCCTACTTCTGCTTCATTGGCCTACAAATCCAAATTCCCCTAAATAATTCAGCAGAGCTGCTGCACTCTGGGGTTGAATAATTCATCCTGGATCTTTGAGGTTGGGTGGAGGGAAGCGTGGTTGCATCAGCCATTAGGGAAAGCTTTTGGGGCTCCTCTACTCCCTTTCAGCACCGACTTTTCCTCTGATCAAGCCAAGCAGATGCTCCTGTTTTTGTGGCTGTAGGGGAAGGATTGAGAGATGCAGCTGCACGAATGCACCCGATGGGCGCCGGATGCCAAAGCAACTGCCCGTGTCCAGGCTGGGCATCTCTCGTGTCTCCCTTTGCCAGGAGCCCCACGAAGGTGGAGGTTTTGGGGGACAAAGTGTGACCTTAGCTGGAGGAGCCTCTCTGCATGGGCAATAACCCGCTTCCCCCCCCCAGACCGCAGCCGGTGGCAAGCGGTAGAGCAGCCCCCAGCACCGGAGGGATTGCTAAGGACACCCCGGGGTCAGGGCGCTCTGCGTCGGGCAGCGGGGCTGGGCGCCTTTCCAGCCATCCTCGGGCTCGGAGGGAACTCGGATGCATGTTGTCAGACCTGAGCTCCCGCCACCCTCGCTCTTCCCAAGGGGCCCGCGAGGCGCCCGGCGCCGGCGCTCCGGCTCCTCTGCGAGAGGCGCAGGGGAGTAAACGAGAAGGAAAAAGTTCTGCCGGGAGGGAGCTGAGGAAAGGGGCGGCCGCGGAGAGGCTGGAGCTGGAAAGCGGCCGCATGTGAAGAAGCCATGGTGTGTTTTCAGATCCCTTTCACCGGAGATGACTCTCCCACGGGGAGTCGTTGAGCAACGAGTGTCAGCAGCCGGCTGCTTTCTAGCTGAGGTGACGCCGAAGCCCCGCTCAGGTGCTCTCCATTTCCCGGGCCGTCACTGCCCCACTCTGCGGACGGCAAAACCCAGCTAAATTCCTGCCCAGGCTCCTGGGAGTTCCCATCTCTTTCTCCTCTGCACCCCAGTGATAACAGGTCCCCACGGATCTCCTTTCCCCCTCCCTCCTGCTCCTTCCTCCTGCCACGTGGAGCTAAGCTCAGCTCTGCCCAGCATAATCTGATTTTGAGGGCAGTGAGAGCGCTGGTAATTATCTCAGTAGAAGAGGAGAGCTGGACGGGGCCGCCGCGCTGCTCTGCTCGCCGGGTCTCCGTCCCCGAGCGGCGCCGCCGGGCTCGGCGCCTCCTCCGCGGGCGCGCTGCCGCCCCCGTTTACGGCAGTCATAAACCCAGCTGCGCTTTGCAGTTTAGCTTCGTACATTATAAACCGTAATGCAGAGCCCGTAACGGAGCGAGTCCTCCGCATAACGATCGCGCACGTCTCTGCACGCGCCTTTACGGCGTGCCAGGGCTGTGGTTACCGGAGCTCCCT